>NW_006399979.1:3959180-3966176 GCF_000299155.1 Elephantulus edwardii | reverse complement strand
AACAACAACAGTGTGTTCAAGTAGCCCTGTGTTCCAACAGTTTTCAATGGTTAATTTCTTGGAAGTGGATTGCTAAGCACGCCTCATGAGGCACCTGGGGTTGAACTCAAACTCCTATCCTTTAAGTTAGCAATTCAGTATTGTAACAGTTTGTAATACCTTAGGACCTAAAGAAATAACTGCAAAAAACTGTACTGTTGCCCAGGTGACCCCTATTCATATGAAATGTATAGAATAGAGTAGAACTGTCTTCTTGTTTCCAAGGCTGTAAATCTTTATAAAAGCTGACTGCTTCATCTTTTTCCTTTGGAGAAGTTAATGGATTTGAACTGTCCCACCTGGGAGCCATAAAGACACTTAGTTTCCTCAATATCACCTTGATTTGACAGACTCAAAAAATAAAAATCTCCAACTGACTGCTGCCAATAAGTCAATTCCATCTCACAAGAACTCTCTATCAGGTGTCCCTGGGTATTAATTATAAAGGGAGGAGAATGCTCATCTTTCTCCTGTGAAGTCATTGGTGGATTCACCCAAAGCAGAAGCACAGGGTCAGCAGCACAACTTGCCAGGGACTGTACCATCAAAAGCCTCATTCCACCTCCCTATAAACCTCCATGTGTGCTCTAAATTCTAACAACTCTAGTACCAGAGTGATGAGAGATATGGTGCTTTTCTTCTCATCTTTATAAGGTTTAGAATTAATTGAACAGAAATGAAATAACTAGAAGATTCCACAACCTTTCAAAAAAGTTAATAAAGCAGTCTTAGAAGAAATACAACCAAAATATTCTTCAGAAACAAGGATGGTGAATCTGAGACTTGCTTATTCTGGATACAGCATCAAAGAAAACAAATAAGCAAACAAAAACTTGTTCAGGAAAAAAAAAATAACCAAAACACAACAACATCCCAAACTACAACAAACGCAAATAAGCAAAACAATTGTCAGGAAAAGGCATAATAGATGTTAAAATAAAAATTACCAATGAGATGGATTGGTATAGTGGCTCTAACAATGGAGTTGATGATATAAAGATTATGGAGATGATACAGGACCAGCTTCAGAAAACAAACTTGCTTTCTATTTTAATAAATACACTGAAATTAACTGTATACTAATATCTGCAAGAAGACTATTAGTTGGTTCAGTAGTGTAGATAGCCTTTATCATGGTCCTTGATATTTTGATAGCCAATACTTGAATTACTATTGAAATTCAGGGCAATCATTAACTGATAATTCACCTCACCTTTTCCACATATTTATCATTAGTAAAATCAATCAATAAATGCATGCCTTATGAACTAATTATGCTCAGCTAATTATACTTCTCAAAGACTTTAAATTTATACCTTCCTCTCTAAACCTCCTGTCATTACCTTTATTTCAGGATTATTTTCTTTTTCAATTCTTATCTGGAACCTTGGTTTGCTTCTTAATTTATTCTGATATCTCCTAACAAATTGATTCATTCATTCACACACTCAATCTTCAAAAATCCTTTTAACAAAATCTATTTTCGATGAACTAGGATAATTTGTAAAGCTGGTATCCTCCCAGTTCTTCCAAAGCTAGTTTTTCCCGTAAGAAATTTGGAAAAGCCATTCTCTAGAAAGGAGGCTCTGATGGGGCAGTCACTAAGGAGTTGCATTACTGATCCGAAGCTCATGCCTATCTGGTGGTTTGAATCAATCAATTTTGGGGGGAGAGAAAGTTGATCAATCTCCTTATGCATGATTTACAGCCTTAGAAACCCAAAAGAGGATCAGCTATGATTAATTTTTGACTTGACAGCAAAATAAAAGAGAAAGAGACATAAGATGATACTCGAGGAAGACAATAAACAAACAAAAACCAACATGAAGTAATTCTCAAAATCACTGGAAATATGAGAGATGCAGGTACAATTTCACCCCAACAATCTCACCCCAGTAGTAGTGACAAGGTTTAACAAAGGACAGCAAGCAATAAATGTTAGAGAGGATGTGGAGATATTGGAGCTCTCATACACTATTGGTGGGATTGTAAAATGGAATAAATACTATGGAAGGCAGCTTGATGTTTCCTCAAAATGCTGAATATAGAGATGTTATATGACCCATCTATTCCACTCATAGGAATATGCCTCGAGCAAAGTAAAAATGAGATACAAAGATTTGTATATGAGTGTTCACATAGAAGCATTATTCACAACAGCAAGAAAATGGAAACAGTCCAAATGTCCATCAACAAAGAATGCAGTGAGAAATTTTAGAACATTCACATGATGGAATATGTAGCACTCAGGAGCAACAATTTAAAAAAAAAAATACAACATGGGGAGAGGCTACAGAGCATCATAATGGGTAAACTAGCTCTGTCTCATAAGGACAAATACTGTGTAAGTCTATTATTGCAAAAATGGAAGGATAACTAGTAAGATGTGTATAAAAGTGCAAATGTGAAGGGGGAGGGAAGAAGGGGTCTGGGGGGGGATTACAGGGTCTATGAGTTTGGTGGACCAAAGAAGAAAGTGAAGGAATTATGAAAACACAGGGTAATAGTGAGAATAGATGAATGGGGATGAATTTTATGAAACACAGTATGTGGGAATGATCATATGACACACAATGTGAATGAAGGAACATGTGAAATACAATGTATACGAATGGAAAACATTGCACGTGAATTTTCTAAGCAAACCAATATAAAACAAACAAACAAACAAAAAAACCAACCCAAAAAGAAATTACATTTTGGGAAATTATTACATGTTGGGATATTTTCTTCTACAAAGAGTTGTTGTTATTATGTACCATTTAGTCAGAACTGATTCATAACTGAACATCTGGTCGGTTTTCAGAGGCACTGAAGCACAAAGAGAAGACTGTCCATCTTTATCCCAGCTGGTGGACTCAAACTATGTGCCTTTAGGTTGGCAGTACAGCTCCTTACCACTAGGACACCAGAGCAAAACAAAAAATATATAAGGGTTTGAAGGTGACAGTTGGTTTTTTTTTTAACTATTCAACTCTGCTATTGTAGTGGGAGGAAAAGAATTAGCAATAAGCAATAATATTGTTTACAAACAGGTGACATGCTAGATGCCAATACATATATAACAACAAAATTCATAAAATTTTTAAAGTAAGGTCCTTAAAGAATATGGCCCCAAATCATCCCAGTAGCTGCTTTCTATGTCATTACCTCATGCTCTAGAAGTGCCCTTTCCCTACACTTCTGACAATTCAATCCTTAAGAGCTCTGATCTAAGTCTTATTACTTTGTATCATCAAGTGAAAGGTGTCCTATAAAACATATGTACATAATAATATAACATAGAAGGTATATAAAGATTATTATCTGATAAGCAAAAAAGTTGTAAAAGGATTAAAAGTGGAATGCAACAGTGAAGGGAGAAAATGGCTCGTGGACTATTTTTTCCCCCATTTACATCGTTGTGTTTCATACAATCCTTCCTTTACACTGTGTTTCATAGAATCAGTTTACCTCTGTTGCACTGACTATGCAAAGGTATTTGACTGTATGGATCACAATACATTGTAGCTAATCTTGAGAAGCATGGGATTCCCAGAATACATGTGATTGCACACATGTGAAACCTATCCAGGAGACAGTCATCAGAAAAGAGCTAGGAAACACTGCATGGTTCAAAATAAGAAATGAGTGCAAGAATGTCTATATTTCTAAACCTTTTCAATATGTATGAAGAACCAATCATTCTAGAGGCTAGACTTTTTGAGGTGGAATAAGGTATCAGGATTGGAGGAAGACTCATCAACAACCTGTATTATGCAGATGACACAACTTTACTTGCTAACACTAAAGAGGCCCTAAAGCATTTGCTGCAGAACTTTAAGTTCTGCAGTTTTCAATATGAATTGAAAGACAAAATCAAGAAGACAAAGATTCTCAAAACAGGCCAATTAACAGCACCATGATGGATGGAGATGATATTGATATTGTTAACAATTTCAGCTTGCTCAGCTCTATAATCAACACTCTCGGCACTAGCAGTTAGGAAATCAAAATATTAGAAAAATCTGCTGTCAGGGTCCCCCCCAGAGGGATGAAGAGCAAGGATGTTGTAGAGAGACTAAGCTGTGCCTGATCCAGGCTATGGTATTTACAATTACTTTCTATGCTTTAGAGAGTTGGGAAGTGACCAAGGATAACAGTAGAATTGATTCCTTTGGGTTGTGGTGCTGGAGAAAAGTACTGAACATCCCAGAGATAGTCCAAAGAACTAACAGGACTTTCCTGGAGAGAGTGAAACCAAGCTGCTCCTTGAAGGCAAGAATTTTGAGGCTCTGTCTCACATACTCTGGGAAGGTATTCAGGTGGTACCAGTCTTTGAAGAAGGATATCAAGCTTGGCAGGGTTGAGGAACAGCACAGGAGAGGAAATCCTGGATAAGATGGATGAACACAATACCTAGGTTAATATCTGAGGGTAGGTGTGTCAGAGCCAGTGAGATTGTTTCAGGATAGAGCAGGGTTCAATGCTATTGTGCATAGGGTTACTATGAGCTGCAGTCAATTTGATGGCACATAACAACATACATTGTATTTTATGTCATTAATTACCATTGTTCTGTGCCTGTTATTACACTGTCTTTTCAAGTCCCCACTGAACCTTTACTATTCCTTCTCTCCCCTTCCTCCATTCTGCTCACCAAACTCTGCTATCTCAGTGATTCCACTCTTCCTCTTCTTCAAGCCCCTTTCCTCCTTTGTGTGAATGTACCATCCATTCTGAGCCCATTAGTTTGTTCTAGGTATTTGGGCTGTTTCCATATACTTGGTATTCTGAATAATGCTGCTACTAACATATGTATAGCTATCTCCGTTTATGTCTCACTTTTAAATTCCTTGGGGTGTATTCCTATGATTGCACTAGCTTAGTCATATGGGGACTTCTATGTTCAGCTTTTTGAGGAAACACCACATTGCCTTCTGGATACCACAGGGATGCAGAAGAAATATACTACTATTTTTTTCAGTCAAAAAGGGAAGAAAGTGAGCCAAGAGTGAGAGACCTTAGTACTACCAAGAAATAAAGGCCAAGAAAAGAGTGTGTAGTTTTGGACCTGGATTTCTCTGCTAAGGGAATTCTATGATACCACTGAAGGACACAAGTAAAAATTTCTAAGAAATACTGGCCCTGTAGATTCTGAGGAAACAAAGATGTTCCTCTACATCCAACATAGAGAGCTAGCAGCACTATTCTAGAACTGGCATCTCAATTTGGACTTTAGCCTTTTAAATTGTAAGATGCTAAGTTTCTATTTTTTAAAGCCATATAACAGCTTTAGTTTGCTTGGCTCCACAATTATCTCTCTTGGTACGAGCAGCCAGGAAATTAAAAGATGAATTGCATTGGAAAAGTCTGCTGTCAGAAACCTCTCCAAAGTACTGGAGAGCAACGATATCAGTCTGGAGATTAAGGTGTATCTGATCCTGGCCATAGTCTGTAATTACTTGCCATCCATCAGAAAGCTGGACAGTGACTAGGGATGATAGAAGGAGAACTGATACCTTTAAGCTATGGTGCTGACGAAGAGTATTGAATATACTGTGGACTGCTAGGAGAATAAACAGGTTTGTCCTAGAGAGAGAGCAGGCTGCTCTTTATGGGCAAGGATTCTGAGGCTTCGTCTGACATAATTAGGTCATGTTGCAAGGTGGTATCAGTCCTTGGAGAGGGAGATCATACTTAGGAAGGTAGAGGAGCAGTGCAAGAGAGGAAGACCCTCGATGTGATGGATTAATTCAGTGACTGGGATAATGGGGATAGGTGTGTCAGAGACAATAAGATTGGCACAGGATAGAACAGGGTTTGGGCTGTTGTACATAGGGTTGCTATGAGTCACAGGCAACTCCATGGCACATAACAATAATACTCTTGGTAACCCTTTCATAGTTGCATTAAGTAATACTCCAAAACAATATTACTTTCTAGCTAAAACCCTCTCTGTCTTCTACAATTACCTGAATTTTCAAAGAATTACACCACTTTCACAGAAATATGTATAATATCTATTAAGTCTCATAATTTACTTCAGATTCTCTCTTAAGTGTCTACATTCCTATCAACATGCATACTAAATGCAATTAAGGTTCCTAACATGGGTATTTTTAGGTGTTACAAAACTCTAATTAGTATCATGGACTTTCATATTTTAATCTCTGAGTGGAAGGTGTACTTCTTTTAGGAAAAGACAACTGAACAATACCAATGAAACAGAACATTTCTTTTTCTTAATGCTCAAAGCAATAAATCTGCTGAAAAAGGACTTGTGGAAATTAACAGCACAGTATATGTATATTCTATGCATATGCATCTTTCTAAAGCTATTCCTTCAGCTGTCATTGCTTCTGCAAGACCTTAATGAGGCTTCTCGTTTCTCCCCTCCAGTAGTACACACTGAAACAGGCCATTTAAAAAGGACAGTGAGAGGTCCCCTTATGCACACACATCCCTTCTCATAGGAAAAAAGAATTTTTAACATCCCAACAAAAGGATAAATTAGTCTATTTTCAAAGACTTAAAGATTTTCAAATTCCTCCTCCAGTCATCTGTTTTAATGCTTAACAAATCTGGCTGTCAGAAAATAATCTCCGTAAATCCTATATGCTACAGCATATTTGTTTTTCCTTGCCCTGCACAGAGAGTAAATAGAAAATGGTTTACATTACATGCAGAAGAAACCTCACCATGCTTAAAAAAAAATTAAACCAAATCACAACTTTAAAAAAATTACTCCTAACCAATCTGTCATTTTTTTTTCAGAATCTTAATTTTTTAACCAGCAATAATCCTGGTTTCAAACTTCAAGGTGTTTGAAACTTAACTCCAAATATTTATTTTTCTGGCCTAAGCCATTGGTACCAAATAACTGTTTTTATTAGCTTTATTTTATTACTTTTTCTAAAAATAAGACTTATTCATTAGAGTGAAAGATTATAATCATTTAAATGAAAAATGTTGTTG
>NW_006399979.1:3948290-3956992 GCF_000299155.1 Elephantulus edwardii | reverse complement strand
GTGTGGGTAAGGGAAAAGGGAAAGATCTAGTACAAAAAGTAACGTATACAAACTTTATGAGCTTTGTAAGTAAACCAGTATAAAATTAAAAAAATAAAAAGAATGACTTAGGCATTAATGATCTGAAGTAGGCCCAAATTGCCTATTTAGAATCACATTAGTCTACAATGATGCAAAGAGGAATGGTATATTATTCATGTCAAAAAAAGAACATTTCAAGATGTGTGCTGAAGTTCAGTGCTACCAACAACAGGATAGTATCTACATGATATGAGGAAAATCTGTTAGCATGATAATTACTCAAATAAATTTCCAAACCTTCATACAAGGATGAAGAGATTGAGGATTTCTATAATCTTCTACACTTCTAAATTGATCAAGAGTGTAGTTAAGATGTACCAATAATAGCAATTGGTAAGAACATAGAAACTGGAAACATATCAACAATCAGTGGTGTCAGCTGTGCACCTTACAATTGGACTAACCATCCTCTGAACCAACATTCTTGGAGTTCACCAGGTCCTGCCACTTTGTGACTTCCCATTTTTGAGTTCGTCTCTCTTGCAACAAAGAGTCTCAGACCTGACCTGATTCACCAGGTTCCACAGCCATGTGAGGCTGCAGCCTACCTGCTGTTGGACTCATCAACCCCTGCAACCACTTCAAACTCACCAGCTGCTCCCCAAGAGAAAGAAGGAAAGTCTCCTCCCACTATGATTTACAACCCTGGAAACCCAGTGATAAGAGAGAATTCATCCTAATTCTGAAGACTTTCTGGGAAGCTTTCCCGAGCTCACTTGTTACTGGTAATGTAAAACACCCATCACATGTGGAAAATTTATCTGAAGTTACATCCAATTTCCTTAGTGGAGTTTTATTCCCATTTCCTTTAATTTAGTCTTCAGTGATGACTATGTATGATTTCTGTTAATGAACTGCTTTACATTAGATAATAACTCATAAGATGTTCTTAGAACAAACTCTCAAAGTGCATACAGAATGGAATTTTCAAAGCACATTAACTTCCATAATTGTGTATCATCATCATTACTACAGGGGAGGATATATGTTCTTTGTATGTTGGAAAGGGAAAGTACACTATTGTGGAAAATGTTAACACTGACTATCTGATCATGGGTGCATGGGTATCGCTGAGCAATCTTGTGTTAAGATTTAATGGATGTTTAAAGAAACATTTCTAAGAAAGAAATGAATGCTTAATGGTAACATGGGCAAGGACAGGGCACACTGAAGGCATGGTCAAACTTGTGCACAGTTGCCATTCTTGTAATGCTAACTCAGTTGTCACTGTTGAGTTGACTACCATTCATATTGAGTCTAAGGGGGGGGGGAGTGAACTAGGGGAAGGGAACGGAGGTAAAATGTACAACAATGAATGAATGAAAATCTAACTTCTCTGTAAACATTCATTCAAATCACAATTAAAATAAATATTTATAAAAACCCCCACAGATATAAACGTATCCCTATCCCATGCCTTCCTTAACAATCACTGGTAATGCTCAAGGCCATTGTTATAGTTACTATGCCAGTAGTAGGTTTTCTCTTTTACTGACCCACCACCTTTCCCAGAAAGATGACGTTTTTCCAAGGACTCTTCCCTCCTTTACAACAGGTCTAAATTACATGAGTTGACAGTTAGTTTACCCTTCTCGCCTCTAAAAACAACCTGGATGCACTTCCTCTAAGACAGATTTATTTATTCTGTTGGAAATCTATTGGATATTCAATACTCCAGGAAGGTCAGATTAGTTTCTGTAAAGTTCTGAAATCATGGTCAGAGAACTGTGCATAGTAGATGTCACGGATGTAATGAAGGCAACAGATCCCTGTACAAAACATGATGTTGTAGACAAAGTGATTGCCTATGTTTTGATAGTCATATTGTATTACAATATTCTGTATTTGTTTGCATGTGTATTATACTATATATTCTCTTGATATTTTAATGTGAACTCTCCCTACTTACAAAAAGAAAATTTACTGTAAAAAAAAAAAGAAAGAAAAGAAAAAGAGAATCAATGGTGTCAAAAGAAGACCAACTTGACTTGAAGGCACTGGCAAAATCAAGGCTCCAGGAACTGATGAAATGTCATCCGAGGTATCTCAGCAAACAGATGAAGCCCTGCAACTGCTCACTAGTCTATGCCAAAAAGCTATTTGGCCAGCCAGCTGTAAGAGATCCATATTTGTTCCCATTCCCCCAAAAAAAGATGACCTAAGAGAATTAAGACATTATCAAATGATATTAATATCAAAGGCAAGTAAAATCTTGCTGAAGATTATTTTTAAAATGTTAGGTCAATACACTGACAGGAAAGAATCAGAAACAACTGGATTCAGATAAGGTTATGGAACAAGGACCATCACTGCTGATGTGAGATGAAATCTTGGCTAAAAGCATAGAACAACAAAAAGATGTTTACCTTTGTTTTATTAGTTACACAAAGGAACTAAACCCAATCCCGGAGCTGTGTGGTTCAAACCCACCAGATGCTCTGCTGGAGAAGGAGGAACAATCTCCTCCTATACCATTCAGATCTGATTTGACGGTACACACACACAGATAATAAAAACAAACACACATACACAAAAAAACCAACAACAACAACCAAAAAAACCCAAAGAAACTAAACCATGAGAATCAATAAACTAAAGATAATATTAAAGAATAGGATTTTTAGAACACTTAATTGTACTAATGTGCAACCTGCACATAGAGCAACGTATTATGTGAACAGGAAGGGACACTGAACGATATAGAATCAGGAAAGATTTCATCAGGGCTGTATCATTTCACAGATTTACTCAAATTACATGCTGAAAAAATAATCTGAGAAGGCAGACTATATGAAAAAAGCTGTGACATCAAGTCTAAAGGAAAACTCATCAACGAACTGCAATACACTGACAACACACTGTTGCTGGAAGTGAAAATAACTTGAAGCATTTAGTGAAGATCAGACTATAGTTTTCAATCTACCCAAAGTACATGAGATGAAGTTTCACCACCCTTGCCTCTCAGGAGTATTCTTGTCCCTTCTTCCAGACATAGCTGTTTGATATTTTGGTAGTCCATGGGATATTCAAAGATTTCAATTCTTCACCTGTCATCCTTACTCACTGTCCAACTCTCAGATGCACGCAAGCGACTGAAAAGACTATGGCCTGAATCAAGCACACTTTAATCCTCAAATTGACATATTTGTTCCTCAGTAATTTGAAGAGGTTTTACACTGCAGACTTTGAAGTGAATACGTCTCCTGATCTCCTGACTGCTGGTAACAAGTGTACTGATTGTGGATCCAAGTAAGATGAAGTCCTTCACAATTTTAATCTTTTTTGCAACTACCATGATTTTTCTACCAGCCCAGTACTGAGGCCTTTTTTTTTAAATAAAATTTTATTTTAATTGTGATTTTAATGAACATTTACAGAAAAATTAGAATGTCATTCATAAATTGCTGTGCATTTTACTCCCTCTCTCTCCCTTCAATTTTCCCTAGTTTATTTTATTATTTTTTTAAATATTCATTGTTTCACCATTACCCACACCCCCCCACCTCCAGTCATCTTTGCAATGACATACTTCTTATTCTGTATTGTTGTACGTATAATCTTATATTCCTTTTAGAAAGTTCTTTCTTTCACCTGTTGAGATGTGAACCAGATTGAAATATTTGCTATTCTGCAGAAAGCTTTTAAAATTCTCTTCACATTCAGCAAGCAATGTTATTATCTGCACAACACAGGGTTGCAGATGAGTCTTCCTCTAATCCTGATGCCACATTCTTCTTCATAGACTGATATGTTTGTTCAAGTGGATCTGTTCATTCAGGTCTAGATTGATTTGCTCAGCACACAGATTGCTGTTATGTGCTAGGTGACCCTATGCACAATAGGTCTGAACCATGCCCAATCCTGAGCCAGTCTCACTGCTTCTGATACATCTATCTCCATTACCCCAGTCACTGAGTCAATCCATCTCATCCTGACTCTTCCTCTCTTGTGCTGTCTCTCCACTCTTCCAAGCATGAGATCCTTCTCCAAGGACTAGCCCTTCTTGGCAATATGTCCAAAATATGTCAGACGTAGTCAATATCTTTGCCTCCAAGGAGCAACTTGGCTTTACCCTCTCTAAGACTGATCTTTTTATTCTTTTAGAAGTCCATGTGTGGTGTCAGCCTGAAAGTCGGCAGGGAGTTTTTTTTTGGTTGTTGTTGTTGTTTTTTGGTTTTTTTTTTTGGTTGTTGTTGTTTTTGTTTGCTTGTTTTAAATTTTGTTTGGTAGGTTGGTTTTTGGGGTTTGTATAGCCATTACAGTTAGTCCCCTTTGGTCTCCAGCTATTTTAACTGAAGACATATGGTTTTGTGATCAGCATGATCTTGGAAATCTATGGATGTGGGACTAGGATAAAAGAAAGAGTGTGGTTTTACACATGGGACAGCAAGACTTGGAGCTAGCAAGGCATGTGGCAGCAAGATTTGAGGGAGATCCTGTTGGTAAAACCCTAATGATAGTGTTGGAGAGACTGTGGTATGGCTGTGGAGAAACCGTACAAGGATTACGCGGTGGAGCCCTGAGGTAAAGGCCACAGTTAAAGGTGTCTACAGTTCTTGTCAGATGCTTGAAGGAAAAGCTGACTGCTCTGACTTAAACTTTGCTGGATGATTGGATTGGATTGCTGGACTGAAACCAAAGCCTGGATTAATAGAGGCATTGTGCTTTGAAACTTGAGCTAAAACCTGGATTCTACTGTTTGATATTCTTTGCCTCACACACTTTCCACCTTACTTCCCTAATAAACTCCATTCTCATTACCACAACTGTGAGTGTGTGAGTCAACACTGAATAAATGAACCTCTTGTTGGTGTGGCTCTAGAGGCACCATAAGGCTAGGCTCTTGACCTGATTTCTGCTCTGGGCTAGTGAGGAGATGTGCTATTCTTACTCCCTCTGACCCTTTCAGAGACATTCATGACCCTGTGCCACCAAGGACTATTTTATCTTTCTTAGAGACCATGGATGATACGTTTCATACTCCTCTCTAGTACCACAATTCAAAGTCATAATTTCTTCTTTCGTCATTCTCAGTCAATGTCTAGTTCTCTGATGTGTAGCAAGTATTTTTTAAGACCACAGTCTGGATCAGGGGCACCTTAGATTGACATTGTAGCTCTTTAGCAGTCTGGAGAAGTCCCTGACAGCAGATTTTACCACTGCAGTTTCTCTTGATTTCCTGACTGCTGGTGCCAACAGTGTTCACTGTGGAACTTAACAAACTGAAATTGTTAACAATCTCAATCTCTTCTCCATCTATCATGGTGCTGCCAATTAGCTTAGTAGTGAAAACCTCTGTTAGGAAAGTCTCAGGTCATACTGAAGACTGTAGTTCCTAACCTTCTGAAGCAAACACTTCAGTTCCTCTTCAGTTTTAGCAAGCAAAATAGAATTATCTGCATAACATAGATTGTTGCTGAATCTTCCTCTAATCTTGATGCCACATTCCTCCTCATAAAGTCCAGCCTTCCAAATGAGCTGTTCTGCATATAGACTGGAAAGGTACGAAGCCTAGACACATCCCTGATGCACTCCTTTCCTGATTTTGGACCATGCAGTGTTTCCTTGCTGTATTTTGAGGAATGTATTCTGGTTCAAGTATTTATTTCATCAAGTGTTCTGGGATTCCCATTTTTCTCAATTTTAGCCACAATATATTATGATCCATGCAAAATGCCTTTGAATAGTTAGTGAAACACAAATAAATACTGTTCTGGTACTCTCTGCTTTCAGCCAAGATCCATCTGACATTGGCTACACTGTCCCTAGTGCCACAGTCTCTTCTAAACCAAACTTGCACTTCTGGAAGTTCTTTGCTGATGTACTGATGTTCCAGCTGGTTTTGGATAATTTTCTGTAGTATTTTGTTTGTATGACATTAGTGACATTGTTTAATAATTTCCACTAACTGTTGTGTCACCTTTTTTACTTTTTTTTTAATGGGAATACATATATAATGTGTATACTCTTCCAGTCAGTTGACCAAGTAATTGTCCTCCAGGCACAACCTGGTGAACATGTCCAGAGTAGCATCTGTCCATTGAAATATGTCAATTGATATTCAATCAATTCCTAAGACCTTGTATTTTGCCAATTCTTTAATATGGAAAAAAGATATAGAAAATAATGCACATTTTTCTTCTCTTTAAACCACACAATGCTCCTTTGCTCTGTTCAGACTAAAGCTTCTTGGTTAGGTGTACATTTTGTAAGAATGTAATTAAATGTTCTGAGATTCTTATTCTTCTTAATATTGGCCATAAATTGCTATGATCCACATGGTCGATGTCTTTGCATAGTCCATAATATACAAATAGACATTATTCAGGAATTCTCTGCTTTTAGACAAGATCCATCTGACATAAGCAATGATATCCCTGGTGCCATGGTCTCTTCTAAACTCAACTTGAACTTCTGGCAGTTTTCTATCCACTGTTCTAGCCATTATTGCATTATACTCAACAATATTTTTCTTGTATATGATATTAATGATACTATTTGATGAAATCCACATTCTATTGGTTCACCTTTCTAGGAAATGGGAACAAATATGACCTTCAGCTGGTTTGCATCTCTCCTATTTTCTTGTCACAAACTGCTGAGCCTGTCCAGGGTTGCATATGGTAAAACACATTAATTGATGTTCATGCTTACAGAGCAGTAGTTAAGAAAAAAAATCAAGACATGTTGCATTGGGAAATACCTGCTGCCAAAGACATCTTGTAAGTGACAAAGAATAATTACATCAGTTTAAAGATGAAGGTAAGCCTGATCCAGGCCATGTTATTTTCACTTGTTTCATACACAGGTGAAAATTGGACAATGAATAAGGAAGGCTGAAAAATTGATGCTTTTGATTTGTGAGGCTGGTGAATGGTGAGTATTAGCTATACAATGGATTTCCGAAAGAACAAATAGCTCTGTCTTGGAAGAAAATGAGAAAGAGTGCTCTTTAGAAGAAGGGATACTGAGACTTCATCTTACATACTTTAGGCATGTTATCAGGAGGGGCAAGTCAAGGAAATGGATCCACATAGTGACTATAACACTGAGCTTGATCACAAAGGGGATTGTGAGGACATTGAAGATTAGGGGGAAATTTCAAGCTGCTGTACACATGATCGTCATGAGTCTGAGTTTCCTTGAAGTCACCAGACAACAAATATACACTATCTTAGCTCATGTGCCGATCTAATGGAGACATTTTAGTGCCAATACATTTATGTAACTGTGCTGGGATGAGGGGTAGGGGTAAATTCAAATAACTTTCCATAATTGAGTAAATAATATTGTTCACCAGTGATTTGGTACCTATGGACAAGTTGCTCTTTTAAACATGGAAGGAAGAAATGAAAATATTAATGAAGTTTACCATCCATGCCAACTGAACAGGACCCACATGGATGACTATATGGTATCCTCCTTTTATCACAGGGTATAGAAGTAGAAATTATGTAAGTAAGTAATCTGAAAAACCAACTTGGGACAAGTCATTTTCATTTGAAATTTATATTTAACAATGCTTAGCATCTAGTCATTCATTGTTCATTATCAGACTGCAAATTTTAGATGCTCTTCTTAATAACCCCTGTGATTGAATTGCTGTTCTGCAAGCTTTAATTGATTCACTTGCACTCAACAATGTACATTATTCCTTCAGTATTGATTCCCTCAGTTTTTAATGAATTTGTAGGGAATGGAACCTTATGTTCCTAGATTTGAAACACACTGAAGAGATACATTACTCTAATTTTAAATTCTTGTCTATGAACAGAAAGTCTCTCTCAGTTGCTAAGATTATTTCAACCAAATAGTTGTCAAAACAGTCAGACTGTGAGGGCTCATCACATTATCTCCTTGTGACAGCTTAAATTGGACAACACAAAGACACCACGTTGAGAGATTAATGAACATTTCTAGAGCCTAAAAACTTCATTGCCTATACTGAATATTTTAAAAAAATACTTGTGTCTTAATCACTGGGAGCTCTGGTGGTCTAGTGGTAAAAACTAGGCTGTAATTCCAAAAGCACTAAGTTTGAATCTATCAGTTGCTCCACAGAAGACAGATGGGCAGTCTCCTCCCATGTCTCTATTGCCTCCAAAACCCCGCTAAAGGTCAGCTTGAAGGTACCCAACTTGAAGGCACACAACAACAATAACTTATTACTATTTTGTATGTTGTGTGTTTATTCTCAAAAACCCCATAATCAAGGGAACACAACACAGCCAGGAGAGGGGCCTGAAGCTGGAATTTCAGTAAGGTTCCCACGTGTGCTCAACCAGCGAGAGATTCCATGAGTCCCTGCCCGGTGTGTGCCTGCACGCCCACGCCCATGCCTGGTGCCCATGCCTGCACCCAACCCCAGTGTCCACCTCCATTCTTTGCACCTGCTGCCTGCTTGTATGCTCCACTCACCTCTATGCTCTGCCCACCTCTATTCAGTGGCATCAGATCAAGAACCTATCATGGCCTCAGGCGTGAAAAACGCTACCACATCAAAGTCATGAAAAAAGCAAGCTACCTTACATCCTATACAAGCCCTAAGCAAGATGTCATGCCCAAAAAGTGACACAGTGTCAATGGATTCCTGAAGCCAGAAAGTCTGATGGAACTTTCTG
>NW_006399979.1:3946775-3947405 GCF_000299155.1 Elephantulus edwardii | reverse complement strand
GATAGATCACAAAAGAAAAACACCAAGGCATATTACAGTCCAATTTGCCAGAACCAAAGATGAGGAGAGAGTTCTGAAGCAATGAGGGAGAAAAAAAGAGTAACCTATAAGGGAGAGCAGATAAGATTAAGTGCCAATTTCCCAGAAGAAACCATGTGGGTAAGAGGAGAGTGGAAGGACACACATCAAACGCTCAAAGAACACAACTGTAAACCAAGAAGTCATTTGTTGTTGTTATGTGCTATCAAATCGCTTGCAACTCTTAGCGAACCTATGTACAACAGTCCTAAACCCTGCTCTATCCTGTGCCAACTGCACTGCCTCTGACACATCCAAGCCCAATTACTCCAGTCACTGAATCAATCCACCTCATAGAGGGTCTTCCCCTCTTGCACCATCCCTCCACCCTCCCAAGCATGATGTCCCTCTCCAAGTACCTCTCCCTCCTTACAACATGTCCAGAGTATGTCAGATGAGGCCTCAGAATCCTTGCCTCCAAGGAGCAGCCTGGTTTTACCCTCTCCAGGATGAATCTGTTTGTTTTCTTGGTAGTCCATTCAATACTCTGCTCCAGCACCACAGCTCAAAGGCATCAATTCTCCTTCTAGCCTCCTTAATCATTGTCCAACT
>NW_006399979.1:3942534-3943540 GCF_000299155.1 Elephantulus edwardii | reverse complement strand
CATTAAGAAAGCAAAGAACAAGAATCATATGATCCTATCAGCTGATGCAGAAAAAGCCTTTGACAAAATCCAACACCCTTTCCTGCTTAAAAAACTCAATAAACTAGGATTAAAGTGGCACTTCCTCAACATACTAAAAAGTATATATGCACTAGTAGTAACTGCCATTTTGAATCAGATAACATGTATGACCTAATATGTCAGAAATGACAAATTGAAGAGGAATGGTGCCACATTTAAACTAAACCATAACTTAAAAATCTAAGAACTGATGTCTTTGAATTGTGGTATTAGAAAATAATATTGAATATACCATGCCCTGCCAAAATATAATCTTGGAAGATGTAGAGCCAGGAAACTCCTCAGAGGCAAGAGTGATGACACTCCATCCCATATACTATGGGCATATTGTCAGCAGGAGGCAGTCCTTGGAAAAGACATACTGGAAAAGACTGAGCAAAAGAAAGGAAGATCTTCAATGAGAAGAAAGAATAAATCGACTGTAATAATGAGCAAGAACATGGTGAAGATGGTGGTAGCACAACGTTCAGAGCTGTTGTCCACAGGATTTCTATCAGTCATAGATGGCCAATAAAAATGCAAAGGGAACAATGCCTCTTTTTCCCCAAGTAGTCATCCTGGAATGCGCAGAAGTCCAGTATTTATGTTAACCATATAAACTCAAAGTACTAACCTAAGTTGTTGGTGTTACTCTCAGGTGGCTACAAATACAAAAAGAGACAAACAACCAAAAACTAAAAATTCACTCCTGTTAAGTGGATTCTGACTTACAGGATACAGTATACTGTCTCAAAGAGTTTTTTTGTCGTTTTAGTTTCGCTGTTGTTGTTGTTGTTGCTGCTGCTATTAGGTATTGTGGAATTGACCAAGATTCACAATAAATCTATGAAAACCAGATTAACAATCTGCCCTGTCCTGTGCCATTCTCACTTATAAGGCTGTAACTATTTACAGAAGATTGTCCCATCTTTCTCCCACGGAGTGG
>NW_006399979.1:3940686-3941344 GCF_000299155.1 Elephantulus edwardii | reverse complement strand
ATTAAAGAGACCATGGCCTGAATCAAATGTGCATTATTACTCAAACTGAAATCATTGTTCCTCAATAAATTGGAAAGGTTCTTGATTGCAGACTTTTCCAGTGTAATATGTCTTCTGATTTCCTGACTGCTGGTACTAAGAGTGTTGACAGAAGACCCAAGAATGAACTGACAGCCCAAATCTATTCTCCGTCTATCATGATGCTTCCTAGTGGTATAGTGCTAAAAATCATTGTTAGTTTCTTTTTATGCTGAGATGCAATCTTTATTGAAGGTAGTATTTATCGATCAATTGCAGCAAGTTCTATTATAGCTACATACAACTATCCATTTGCTTATAAGTGATAGCAAGGAATGTATAGACAACTAGCTCTAATTTTTCCATTATTCCAGTATCAGATGTCCCTCCTCTTGAAGAAGGTTTTGATTTCCTCTACTAGATCTTTTCCCATAACAAAACAAAAAATTAAAGGGAGTAGTAAACATTATTTAGGGTCATTATCAGCTATGAAAACTAGTCCAGGTGCTGACTGTGAAAGAGATCATCAACTACTGATGCAAGTTTAATTAAGCTAAATAAGGTTAAATCAAATGCACAGGAATCAAAGTTTGACCTTGAGTCTATCTCACCTGAATTTCAAAACCATCACAGGAACAGG
>NW_006399979.1:3937892-3939031 GCF_000299155.1 Elephantulus edwardii | reverse complement strand
CTTCATAATTACATGCTATGCATCAGAAAACTGGACAATGACTAGAGATGCTAGAAGGAGAATTGATGTTTTGAGTTGTGGTTCTGGAGAAGAATACTGAAAATACCATAGACTGCTAAGAAAACAAACTGGTTTGTCCAGGGGAGGGTGAAACCAGGCTGCTGCTTGGAGGAAAGGATTCTGAAGCTCCAATGGGACATGCTACAAGATGAGACATCAAGCTTGGGACAGTGGAGGAAAAGCAGAGGAGAGGAAGATGGTAGATGCAATGGACTGACTCAATGACTGGGGTAATGGGCATGGGTGTGTTAGAGATCATGAGGTTGGCTCAGGATCGAGCAAGGTTCAGAGCTATTGTACATAAGGT
Organism: Elephantulus edwardii; assembly: GCF_000299155.1. NCBI lineage: Eukaryota > Metazoa > Chordata > Mammalia > Macroscelidea > Macroscelididae > Elephantulus > Elephantulus edwardii. Next base: position 3,938,664 of record NW_006399979.1, on the reverse strand, counting down.
CTCTATGAGTCACAATCAACTTGACAACACTTAACCACAATAATTTTGCAAATCATAATAGTGCTGACAGAATAATCACACATACTTTTTTCTTTTGTGAAATAAGAGTATTCACTTCCTATAAACAAATTCAAAGGTGAATACATGAAAATATATTAAATTGTATATTTTAAGCATATACATTTATCATATGACGATTACATACCAATAAAACTGCTTTAAAAAAAACCACAGTGAATAAAACACACTTTTGAGAGGATGAAACTTTTCCTCTCTAGAATCAACTTACATCTTGGGATATTATCTATTTTGTTTCTAAGAGTTCACCGGTGGCCTAGAGGTAAGAAGCTGTGTGCTGCAATCCCAAAGGCACACAGTTTGAATCCACCAGCTGCTCTGCAGGAGGATGGTAATCTCCTCCCTTGCCATTAACTGCCTCTGAAAATCTCTTGGAGGTCAGTGATGGGTCATATGGGAAGCCAAACTTTATACCAAATATTATATGAAAACCTTTGTTCAGGAATTGAAAGAATTACAGATATATAAGTTAGGATTCCTCTTGTGGCAGATCGTAGAAAATGAGCTGTTTGTTCCCTGCAGACAGGAGACAGCAAGGGGCCTCCTACAGAGGGAATATTACTTCCTGAGCCACAGTTCACCCTGAGGCAACAAGGCAATCCTTAAGGGTATACCAAATTCTTGCATTTGCGAACCCCTCCCTCCTGAGTCAAAGGGAAGGTTTTCTTTTTTTTCTTTTTTTTTTCTATAATTA
>NW_006399979.1:3919987-3935897 GCF_000299155.1 Elephantulus edwardii | reverse complement strand
ACAACAACTGGTGGTTTAGCTGATAAAGAATTGTTTTACTACAACAACTGGTGGTTTAGCGGATAAGGGGTTGTTTTACCGCCAACCTAAAGGTAATTCTAAGTGGTTCAAACCTATTGGCTGTGCCTTGGAAGAAAAAAAAAGAAGGCATTTCGCTCCTATATGATTTATAGTCTCTGAAAACCCACTGTAGGATCAGCAACGCCTTCACTTTTACTTTGGTCACATAATATGAAGCCTTGGTAGCTCAGTCCACAGTGCAATGAGCTGTGAAACTAATGTCTGGAGAGAGGATGAAAGGCACCCAAGCGTCAAGGACTCTCCTTCATAGGGTCGCTATGAGTCGCCTGTGACTAGACGACACGTAACAACAATAACATCAACAGAGAGAAAGAGAGAGAGGTATCAGCTCGCCCAGTGAAGAGAAAATGATGTGACCAAGACAAAGGTGGGTGACTTTTGGTTTGTGGCCATCCGGCCAGTCTTTCATTGTTTTTGTTCAGACATTCCTCTAGGTCGTATAGCCCTGGTGTACAAGTTTCCGTCCTGTGGTCACTTGTGGTTGCTGTGAGGCTGAACACTGTGACAAAGATGTGTCAAATGTGTTAATGGTTGGCAACCCAATGCGGACTGAGAGTGGGGTGGAGCTCCCCGATTAAACAAGCATGGAAGGAGGAGTGGCATCCACTTCCATAATAGCTTGCCCTCTGGAAACCCTTTGAACCTGGAGAGAGGATGAAAGGCACCCAAGCATCGAGGACTCTCCTTCATAGGGTTGCTATGAGTCGCCTGCGACTTGACGGCACTTAACAACAATAACAGCTCCTTGGGAGAAAGATAAACAATCATCTCTTCTCATTAAGCCTTAGAAATATTGTGGAGGGTGTGTGTGTATGTTTGTGTGTGTGTGTAATCAATGATTTATTGATTGCAAATCCTTTTTTTAAAATTTAATTTTATATTGGTTTACATACAAAGTTCATAAAATTCACATGGATGGTTGTTGGGGTTTTTAAAAAAATGATTTTATGAGTTGGAATTCACATGATGGCAGTAAGTGAAAAGTACTACTAGATCATCAATATAAGTTTGGAGGTTCAAGTCCACCAGCTGCTCCACAAGAGAGAAAGGAAGTCTTTTGAAGTCTCCTACTATTAAGAATTATAGCTTAAGAAACCTGGTGGAAGGTTGCTATGAGTTAGATTCAACTCAACAAATCAGTAGTACTGAAGGAAGAAGTCCAACCTGCACTGAAAGCATTGTATAAAAATAAGGCCAGTGGAAGTGATGGGATCTCAAATGAGGTGTTTCAAGAAACAGATGCAACCCTGATTGTGCTTACTACTCTGCTGGCCAATACAGAAGAAAGCTAACTGGTCAAATAATTGAAGAAATCCATATTTGACTGCATTCCCCAAAAACATAACCAACCAAATGTGGAAATTATCTAACAACAGCATTTAATATCATGATCCAGTAAAGTCTTGCTAAAGGTCATTAAAGAAATGGCCGGAAAAGTACATTGACAAAGAACAGCCAGAAATTCAAGCTGGATTCAGAATAGGTCATATAAAGAGAGATATCATTGCATATGTCAAATGGATATTGGCTGAAAACAAAGAATACCAGAAGGATGGTTATGTTTCATTAAGTATGCAAAGCCATTTGACTGCTTGGACTTTACAAATTATGAGTACTATTGTGATGAACAGGAATCCCAGAACACTGAATTGTGCTACGTGAAATCTTAATTGTGCTGTTAGCTTTAAGTAGGGTAATTTGTCTATGCTTCATCCTTAGTAAAATTTTAATGTCAATACATTAATATCTTTTCCTCTGCTGTTGTTATGTGCTGTTGAGTCATCTGCAACTCATAGCAACCCCAAGAACAACAGCTTTAAAGACTGCCCTGTCCTGAGCCAGTCTCACTGACTCTGACACTCCTACCTTCAGTGCCCGAGTTACTGTATCAATCCATCTCATCTAAGTTCTTCCTATCCTAAGCTGTCTCCCCACCCTTCCAAGCACAATGTCCTTCTCCAAGGATCGGTTCCTCCTGGCCACATGCCCAAACTATGTGAGATGGAACTTCAAAATCCTAGCTTCCGAGGAGAAACTTGGTTTCACCCTCTCCAAGACAGACTTATTTGTTTTCTTGGAGATCCACGGTATGTTCAAAACTCATCTCCAGCATCACAACTCAAAGGCAATTTCTTCTGTCATTGTCCAGCTCTCTGATGCATAGCAAGCAACTGCAAAGACCATAGCTTCAATCAGGCAGATCTTGGTCTCTAGAGTGACACTGTTACTATTCAGTACTCTGGAAAGTTCCTTGACATATTTTCCTAATGCAATGCATTTTTTAATTTCCTGACTGCTGGTGCCAAGAGTGTTGATCGTGGAGCTAATAAGCTATAATTATTAACAACCTTAATCTCTTTTTTTACCTTTCATGGTGTTGCCAATTTGACAAGTGGTGAAATTTTTATTTTCTTGATATTAAGCTTCAATCCATATTGAAAACTACAGTCCTTGACCTTCTGCAGCTAGTGCTTCAGAGCCTCCTCAGTTTCAGAAAGCAAGAATGTTTTATCTGCATAACGCAGGCTATGATTAGTAATGTTTCATCTGCATAATGCAGGTTGTTGATTAATCTTCCTCCAATCCTGATGTCATATTCCTCCTCATAGAGCACAGCCTCCCGAATCATCTGTTCCACAGAAAGATTGAAGAGGTATGGAAATAGGATGCATCCCTGATACACTCCTTTCCTGCTTTTGTGGGTTTCCTTATTCTGAGGACTACTTCCTGATCTAACTTTCACACGAGCACATCAAGTGTTCTGGTATTCCCATTTTCCTGAAAGTTAGCCACAGTTTGTTGTGATCTACAGAGTCAAATGCCTTTGCATAGTCAATGAACACAGATATTTCTCTGATATTCTTTGCTTTCTGCCAAGATCTACCTGACATTGGCAATAATGTCTCTAGTGCCACAACCTCTTCTAAACCCACTTGTACTTCACGTAGTTATCTCGATATACTGTTCCAGTCATGTTTGGATAATCTTCAGCTTGCATGTGATATTAGTGATGTTGTTTGATAATTTCCACATTCTGTCAGGGTGCCTTTTTCTTTGGAATGGGAATAAATATCTCTTCCAGTCAGTTGGCCAGGTAGTTGCCCTCTAGAAGTCTTGGCATGACCTAGTGAGCACATCCAGGACAGCATCTATTTGTTGAAATATGTCAATGGATATTCCATCAATTCCTGGTGATTTTTTTTTTGCCAAGTCCTTCAGAGCAGCCTGCACTTCCCTCTTCATCACCATTGCCTCTTGATCCTATGTAGTTTCATGAAATTTTTCCGTCTCAACCAATTCTTTTTGGTACAGTGACTGTATACTCCTTCCATCTCTTTTTAATGCTTCTTGGGTTATTCAAGATTCTGCCCATAGATAGCATCCTTAAGTATTGCAACTCACAGTCTTTGTTCTTTAGTTCTTTGAGGTTAAGGAATACTGAGTGAGTCCAGTCCTTTTGATTTTCAACTCTAGCTCTTTGCACATTTCATTATAATATTTTGTTTCTTCCTTAACTACCCTTTGAAATTTTCTATTCAGCTCCTTTACTTCATGATCCCCCCCGCCCTTGGCTTTGGCTTCTTGTTGCTCTAGTGCAATATTCAGAGTTCCCTCTTAAGGATGATTTATTTTCCCAAAAAGAATTCAAATTTTGTACTTGGAAGTTAAAAGTCTTATGCTACTGCTTGTGAGCCAACTGCAAACACTGGATAATTATCAGCAACTACACACAGAGGTTTACTAACACTCCTTTTTTTATTTCAACATGATGTACTCATCTGCAACTATGCATAGTTTTCCCATAATAAAACAACAGCATTTTACTATTTCCAGACATGAAATCTTGAAACTCTTTCCAAGTGTCCGAGAGTCAATTCCTTGTTATATAAGGCAAAAGAGGGGATTCAATGATCAAAGTGATATAGAAGACATATCTAACCAATTCTCCTTATTTTGTATGTATTTTTCCTCAAATATCTATTTTAAATATTTATACATCAAATTCTACCTCTTTTTCTACTTGAAGCCATCACTCACCTTTCCTTAATTACTAGACTAAATGCTTTCTCTATATCTACTTCCTAATCTAATTACCCTTTCTGAGCCCTGTTTAAACTATTACCTTGATCCTATCCAAAATAATGTTTTAAAACTGTTTTCCTGTTGAGATGCTGAAATATTTTAGAAATAAGTCTATTATCAGACATGTGATTGCTTAATATTATCTCCAAGTATGTAGATTTCCTTCTTACCCTGTTGGAGAAGTTTTTTAATGTGCATAGGGATTTGATTCTTAGAAGGTTCCATTCATCTATTTTATTAAATACTGGTTGTAGATTTTTCATTATGCTTGGAAGACTGTTCATGCTGTGGATTAGGGTTTCTAGAGTTCCTCCTAGTTCTTCTTTGATGAATTTTGTAGTCTTTGTTTACTCCTAGGTTTCTGATCCACCTTCAGTTGGTTTTTGTGTATGGTGTGAAGGGTGTGAGGTGTGGGTCTTTGCTTAAGTTTTCTGCAGTTTTCTAATTATGTCAACACCATTGGTAGATGAGTTGATTCCTGGGTTCTCAATTCTATTCCACTGATCTATGTTTCTGCCATTGACCCAGTACCATGCTGTCTTGTGCACCATGGCTGTGTAGCAGGATTTAAGATCAGGCAGTGTGATGCCTCCTACTTCGTTTCTCTTTTCAGTAGTATTTTCATTATCTATGATCTCTTTACATTCAAGATAAAATTGGAAATGGACTTTGCCATCTAATGAAGAATAGAACTGGTATCTATTATTAGGACTGCACTGAATTTGTAGAATACCTTTGGTAGAATTGTCATTTTCACAATAATGAGTCTTCCTATCCATGAGAATTTTATATTCATCTATTTCTCCAGGTCTCTTTTTGCTTCTTGTAGTATCATTCTGTAATTTTCTTTGAATAGGTCTTTTGTGTCTCTAGTTAATTTCCAAATATTTCTTCTTGTGATTAAGTATTATAAATGGTATTATTTTACTTAGCTTCATGTCTATATTTTGTCACTGTAGAGAAATCCAATTGATTTTTATTTTGCATGTTGATCTTGTATCCTGCTTCTTAGCTGAACTGGTTTACTATGTCTAGTAGTTTTCTCCCTAAATCTTTAAAGTTTTCTAAGAATATTATCATATCATCTGAATATAGTAATAATATTATCTTATCTTTGCCCATGGTTATATATCTTATTCCCTTCTCTTGCCTTATAGCTCTCACCAATGCATGCAATATAATATTGAATAGGATGGGTGATAGTGGGCATCTTTACCTGGCTCCTGTTCTTAAGGGAATGCCTTTAATCTCTCTCCATTAAAAACAATATTGGCTCTTGGTTTTTGATATATACTTTTCACTATGTTGAGGAAACTTCTATTTAGTTGAGTGTTTTAATCAGGAAAGTGTTGGATTTTGTCAAAGGCCTTTTCTGCATAAATTGATTAGGATCACATGATTCTTATACATTGCTCTGTTAAGTGATGAATTATATTTTGATTATTTTTTCTTATGGTGAACTATCCTTGTATACCTGTTGTGAATCCCACTTAGTCATGGTGCATTTTTCTTTTTTATGTACTGTTGGATTCAACTGGCCAGGATTTGAGGATTTTTGAGAGAAACTGGCCTATAGTTTTCTATTTTCATTGTTTCTTTACCTTACTTTGGTATCAGGAATATGTATGCTTCATAGAATGATCTGGGAATATTCCGTATTTTTCTGAAATACTTTATGTAGATGTGGTGACAGTTTGTTTCTGAATGCTTGATAAAATTTATTAGTAAAACCATCTGGTCCAGGGTTTTTTTAAGCTTAAAGTTGTTTTATGATCTGTTAATTTCTTCTTTTTCAATGGTTTGTTCAGCTGATTTAATTCAATCACTGTCAGTAAGAATAGGCTGTGAGTTTCTAAATATTTGTCAATTTCCTCTAGGAAGTTTGTTTTAATATAGTTTTACATAATATTCTATTTGTTAACTTTTTTTATTTCAGTTGGTTCTTTTGTGTCATCTCTTTTTCAGATTATTGGTCCTTTTCTATCTTTGCTGAAAGAAAAAAACAAATATGTCTAGGAGAGGTGTTCAGATCTTTTGTTCACAGGATCACTATGGGTCGTACTTGACTGGATGATACCTAATAACAACAATAATAACAGAGTTTAGCTTTGCTAGTGGTTTGTCAATTTAACTAACCTTTTCAAAGAACCAGTTTCTGGTCTTATTGATAGTTTCAATTGTTTTTCAGTTTCTATTGCATTTATTTCTGCCATAATTTTTATACTGCCTTTATGGGGCCTATTTTATGTGGAGTTCACTCAGCTCTTATATGTATTTCTTTCATTTTTCATTCTTCCTGGGAAGTTTTCTTCTAGTAACTCTTCCACAATTTTCTCAATGCCTTTTTTTGCTGTTTCTTGGTCTGGCATTCTAATCATGTACATATTTTTCCTCTTGATGGTGTCTGAGATTAATCTTTGGCTTTCTTCCCTTTCCTTCCTTTTTTATTCTGCTTGTTCTCTCTAGCATATCAGTGCTGAAAGCTCTCTTCTCTTTCATTGATTCTGTGCTCTGTCTCTTCAATTCTGCTCATCTGTCCTTCAAACATGTTGAGAGCTTCTGAGGCACAGGTCTTTATATTCTGGATTGCAGTTTCTTATTTTTCTAGAGTTTCTACTACCACATTTACTTTATCTGCATTGTTATGAATTGTTCATGTTTCTCTTGGCTCTTGCTCATAGAATCCTCATTTCTTCGAGTTTTTCTTTCACCCATTGAAAATAATTGATCACTCTTCTTTTGAATTCTGTGTCAGAGAGTTCCATTTGACTTTCCTGCTTCAGGAAACCCATTGATTCTGTGTTTTGATCACTTTTTTTTTTTTTTTGGTAGAAGGGGTGTGAAATGTTTGGGTTTTGTGTAGACTGTGAGATAATATGTTCCTTCTATGTCATTACTATGATAGTTTTTTCTTGCCTGGGGCACTAACAGGTACTTGGTTTGACTACTTTGGTTGGGGAGCTCACTGTTCCAAAATGGGAAGGGCAGCTCACCCTGCCTGAATTTCTCTCAGGTCCCTGGGCTCACAAGAGGACTTTCTTCATTTGGGGAGCTCAACACTCACACCCCAGTAAGGAGGGGGAAGGCAACTTACTCTGCCTATGGTCCTTCCTCTCTGGTCCTCTTGCTAAGTTTACTGGGTCTGAGAGGGCAAAAGAGGGTGGGCAACTGCTTCTATTCCTTTCTCTCTGATCTGCAGTTAAATTCTCTGGGGTGAAAGGCTGCTTTGTTTTCTGATTCTAGTCCTCTTTCGTGAAGCCTGTTGGCCTCCTTGGTCTGTGGAGTGGTGAGGCCAGTTTCCCAAATTCTCTTTACCACTGTCTCAGGCATTTTGAAAGAAGGTCCTTATTTCTCTTATTTTGCACCAGTATCTTCTCCCTGTGGATGCTGGTTGCTGGTTTGGAGTTGAAACTAGGGGGATGTGGCTTTTCTTGCAACAAGGTGTGAGCTGATTTGATTTGGCCTCCTATTAAAAAAGCTTTCATTAGAGCAAAGCTTGGAAGAACTCTAGAAGTCCTAATCCACAACATAAACAGTCTTTCAAGCAGCCTGAAAAACATACAACCAGGAGAGGATAAAATAGATGAATGGGACCTTCTAAGAATAAAATTCCTATGCATATCCAAAAACTTCTCCAACAGTGTAAAAATGGAAGTCACAGACTAGGAAAAAATATTTGGGAATATCATGTCAGATAAGGGACTAATATCTAGAACTTATAAAATACTTGTGTACCACAACAAGATAAAGGTAAAAAACCCAATTGAAAAATGGGCACAGGATATGAACAGACATTTCACCAAAGAAGACATTCACATTTAGAAATGTTCAGAATCCCTAACTCTAAGAGAAATGCAAATTAAAACGACTGTGAGATATTGTCTCACCCCAGTAAGAATAGCAAAATTTAACAGAAAGCAAACAACAAATGCTGGAAAGGTTGTGGAGAAACTGGAACCCTTATTCACTGTTGATGGGAGTGCAAAATGTTGCAACCACTATGGAAGGCACTAAGGCACTTTCTCAAAAAGTTGGAAATAGAAATACCATTTTACCCAGAAATTCCACTACTGGAAATATACTCTCAAGAAGTCAGAACTGCCACCCAAGCAGATATATGCACACCCATGTTTATTGCAGCTTTGTTCACAATAGCAAAGAGTTGGAAACAACCCAAATACACATCAACAAATGAATGGATAGAGAAGCTGTGTTATATTCACACAATGGATTATTATGTGGCATTGAAAAACAAGGAACTCAGGCATTATTATACAAAATGCGTGACCATGGAGAACTTATGCTGAGTGAAATATCTCAGTCACAGAAGGACAAGTACTGCATACTACCAATGTTATAAAGCAGAACTGACATCGGGGTTGGGAGGAAACAAAGAAAAGAGGGGATAAATAATGTATACTGCATTGAAACAGATGAGGGAGAGAACTATTTAAAAGGAATATATGATTAGGTATTATTTGTATGACAGAGTCCAGAATAAAAGTTGCATATTGGAGTGACTGAAGGTGGGGGAAATGTATAACAATGAATTTTTTTTAATTTTTTTTTTTTTTTACTTTTCAAAGAGAAGAGTGAACTGTAGGCAAGGAGGAAAGTGTACAACAATGGAAATCCAAAATCTCTGTAAAATTTCATTAAAATTAATTTAAAAATTAAAAACAAAATACTTTAAATTACAAAATAAATAGAAAGGCTTTTGGACCCTCGGGTCTATGGCTCTCTGACCTGGCTTTTGTGAATCTCCCAAATAAAACAGGTGTGGAAGAACTTAAAAAAAAAAAAGCGCTTGCAACTGGAAATTCTGTGAACTTGGAGAAAAGATGAAAGTTTTGTGTTCAAGACTTTCGTTCATAGGGTTGCTGTGGGTTGTCTACAATTCTATAGCACTTAACAACAACAACAAGAGATACAAACATTAAATCTTCATAATATGTGCATTTTTGCTCATTTAGAAAAAGAGATCTTTGTAGATGTCAAGGATTTTGAAATAAAGAGGTAATTATAGCCCTGGCTGCTGTAATAGGTATCTTTATAAGACAGAGAACGAGGGAGATTAGGCACACAAAGGCAAAAAGGAGAAAGAGATGTTAATATAGAAAAATGTTGTCAAAAGCCAAAGAATACAGTCTACCAAAAGCTAAATGTAAGGAACAAATTCCCTTGTAGGCTCACCAGCCAAAGTGTGACTTGGTTAATTCCTTTATATAGGTCATCTGACTTCCAAAACTGTGTGAGAATATATATATATATATATATACACACATATACATATATCAGGATGGATGGTGAAGAGATTGTTCACAGCTTTAGTTTATTTGGCTTCACAGTCAACACTCTTGGCACCAGCAGCCAGGAAATTAAAAGATGTATTATGATGGGAAAGTCTGCTGTTAAGTGACTTCTCCAAAGTACTGAAGAGCAATGGTGTCACTATGGAGACTGAGGTGCACCTGATACAGGCCATGGTCTTTGCAATCACTTGTTATGTGTCCGAGAGTTGGACAATGACTAGGGAGGATAGAATGAGAATTGATGCCTTTAAGTTGTGGTGCTGGAAAAGAGTATTGAATGTACCATGGACTGCCAAGAAAACAAACAGGTTCGTCGTGGGGAAGGCTAAACTGGGATGCTCCTAGGAGGCAAGGATTCTGAGGCTTCGTCTGACATACTTTGAACATGTTTCAAGGAGAGACCAATCCTTGGGGAGGCAAATCATGCTTGGGAGGGAGGAGAGACAGCGCAGGAGGGGAAGAACCACTATGAAGTGGAGTGACTCAGTGACTCGTGTAATTGGGGTGGGGGTATTAGAGACAGTAAGATTGGCACAGGACATAGCAGGGTTTAGGGCTGTTGTACATAGGGTGGTTGTGAGTCGTAGGCGACTCAACTGCACACAACAGCAATAACTATATAGCAATTTGTTATTGCAGCCACATAAAGGTAATATGGGAAGCAAACAACATATCCTGGAGAGTCTACAAAGAGATATTATCTGTTTATCTCTCTAAACCAAATACACTGCATTCAGCTTTTGATTTTTCTCAACCTCAGCAGGCTTCCTCAACCACTCAAACATATCTCTGAAGCTTTACACACACTAGGGCAATCATCATTAAAGTCCTTAGTCTCAACAATTTACCTGCCTAATTGTCTTCCCCAATCCTCTTTACATAATGTTATTTCCTCTAGCATGCTTTCCATGGTTTACTATCTGTATTAGTCCTCCCTGTTATCTTTGTTATTACACCTTGTTTGTCTCTATTATCAATAATGCTATCTGAAAGAAAATGGATGGCATAGTGATGAAATGTACCAGTCAGCTAGGCTAAAAGTTGGCAGTTCAAAGTCACCAACTGTCCCATGGGGAAAAAGATGAAAGGATCCTCCAAATAAATATTTACCATTTTGAAAACCTGATAGAGGGTCGCTATGAGTCAGAATCAACTCATGGAATGGGTGGGGATGTTATTTATCCTTATTTGCTCATCGACCCACCCCGGGTCAAGAGCTTTCTCTATACTGAATTATTCGTTCCAGTGGGCAGGGACTCTTGTTATATCACTACAATATATCCAATGACTGTATCTAGTACCTGACAGGAGTTGTACAAGTCCTGTCAGAGTCCCTGTACTGGCAATGTAATCCAGGGAGAACAAGTAAACTGCTTAACAATTAATCTTTTTACTTCATGTGGGTGCAGAATGCCCAACTTTTTTCCTCAGAGAAGCTGGTAGATTCAAACCACATGCCATTAAGTTGGCAGAACAACTCCTCAACATTAAGCCACCAGAGATCTCCTCTGTACGTATATGGGCAATAAATAATTGATAAGGAATTTCATGGTCAAATGCAATCTTGGATTTACCCCAACGTTCATGTTTGATATATGTGATTTAACTTTTCCAAAACTTTGAAGGTACTAATAACTACTGAGGTAGGTAATGGGGTACTTTAAGCAGAGTCTGACAGAATGAAAAAAAAAAATTTAAAAATATAGTTCCAAAGTTAGATTTACAAAGATTCTAAAATTAATTTAAAATGTTTCACAAAAATTGCCAAAATAGAGAGGATATTCTTAGTATTTTTATGTAGACATAAGAAAAAAAAGTATGTTTTATATTTAATTAGACATTTTCTTTTAATTAGGATTATAAGACTACATATGCAATTATAAAGATTCCAGCAGACTAATCTTTATAGCTAATAAAGAAATTAAGGAACAAGTCATGCTATAGTGTAGTAAAGTAGTCATTCCCCCTCCCCTTTGCTATCTGAAAACAAAAATCCTTACATGGAGCAAAATGCAGCAACTTTCATAAACAAACCATAAATATTCTTATGAAATTGAGAGAAATATTACAAAGGTCTTATTTTTCAATTTTTCTCCATGTAAACTGTAAAAAATTTATTTTTCATTTGGGGGGGAAGTACATGGGTAATGATAAAAATTAGATATATTAGGGGGCTAAAAATACAGCACATCCAAATCACCGAGTCAACCTGATGATAATCGATTAGAAAAAGGGAAGAATTTATGGTCAAACACCCAAATTTCAGACTCAAGCTTACCATTACTATTTAATTACTTTCAGTGAATCCCTAAACTTACTTGACCTCATTAATTTCATCTATACACTGAGAATATTGATAACAACCATAGCATGGAGTTGCTGATGAAACAGATGATACAGTGAAGGTGAAAGTGCTTTACAAACCATAAAGTATAATAAAAATGTAGGCTGCTATTAATTATCTTAGGAGAATTTATTGGAGAGGATGAGCCACACAGTCAAATCCCTATATTTCCCTCAACATTTCTAAAAACAAAAGAAAATATAAATAGCATTAAAAATCTTTGACACAAACATGCAGAAACTTATATGCACCTATCACTTAATCTCAAAATCACAAACTACAGAAGAAAACCCTTTCTGAAAAGTCACACAGGAGCAAACACCTGCGTAATTAGTAAGGGTATGTCCTAACTCAGAGTAGGGAAATATATGACAAATTAAATTCTTAAAATTCCAATTTAAGAAACAAATAGGATTCTGGGGCTTTGTCTGACATATTTTGGACATGTTGTAAGGAGAGACAGGTCCTTGGAGAGGGACATCATGCTTGGGAGGGTGGAGGGACAGCGCAGGAGGGGAAGATCCTCTATGAGGTGGATTGATTCAGTGACTGGGGTAATCGGGATGGGTGTGACAGAGGCAATGAGACTGGCACAGGATAGAGCAGGATTTAGGGCTGTTGTACATAAGGTCGCTATGAGTCGCGAACGACTCGACGCACATAACAACAACAACAGTCAAAACAATTACTACATGAGTGAATCATAAGACAATTGAGAGAAACACAATAGAGATAAAAGAGATCTGATTTCATGAACTGTATCTTGAGAATTCTTCATAAGGTGCAAAACAGCCCACTTTGCTGGTCTTTGTAAAAATACATATGAGACTTAAAAAAAATCTCATCTACAAAAGCTTAGATCATAATTGTGCAATATAACATAGTGTTACAGGAAGCTAGTGGTAAGAATTTGTGCAGCAATTCCAAAGGCATGCATTTCAAATCCACCAGGTGCTCTGCGCGCAAAGGATAGACAATCTCCTCTGGTGCAGTTTATTGCCTCTGAGAACCTGCTGGAGGATCAACTTTAAGTTGGTTCTGACTTGACAGCATGCAACAACAACAACAAAAAGGCTCTAAAAAAATCATCACCTACAAATGTTCCAATCATAGTGATGTAACATAACACAGTTCTACAGGTAGCAATTGCTTCAAAGGGTAAGTGAAAGCATGGTTCATCTGTTCATCTGTTCTAGTGGCTGATATACTGTGGAATTTCCATAAGTAAAATAGAAAGAAAAAGAAAAATATTCCTGGTGTCCTAATAAGCTCTTCTGTGACTAGGAAGTCCTGCCTGCTTGAAGGAAAGTCAGAGACACTAAAGGGAACATCCAGCTATCTGGTATATAGATACAGGTAAGACAGAACCATAACTTAGAAGGTTCTCTATGCAGTTGTTGTAATTAGGTGCCATCCAGTGGACTAAGACTCATACAAACCCTTTGAACAACGTGTGAACCCTGCCCTATCCTGCACCATCATAACAAACTCAGTCACACAAAGGTCCACTGTTTTGGTCACTGTGCCAATCCACCATGTTGAGGGTCTCTTTTGCTGACCCTCTATTTTTCCAGGCATGGTGCATCCCTTTTCAAGTTAAAGCTGCTTCTAGCAACATGTCCACAGTATGAAAAACAAAGCCACACCATCCTTGCCTCCAAGGAGCACTCTGGCCGCACTTTTTCCAAGACATAGCTGTTTGTTCTTTTAGTAATCCAATGAAAATTCACCACCCTTCTCCAACACCACAAGTCAAAGCCACCAATTCTTCTGTCATCCTTACTCATTGTCCATTGTATATCAGGGCTTCTAGAATTGTTCTAGTTTTTCTCCAATGAATTTTGTAGTGTTTACTTTTACTCCTAGGTCCCTGGACAACTTTAAGTTGGTTTTGTATATGGTGTGATGTGTGGGTTTTGCTTCACTTTTCCACAGATGATTTTCGAATTTTGCCAGTACCGCTTGTAAAAAAAGCTGTCCTTTCCTCATTTAATTAATTTTATTGCCTTGTCAAAGAACAACTGACTCTAGGTAGATTAATTGATTTTTTTGGGTTCTCAACTACATTCCATTGATCTATGCATCTGTCACTGTACCAGTATCACACTGTATTGATTACTGTGACTGTGTAGGGAGATTTGAGATCAGGGAGTGTAATACACCCTCTTTTGTTTACTTTTTCAGTAGGGCTTTGCTTATTCAGGGTCTATTTCCATTTCGGGGGGGAATAGAAATTGCCTTTTCCATCTCGTTGAAGAATGGAATTATTATCTGTACTGGGATCACACTGAATCTGTACATTGCTTTTGGTAGTACTATCATTACACAATGTTGAGTATTCATGACCATGAACACGGTATATTGTTAAATTTCTCTAGGTCTCATTTTGTTTCTTGCAGTAATGTTTTGTAATTTCTTTGCATAGGTCTTTTGTGTCTCTAGATAGATTTTTTAAGTATTTCATCTATGACTATTTGCCAAATTCCTAAGTATTTCATCTTGTGATTAGCTATGGTAACTGATAATGTTTTCTTTATTCCTTTTCTGTGTTCTATCTGCTACTGAAGAGAAATAGAACTGATTTTTTTATGTTGTTCTTGTATCCTGAACTTGGTGCTGAACTGGTCAATTTTTTGGCTGAATTTTTAGGATTTTCTAAATATTTAATCATATAATCTAGCCCCCCGATGTATAGCAGGTGATTTGAAAGAGCACGGCCTGAATCAGGTACTTCTTAGTCTTCAAACTGACATCACTTCTTATTAGTTTTTGGAGAGATCCTTATCAACAGACTTGCCCTATACAATTATGTCTCTTGATCTTATTACTGGTAGAAGAGTGTTGATTACTGATCGGAGAAAAATGAAATCATTGACAGCTTAAATCCTTTCTCCATTTACCATGATGTTATCTATTGGCCCCATGGTGAAGACATTTATTTTCTTAATGTTAAGTTGTAATCCATACTGAAGGCTATAATCTTCTGCAGTAAATGTTTCAGGTCCTTGTACAGATTGAATATTTATGGTAAAAGGATAAAACCATGATGTATACCTTTCCTAATTTTAAACCTTGAAGTAACAAATTAATCTGTTAGAAAAACTGCTTCTTGGACCATGTACAAGCTGATACATACAAACTGTACACAGGTTATGTTAGGTGGTTGAGGTAATTACTGAAGCAAATTTTTTCTATAATCTTTTTTTAACTTACATTGTGGTTTTTATGATAATTTCTGTACACAGTGTCTTATGAAACATTGATCTATGTTCACTATTACCCTATCTTTTATGATCCTCATTGGATCTTTCCTAATTCCTTCACCCCCTTCCTCCATCTACCAAGCTCTAATCCTATTATGTCTCACCTTCTAACCCTCAGACCCCTGCCTGCTCCCCTTCCTGTTTCAGAGCAAATTAATTTCTTATGAAACGCATAAATATTGACATACTATGCATTGGTGAGATGAGATGGACTGCCACGGGACATTTTGAGTCAGATGATGATATGAGATATTACTCTGGAGATGAAAAGGTGAGGAAAAATGGAGTTGCTTTCATAGTTAAGAAAATTGTTTCTAGATAATCTTGAAGTACAATATTGTGAGTGACAGGATAATATCCATATGCATACAAGGAAGTCCAGTGAATACCACTATAATTCAGATATATGCACCAACAACCAGAGCCAAGGAAGAGAAAATAGAAGATTTTTACCAAATTTACAGTCGGAGATCGATCGAACATGCAATCAACATGCTTTGATAATAATAGGTGACTGGAATGCAAAAGTTTGGAACATAGAAGAAGATTCAGTAGTTGGAAAACATGGATTCCGTGACAGAAATGGAGCTGGAGAGAGAATGATTGAATTTTGTACAATCAATAACTTATTCTTTGCAAATATGTTTTTTAAGAGACATAAACGCAGTTTATATACATGGATTTCACTTGATGGTATGCATAGGAATCAGACTGATTACATCTGCAGAAAAAACTGCTGGAGAAGCTCAATAACAGCTGTGAAAACTAGGCCAGGAGCTGACTGTGGAACAGACCACCAACTACTCATATGCAAGTTCAAGCTGAAG
>NW_006399979.1:3911576-3917978 GCF_000299155.1 Elephantulus edwardii | reverse complement strand
ACTTGATGGCACATAACAACAACAACAACACCTACAGAAGAAAGTGTAAGTTTAATAAATTAAACATAACATATAAAAACTTCCAATATGGCCCAGTGGCGGTGAGTGCACAGAGTGGGCCTCCATGTGTAGAATGACCTCAGCACTGCCCCATCCCCCAGCCCGGCCTGGGACCCTGTTGAAGGCATGGTGGCCCCCTGTAGCTGTGGCAAGGATGTTCTGGGTGCTATAGATTGGGATCCAAGCAGGGGTGCTTCAAGGACTAGCCTCTGCAGTATCTTTCTCTTCACAATCAGGAAAGAGTGATAAGGGGAAGCAAAGTTCACCAAAAATGCAGGATACCACAGTTGTTCAGTCAGTTGAAAATATCACCTACAAGAATCTCCAAGGCCATGACTATACTGTGTATACTTCCTTACAATATGAACTTGGACCTCTCAAAATTCAGAATGCCTTAGCCTGCTTTGGGACCAGAATCCCTACAACAGTAAGAACCCAAAGGGTTCTTCTCTATCATTGATCTTCACTTCTTAGACATGAAAACATTCAAACTTGTGGCAGTTCTCCACCTTCCTCCTAGTTTCAGTGAGGCCACCTGCATTCTGCTTAACCCAAAAATCTCTTGGTAAACATTTTAAATCTCACCTGTCTTTTCTGATTAGTTCAAATAACAGTAAAACCTCCAATATGAACCCTAAGTGATCAGTTAAGAGGTGACACAATGACCAGAAGAAAATTGAAAAAGCAGGGATCAAAGGAAATTGAAAACATTTTATATTTGTTTATATGGAAAAAAAGAAACTCAGAATTAACAAAATCAGACTTTTTAGCAAAAATAAAAAATTTAATTGAAATACTAAAATAAAAAAGGGAATGACCCTAAAATTAAAAAAAAACAAGCTAAGAAGATAAAATTACAAAAGACTTAAAACCAGTGGTGTTCTAGAAAAAATAATATTATAAGAGAATAAAAATTTAAGGAGAAAGATTCCAGACCCAGGATTCAGGAAAAGAAATGTAAAGGATCAAAGTAAGGCCCAAATCCTCATAAAACAGCAGGAATAAAAGAAGACCCTAATAGCTTCTGGAGTTCAGAGGGTGAAAAAAAAAAGACAACAACATTCAAGAAATAAAAATTGGAATCACACTGAATTTCTCAATAACAACATTATAATCCAAAAATTAAGAGAAAAAATGTCTTAAATAATATGGAAAATATATTCCCAATGTGGAATTCTAGTCTATCAATAAAATTCAATTTTGGAATAAAATATAGGTATGCATTTATTTTAAAGTCTACAGTCCATAAACCCTTTCTCAAGATCTCATAAAGAATGAGCAACAACTAAATGAAGCTATAAACCAAGAAAAGAAATACACAGAACCTAAGAAATATGAAATTCAGTCTAGGAAAGCAGCAAAAAGAATTATCAATATCATAATAAAGAGAAACCTCTGGAGTAATGCTGAACAGCAGATACCATGTGCTCTGGAGGTATGCCTTAAAAAAAAAAAGATAAATTTGTACACCAATGTTCACAGCAGAGTTATTCAACATCAAAACAAAATGGAACTAGTACAAATGTTCAACCACAACTGAATGGATTGAGAAATTGTGGTACATTCTCATACAATGGAATACTATGCAGCACTCAGGAGCAACTATTTTTTTTTAAAAAAAAGTACTTGCCAAAATTTTCTTTTTTTAAAAAAAGCACTTGCCACCACCACCATCCCACAGCGAGCAAATGACCTGTTTCTACTTTAGCCATGTTTATTAGCTAAAAAGTGTGTAGATATGAAGTAATTTTTCTTTGTCTTTGTAATTCTTAAATTCCATACACCCACCCCCCTTCTTATGCTTTTCTATTCTTTTTTATATTTTCTTCTAAATGTTATTTGATTAATTTTAATGAACATTTACAGAGATTTTGGATTTCCATTCATCATTGTTGCACTTTTCTCCCTGCCCAGCTCTCCCCCCACAGTTCGCTCCTCTCTTTGAAAAGTAAAAGAAAAATTCTTTCATTGGTATACAGTCTCCCCACACCCCTTCCACCGCCCTGAGTACACTCCACTATGCAACCTTAATTCTGGACTCTTGTGATAACCATAATATCCTATCATATATCGCTTTTAAATTATTCTCTCCCTCATCTGTTTCAATGCAGTATACATAATTTATCCAGTTTTTCTCAGTCTTACCCCCACCCTGATGTCAGCCTCATTCTACAACAGTGGCACCATACAGTATTTGTCCTTTTGTGACTGAGATAGTTCATTCAGCATAATGTCCTCCAGGGTCACTCATTTTGAATAATATTGCATGAGTTCCTTGCTTTACAATGCAGCGTAGTTTTTCATTGTGTGAATATACCACAGCTTCTCTATCCATTCATTTGTTGATGGGCACTTAGGTTGCTTTGAACTCTGCTATTGTGAACAAAGCCGCGATAAACATGGGTGTGCATATATCTGCTTGGATGTTGGTTATGGTCTCTTTAGGGTATATTTCCAGTATTGAAATTGCTGGGTCAAATCGTATCTCTATTTGCAACTTTTTGAGAATTTTTTAAAAAATACTAAGTAACTACAACTCAACATTGTTGGATTATGTCACCAGAGCTCTCTGAGGCTGGGTAGGCTTAATGGTGGAGAAAAGAAAGCAGTCATATTATAGGTTTCAGGACCCAAGGAAACCCAAATGGGTGGTTTTTCTTTTTGCTTAATGTAACACAGACATAAAGAAGCCAGTAACTATGATATGTGAATGATGAAAATAAATTACAACCAAAAAATTAAAAGTTGGTCTCTCTAGCCAAAGAACTAGAAAAGCAGCAGCCTACCATGAAAGAAACTTGTCAGAAAATAACTGCTCTACTGCGGCCAAACAATACTGAAAAAAATGTAGGGTAATTCATCCACTCAAACGAAGGCTGACAAGGCAGTCAGGATTTCCACCTCACCAAGCCATAAAAGATTGTTAGGTGCAGTCAAGTAGACCAGACATGACTCATAGCAAACCTATAAACAACAGATCCAAACCTGGCCCTGTTCCGTGGCCACCCTCATGATCTCTGTTACAGTCACTGTGTCAATACATCTCCTAGAAGGTCTTCCTCTCTTTCATTGATCCTCTATCTTTTCCAGTATGATGCTTATACAAGAACTGGCCCCTCCTAATGACATGTCCAAACTCTTTGAGATGAAGATTTGCCATCCTTACCTTTAAAAAGAACCTTGATTACATTCTCTCCAAGCATTTGTTTGGTTTTTTGGCAGTCTTTGGTACATTTAATACTTTTTCCAGCACCACAACTCAAAGATACTGATTCTTTTTGTGTCATCTTTATTCACTGTTTAACTTTCAGATGCATAAGAAGCAAATGAAAATGCCATGTTTTGGACCAGGTACACTTAATCTTTAAGCTGTTCTCTTTAATTTATAAACTTGCCTTTCATTACTTCCTCCCTCCTTCCCCTTTTTATTGGAATTTTAATGAAAATTTACAGACAACTTGTATTTTCACTAATTCATTATTGTCTTTTCCTCCCTACCCAGCCCCCCCAGTTGACTTTTTAAAAAAAAAACCTCAATCATTGTTGCATAATTTCCTCCCTCCCACTCTCCCAGTCCACTCTGCTAATGTATCTCTTATCCTGGACTTCCCTCATACAGAAAATGCCCAATCATATAGGTGTGTCTGAATCAGTGAGACTGGCTCAGGATAGGGCAGGATTCAGAGCTTTGTGCATAGATAGGGTCACTATGAGTCGCAGGTGACTGACTGGATAGCACTTAACAACAACAACATAACAATGCATGACTCATGGCTTAAACAATGTGGAAAAGAATGTCAAGTCAGTCATAATTACTAGATAGTGTAATTTCTGTTGTGGTGAATTCTTAGGGGAATAGTAAATTCACAAAAGGGAAGTAGAGTAGCAGGGGTAATGCTTTGGGCATGTTGCAAGGAGGGACCAGTCCTTAGAGAGGGACATCATGGTTGGGAGAGTGGAGGGACAGCACAAGAGAGGAAAACCCTCTATGAGATGGATTGATTCAGTGACCGGGGTAATGGGGGTAAGATGTGTCAGTGACAGTAAGGTTGGCTCAGGATAGAACAGGGTTCAGAGCTGTTGTACATGGGGTCGCTATGAATCGCAAGTGAGTCAAAAGCATATAAAAACAACAACAATGCCAGAGTTGAATTTGTAAGAAGAGGTGAAACTAGTAAAGTGTGTGTTATCTAAAGCAAGGAATTAACAAAATATTAAGGTACAAAGATGAGGTACAGAATTGGAACTAGTCAGAAATAAGGAACGGAGAAAGATTCATCAACATCCTGCAGTATGAAGATGGCACACCCTTGCTTGGTGAAACTGAGGAGAACTTAAAACATGTGCTACAGAAGATCAAAGACCACAAAGCTTTCAATATAGATTACATCTCAATATCAAAACAAAAATCCTTACCACTGGGCCACTCTGAAACATTTTGACAGATGGAGAAAAGACTGAAGATGTCAACAATTTCACCTTACTTGGATCCACAATAAACAACTTTGGTTGGCAAGGGCAGTCAAGAAATTAAGATGTTTGTGGCACTGGAAAAATATGCTCTTAACTCCAAACTACTAACAAGCAATAATGTCAGTTTGAAAACTCAAGTATGCCTGATGCAGACCATGATCTTTCCAATAATTTGCAATACAGCTGAAAGCTGGACAATGAATAAAGATAACAGAACAACTGGTACCTTTGAGTTGTGGTTATGGAGAATATTACTACCTCAGGGACTGAAAAAGAACAAACAACTATGTCTTGGGAAAAACAAACCAGGATGCTCCTGTTAGGCAAGGATGGTCAAATTTCATGTCACATATGTCAAGTATGTTGTTAAGACGAAATAA
Source organism: Elephantulus edwardii (assembly GCF_000299155.1). Classification (NCBI taxonomy): domain Eukaryota; kingdom Metazoa; phylum Chordata; class Mammalia; order Macroscelidea; family Macroscelididae; genus Elephantulus; species Elephantulus edwardii. The sequence continues at coordinate 3,913,065 of NW_006399979.1, read as the reverse complement.
TATTTTGAAAAAGAGATCATGTTTGAACAGGTGGAAGGTTAAGGTGGGAGAGGAAGACCCTCAGCAAGATGGATTGATTGAATAACTGTAACAATGGGTTCAAGTATATCAGAGATGATGCGGATGACACAGGATAGGGCAGGGTACAGATCCATTGTTCATGGGGTTGCTATGAATAATAGTGGGCTCCGTGGCACATAAAAACAACAGAAAAGCATTTTTCAAAAGTAGTGGTCAGTTTTCTTAACAAGGAATCAAGTATTATTAAACCATTTAGAATATTATGATAACGGTAATAATAAAAATAAAGATTAATGTGTCAGTGACAATAAAGAGTTTAAATAACTTAGCACAATATGTTGTTGCTGTAGAGAAAATAAGAAAAATAAGCCAGAGAATACCATTGAATTCATTCATGAATCATCATTCTAATTCTCGATACAGGGATGATTTCCATATTCTGCATTTCCTGAACCTAACTAGAAATTGTCTAAGAAAGAGACAAAGGAATGTATTCAATCATTCTTCACTGCTGATCAACTACTCTGGAAAACATACTGTAAATCCACTTACTCCATAATGAGCTGCTTCTGCAGACTCTGCTAGTTCTACACAATCCCCAATGACAGTCTTATCTAGGTATAAATCATATCAACCTCTAAATTTTAAGTCACAGAAAAACTACACTGAAAATATATTATCATTGTCTTGAGGAATACAAATACCAGTCTGGGAGATTCTAAGTTATATAAAATACATTGAAAAAAGATTTAAAAGAAGAAAGCAGAAAAATACAAAATGGTAGTTAAATATTTGAGCTCTTTAATAGCAATTAGTAAACAGGATTATTTGTTGTTGTTGTTATTTGCTGTCAAGTTGCCTGCGACACATAGTGATCCTATGAGAACAGCTCTGAAGCCTACCCTGTCCTGAGCCAGTCTTACTGATTCTGATATACCACCCACTGTCTCAGTTACTATAGCAATCCATCTCATCTAGAGTCTTCCTCTTCTGCACTGTTGGTTCAATGTACTTGTTCTTCTAAGAATGATGTCCTTCTCCAAGGATTGATCTCTCCTGGCCATGTGCCCAAAGTATGTGAGACAGAGCTTCCAAATCTTAGTCTCCAAGGAGACTTGGTTTCAGACCTATTTCTTTTCTTGGCAGTCCATGCTCATGGTCTTCGCAATTACTTGCTATGTGTCAAAGAACTGGACAATGACTATGGTTGACAGAAAAAAAAAATCAATGCTTTCGAATTGTGGTGCTGAAGAAGAGTTTTGAACATACCACAACTCAAAGGCATTGACTCTTCTTCTATAATCTTTAGTCACTGTCCAGCTCTCTGATGCATAAACAACTAAATGCGAAGACCAGGGCTTAGATTAGGGATATTTTAGTCTCTAGACTAACACCATTGCTTAGGACTCTGGAGAGAGTCCTGACAGCAGATTTTCCCAGTGCAATTCATCTTTTAATTTCTGGACTG
>NW_006399979.1:3909405-3910832 GCF_000299155.1 Elephantulus edwardii | reverse complement strand
TCCTGATTTTGAACTACACAGTGTTTTCTTGTGCTGTCTGAAGACTGCTTCCTGGTCTAAGTATAGATTTCACACAAACACAATCAAGTGTTTTGGGATTCCCATTTTCCTCAAATTTAGCCACAATTTGTTGTGATCCACAGTCAAGTGCCTTTGCATAGTCAATGAAACACAGAAAGACATTCCTCTGGTACTCTTTGCTTTCTGCCAAGATCCATCGATCACGCTTTCAAGGCAGTACATTCAATCCCAGGCCTGCATACCAGCATACCATATCTAGAGAAGACCCAACCTCACCTTGGAGTGTGGTTCAAAAGGAAGAGCAGAGACAATAAAACACAAAATAACTGTTGTTAAGCAGAAGCTCAGGGGCAAGGACCTCTCCCCAGTACTGCCTCAGGCAAAAATTTTTCCCTGAAGCTGGGATGTGGGACTTACATCCTTCTAAACACAAGACAGACATTAGTGTGAGAGACCAGCAGAACCAAGATTATTTAGCACTATAAAACACCAGATTTTTCATTTTCATTATCCATGTCCAACAGGAAAAAATTTAAATCCCTTACATGGAAAACTCAGCATCTTTCAGGAATGCTGAAAGTTTAAAGGTAAAGTTTTCTTTATATAATACAGAAAAATTCATTCATTTAATAGGTTTCCCCAGATGCCAAAAACAAATTAGGCAAACAATTCAAATTTTGTCAGTGTTGAATATTAAAATAAAGCTTAGAAAATATCATGTCCTTTGATTATGGTACTAAGGACAAATGCTAAAAAAGTATATATGTCAATAGGAATTTTTTGTTTGTTGCTAGGTACCATCCAGTTTCAATTTATAGTGATCCCATGTATAAAAGAAACAAAAAGCTAGCCTTGTGTCATTTTACCAAGTGCAGCTGTATTTGAGTCTATTGTTGTAATCACTGTGTCTGTCAACCCATCTAACTGAAGGTTTTTCTCTTTTTTCACTGACCCTATAACTTATGATTATAATTTTACATTTGTGGAAAGACTTGGTGGAGAATCTCAATATCAGCAGTGAAAACCAGGCCGGATGCTGATTGTGGGACAGACCACCAATTACTCATATACAAGTTCAAGCTGAAGTTGAAGAAAATAAAATCAAGTCCACAGAAACCAAAATTTGATCTTAAGTCTATCCCACTCGAGTTTCAAAACCATCTCAGGAACAGGTTTGAGGCCCTGAGCACCAATGAGCGTAGACCAAATGAGCTCTGGGAGGATATCAAGAAAATCATCCATAAAGAATGCAAAAGATCATTACAAAGGCTGAGGAAGAAGAAAAGACCAAGATGGATGCCAGATGAGACTCTGAGTATTGCATTAGAGCGCCAAGAAGCCAAAGCTAAAGAAAGAAACCAAAAATCAAAGAGCTAAACAGAAAATTTCAAAAGGCAGCCCAGGAC
>NW_006399979.1:3890942-3901661 GCF_000299155.1 Elephantulus edwardii | reverse complement strand
AAAAAAAAAGAGCTAAAACCAAACAAGCAAAGGACCTCTTAGGTTATACCTCAATATTACTTCCTTTAAAAACAATCTCTGCATCAATATTTCTAAGCAATAGTAATCAAGGGGAAAAATAATAGTTTCAGACAATATATTGACCCAACCTCGATTTCTGAAAAAGAAGACAATTTGAGCACCTACTGATGAACTTCAAAAAACTATTGCCTTTTTCTGGATTATATCTTATAAAGAAAATAAAAAATTCTCACAATAGGATTAATAAAGAATACCACAATAAATGGAGAAATACTGACATTTTTAAGGATTTAATTTTATTTTGATTTATAGTCAATATTCACAGAAGTAGGCATCATAAAGTCAAATTATATAATATACTGTGAATATATTGCCAAGGAATGCTTTAAAGTGTTAAAAAGTAAAGCTGACACTCCAAAGACTAAGGCGTACCCGACATGGTATCTGCAATCATTACATATGCATGTGAAATTTTGATAATGTATAATGAAGACAGAAGATCTGATTGGTTGAATTGCCGTGCTGGTGAATAACAGTGAATATTAAATGGTTATCAGAAGAACAAAAAAATATGACTTACAAGTAGTACAGCCAGGAGGCTTCTTAGCAGTCAACATGGAGAGATTCTTATACAAATGGGTATGCTATCAGGAAAGGATAGTCTCTGGAGAAAGACATCATGTTTGGTAAAGTAGAGAGTCACTGAAAAAGACAAACACCTTCAAAAATATCAGCTGACATAGTGGCTGCAAGAGTGGGCCAAATGTAGCACCTACTGCTAGGACAGAGCAGATTAGGATTCTGGTCTAGTGTATTCAGGGCTTCTATGTGGTGGAGCCAATTTGATAGCACCTAATAATGTAACGAAAAGACTATTTAATTAATTAGCCTACACCTGTAGAAGGTCCATGGGAAGCATGCTACTGAGAGAGAAAATTCCAAAAAAGAAGGAAAAAAGCCTTTGCCATAAAAGCTAATTAATGTGAGAAAATGAACAAATAAAACATGGAAATAAAGTGAGAATTAAACACTCACAGAAAGCATATTTTGGAAAACCATCAGTATTTGTGGTTCATTAGCCATATGGAATCTTTTTTATTTTTATTTTTTGAGCAACAAGAAGTAAATAAAAGACGTGAAAAATATAAGAATAGAGACAAGAAGAAGAAAGAAGATACCAATAAAGTATAAAGAGTAACTTACAATAGACATCCATTGCTTAAAGCAGAGCTATCTTAGGGCCAAGCAGAACACTGCAGCAAGCAGAGGCTGGAGGTCATGATATAACAATGAGCAAAAACTTCAGAAAAAAACAGGAAAAAAGCTTCAACTGAAGAATCTTTTAATATCTTAAGGATAAGGAATAGTAAAAATATCATCAAAATGCAGAGTTTACTAAAATCATTGGCATCTTATTTCATGTACTGGAGAAATTACTTACCCGATTGATATGGTTGTTCCTTAAAATAACCTGTAGTAGAGTTTTCTCTAATTCTTCCAACTTCTTGGAGCATTTATTAAGAATGTGATTAGATAAGTTGTGATCACTGAACAGTTTTGCTACAGTACAAACAGCTTCTGTTTGAAAGCTTGAAAAAGGAATTTGGGGATTATTGTAAAAAGTAATCAAGCCGTCCAGCAACTGAAAAACAGCATCAGATACTGTGGAATAGTCATTTTCAAACTTAGTTAGATCTGTTTTCAGAGAGTCTGATTCGGTGAAGTTCTTCAATTCAAACAGGTGTTGTAAGAATTGCATGTGAGAAGACAGTGGGTTTTCTGTAGTGGCGGAGTGACTTTTCATAATGGGCAGTGGTTGGAAGGGTATGAGAAGACAATTCTCCATGCAATGCTGGGATGTCTCTGACTGCTCCGTTCTCTGCTCATTTGATAAGACACATCCAGAATCTTCCTGCAGAGTCGGTGTGTTTTCAGGGCTTCTAGGTTCTTGGGAAGGTGGGTGTTCTGAAATAAGAATGGAAAAAGATTATTGTTTATACCTAAAATATGCTCATATAAAAATGAAACACTCATTTTTCTAACATTAAGAATAAATTGAAACATGGAATTTACATATTAAATATTTTTTAAAAATCACACTATAAATTCTGTGAAAGAAATTGTCACCATAGTTTTTATCTTTACCAACAGAAAAGAATGGTGACTGATCCTTCAGGCTACTAGTTGCTAGGAGAGACTACTCTTTGAAGAGCAACATGCTTGAAAAGGTGGAGGATTGATGAAAGAGAGGAAGACCCTCAACCAGACGGACTGACATACTAACTGCAGCTACAGCCTCAAGTGTATCAGGGACTGTGAGGGTGGCACAGAATAGAATGAGATTTAGGTGTGTTACTCACAGTGTTGCACTGATTAATACTCAACAGTGCCTAACAACAAGTTTTCATGTAGCAAACTCTGGTAGTCTAGTGGATAGGACCCAACAGCAGGAGGTTCTGTGAGAGAAAGATGGGCACTCTTCTCCCATGCAATTCACAGTCACTGGAGCATCAGGGAGCCTAGTGGCAAAGAGTAACACTGTCAACCCAAAGGTACATGCTTTGAATCCACTAACTGCTCATGGCAGAAAGATGTGCAATCTCCTCTTGTGTGATTTACTGCCTCTGAAAGGACGCTGGAAAATCAGCTATGAGTTGGTTCCAAATCGATGGTACACAACAGAAGATACTGAGTTTGGAGTTTTGGGCTTTCATTTAGCTATTTGGAGAGCCACATGAAGATACCCACAATATTATGTGAAAAGTCTGGAGAGCATTATGCTGAGTGAACAATTCAGTGTCATAAGGACAAATATTGAATAAAACCATTATTGTAAAAAATGCACATTGTATGAGGATGGCCAGGAGTGAAAACACAGAGTAGCACAACTTGGTGGGGAGGGGTGGGGTGAAGGAAATAAGGATCCAAAAAGGACCTCAAAAGACAGAGTCAGTTCCAATGGTGATTAAGTTTATAAAATATAATGCATGGGAATGATTGTATAAAATAAACTGGCAATTAAAAAGTGTGAAACACTATGTATGCAACCTTTGTAAGCAAATCAATATAAAATAAAAAATTACAATTATGAATGATACAGCATACAAAACCAGAAGACAAAGTCTGAAGAGATCACAGTAGGGTAGAGGTCCCAAAAGTATTCACAAAGTAGTAAGTTATATCCAGAGATAGATATCCAAAAGAACAAAAGAAGAAAAAATAAAATTGAAAAAAAAAAAACCAAAAATGGAGATAGATACCAACATGTGGTTGTTGTTTTGTATTGTCACATTGCTTGCAACTCATAGTGACCATATATACAACAGCTCTTAAGCCTGCACTGTCCTGAGTCAGTCTCACTGACTCTGACACACTTGCCCCCATTTACCCAGTTACTGTGTCCAATTCACCTCATCTGGGGTCTTCTTCTCCAGCCTTTCAAGCATAAAGTCTAGATACCTATACAAATAAATAAATAAATAGGTCTGTCATACTGATCATCTACATTTTTTTCCAGCATAAAGTCTTTTTCAAGGACAGTTGTTGTTGTTGTTGTATTAATTGTCTTCAAGTTGAGCACGATTCACAGCAACCCTACGAACAAAAGGCCTGAAGTCCTCTCTACAACTATCGACATTTATCAAAGTTCATAGTTTCCAGAGGCATGTTATTTAGGAGATGCCACGTCTGCTTCTAGTCCCTTCTGAAAATATGCCCAAAATGAGATGAAGTTTCAACATTTTTATTTCTAAGGAATGTCCTAACTACAGTTACCCTAAGGCAGATTTGTTTGTTGTTTTCACACTCTGTGGTATATTCAAAACTATTCCACAGCCATTTCCCCCCCCATAATCTTCAAGATCTCACTTGTATTTATTATAAATGAGGTTGTTGCTGGTGTTATCTACCACTGAGTTGGTTGCAACTCATAGTGACCCTATGAACAATAGTTCTAAACCCTACCCTATCCTGAGCCAATCTCACTGTCACTAATACACCTAACCCCCCTGCCCTGGTAACTATGTCAATCCATCTCATCTAGAGTCTTCCTGCACTGCCCTCCATCATTCCAAACACAATGTCCTTCTCCAAGAACTGTTCTCTCCTAGTCACATGCTCAAAGTATGTAAGACAGAGCTTCAAAGTTTTTGCCTCCAGAGAGCAAGTTGCCTTTACCCTCTCCAGACAGACTGTAACTGTCAATGGTATGTTTAAGACTCTTCTACAAGACTACAACCCAAAAGCATCAATTCTTCTTCTGTAATCCTTAGTCATTATACAGCTGTCTGATGTATGGCATGTAAATGTGAAAACCATGGCCTGTGAAAAGGCACAACTTAGTCTCTAGACGGACACCATTGCTTTTTAGCACTTTGTAGAGGTCCCTTACAGCAAGCATATTTTCCTAATGCAATGGGTCTTCTGATTTACTGAATGCTAGTGCCAAGAGTGTTGATTGTGGAGCCAAGAGTGTTGATTGTGGAGTCAAGTAAGCTGAAAGTGTTAACAGCTTCAATCTCTTCATCCATCATGGCAATTTCAATGGACCCAGTGGTGAGAATATCTGTCTTCTTGATACTGAACTTGCCTATGTGTTGGGGGCAATCTGATCTGTGCCGTCAGTCCATCAGGTTAGGTCCATGTACGTATATACTTGGGGTTTGGGTTTTTAACAAAGGCATTTGCAATGAATAAATCATTAACTGTACCAAGTGCTATCATTTGTTCTCCAGCCTCATTTCTGTAACTAAGCCCTTATTTTTCAACTACCATTCTTTCTCCTTGTTTCTGACTTTTGCATCTCAGTCACCAATTACTATTGATTCAATTTTATTAAATGTTTGATCAATTTCAGACTACAGAGTTGTCAGAAATCCTATATTTATTGGTCTTTGGTTTCAGTGGTTGATGATTATATTTCATAATAGTTGTAGCAACAGGTCTTTTTTCGGTGTTACAGATGCTGCCTTATCACTCACAGTACTATACTTCAGAATAGATCTCGAAGTGCTCTTTTTTTGAAGGACACTATTCCTTAAGTCTTAAAAGAAGATGGAAGGAGTATACAGATCATTGTACCAAAAGGAATTGGCTGACATGGAAGAATTTAAAGAAACAACATATGAGCAAGAGGCAATGGTGATGAAGGAGGAAGTGCAGGCTGCTCTGAAGGAGTTGGCAAAAATAAAGCCCCAGGATTTGATGGAATGTTAATTTATGTATTTCAGTAAACAGATGCTGCTCTACATTTGCTCACCAAGTTGTGCCAAGAAAGCTGGAGGACAACTACTTGGCCAACTGACTGGTAGAGATCCATATTTATTCCCATTCCAAAAAAAAGGTGACCCTTCAGAGTGTGGAAATTATCAAACAACATCACTAATACCATACACTAGCAAAATCCTGCTGAAGATTATGCAGAAAACACTTGAACAGTACATTGACAGAGAAGTACGAGAAATAAAAGCTAGGCTTAGAAGAGGTCGTGGCACTAGGGACATTACGGCCAGTGTCAGATGGATCTTGGCAGAAGGCAGAGAGTACCAGAAAAGTGTCTATCATTGTTTCATAGACTATGCAAAGACGTTAGACTTTGTGGATCGCCACAAATTATGGCTAATCTTGGAGAAAACAGAAATCCCAGAACACTTGATCATGCTTATATGAAACCTAAACTCGGACCAAGAAGTAGTCCTCAGAAGAGAGCAAGTAATACTGCATGGTTCAAAATCAGAAAGAAGTGTGTCAGGGATGCATCCTGTCCCCATACCTTTTCAATCTGTATGCAGAACAGATCATATGGGGAGTAGGACTTTATGAGGAGTGTAGCATCAAGATTGGAGGAAGATGATATGCAGATGACAAAATCTTGCTTGATGAAACTGAAGACTTGAAGCACTTGCAAAAGGTCAAGGACGCGCGGCCGGAACCCAGCGTAGCGCTGGAATTTTAATCACACACAGGCTGAATCCCAGCCAAAAGATGCCAGCCAAGCCACTGTGGAACTTGTGACTCCGGAAAGCAACCAAATGCACCCAGCCTCCACGAGACCCTGGAGGAGCAACAACCCGCCTGCCACTGTGCAACCCCAGAGGAGCAACCATCCCTGACTGCCATGTGACCCCAGAGGAGAGACAGCCGGCCACTGCATGACCCCTCCGCGGCCTGCCATCGTGTGACCCACCCCCACAACCTGCTGCTGCATAAAACTCTGGTCATGCCCTAGCCCTGTGCCCTGCCTCCCAGTGGTTGTGTCCCAGCCCCGTGCCGCCTACCCACCCCAGCCCCGTGCTCCCGCACCCCCCACAACCCTGTGTTTTCTCTTCTCCACCGCGACTCCATAACCACACACTTCCACCACAGCCCTGCGACCCGATGGTGCCCAAGGGCCACTAGAAAGTCCTTCACACTGCACAGAGACCAACCAATGCGAAGAGCCATGGACAGTAGGATTTTGAATCAGGACTTTTGTTGCAGCAGGTTCTTTTGGAGCTACAGGACCACAAAGCCACACCACGGATCCAGCCATTGCCCAGAGCCACCAGCAGAGCTGCTGTGGGACTAATCTAGCAGGAGAAAGGCCTATATGATCCTGATTGGGTTTTCTGGGGCAGTGCTGATTACCTGGGAGAGCACCCAAGGGTGTGTCTACTGGTGGGGAATTTGGCTGAGCTCTCTTGTGCCATGCTGACTGCCCAGGAACAAGCCAGCCAATGGTAATCTGTCTGAACTTTTGTTGACTCTGCACACCAGCCAAAGGCGGGTGGGTCGCTGGGAATTTGACTCTTGACTTTTCAGGTACCATTGGACCCAGGACCTGCTTGGACAGGGGCTGCTGCATGAGGGCACCTGCATGAGTGCCACTGGGCAGGGACTACTGAGTGAAAACCAATGAGTTGGAAACAGACAGTGGGAATTTGAGAAGGGACCCCAATCGTGAACACACCCAGACAGCTGAGGTCCAAGTGAGGTCCCCCAACTGTTTCACCTGTTCTTGGGATCACCAACCCTGTGCCTGCCTCGCACCATTTGGCTCCACACCAGTGCCAACACAGCCAGTCAATCAACTTGTCTTTAATCAGGAGCACCTTGACCTGTCTTACGAACAAGAGGTTGTTCTCACAGGCTCTGAATTGACATTTCCCTGAAGTCAGAAGTTCAGAGAAACACACAAATGGGGTAGCTACTGAACTGATCCCTAGAGCATAGATCAAGAACATATCAATGTCTCAAAGAGAGCAAGTTATACCACACAATACACAAGAGCAAAGCAAGATGTCACCCCCAAAGGGTGACACAGTATCAGTGGATTTCCTAAAGCTAGAAAGTAGGATGGAACTTTCTGACACAGAATTTAAAAGAAGAATGATTGAATATATTCAATGGATAAAAGAGAAACTTGACAGTTTAGAGGATATTACAAGCAAAAAACAGGAGGATCTAAAAAAAAATCAACAATGCAGAGAAAACAAATGAGGCATTAGAGGCACTGGAAAAAAAAGAAACCTCTATCTAAAATATAAGGTCCAATGTTTCCGAGGCTGTCAACATGATGGAGGGACACATGAGCACAGTTGAAGATATGGAACACAGAACAAGGGAAATTGAAGACAGAATCATCACCACTGATCGTCTAGAGCAAAAAGCAGACTCAAAAAAGAAGAAAACCTAGAATAATGTGGGGCACCATCAAGAGAAATAACATGCGCATCATTGGAATGCCAGAAAAGGAAGAAGCAAGTAAAGGCACTAAAAAACTTGTGGAAGAATTACTAGAGGAAAACTTCCCAGGAATAATGAACAAGAGAATATATATATTCAGGAAGCTCAGAGAACACCATATACACTAGAAACCAAAAGAAAAACATCAAGGCATATCATAGTTAAATTTGCCAGAACCAAAAATAAGGAGAGCATCCTGAAAGCAGCAAGGGAGAAACAAAGAGTAACCTATAAGGGAGAGCAGATAAGATTAAGTGCCAAATTCTAAGCAAAAACCATACAAGCAAGAAGAAAATGGAAGGACATAATGTCAAACACTCAACACAATTGTTAAACAAGAATACAGTATCCAGCAAAATTATCCATCAAACATGAAGGAGAGATCAAGATATTCCCAGAAAAGCAGAACCTAAGAGAGTTTTAAAAAACAAGACCAGCATTGCAGGAAAGACTGAGAGATGCCTTTTTTATATACATACCACAAAAAAACTGTATGGTCCAAAGTAACTAGCAACAACACCAAAAAGAACTCAACACAATGATAGCAATATAACCTTGGCTCTCAATAATCACACTGAATGTGAATGGTTTAAATGCATGGCTAAAGAGAAAAAGAGTAGCAGATTGGATAAAAAAACAAAATCCATCAATATGTTGTCTACAGGAGACAAACCTGAAAATGAAGATAAAGGAAGACTAAAGTAAAAGGGTGTGGAATAATATACCAAGCAAATGGCAAACAGAAAAAAGCAGGAGTAGCAATATTAATCTCTGATGAAATAAATGTCAATGTAAAAACCATCACAAAGGACAAAGAAGGTCACTACATAATGCTGAAAGAGTCAACAGAACAAGAGGACATAACAATAATAAATATCTGTGCACCAAAACAAAGACCTGCAAAATACATAAAACAAACATTAACAAAACTGAAAAACAAAATAGACAACACTACTATTGTACCTGGAGACCTCAATACACCCCTCTCAAGAAAAGATAGTACTACCAGAAAGAAACTCGCCAAAGATACTGAAGAATTAAACTACACAATAAACAAACTTGACCTCATAGATATTTACAGGCTAATGCACCCCAAAAAGGCACAGTACACCTTCTTCTCCAATGTGCATGGAACGCTCTTCAGAATAGATCACATTCTAGGTAATAAGGCAAGCATCAATAAATTTAAAAACACAGGAATAATACATAGGATTTTTCAGACCATAATGCTACAAAATTAGAAATTAATAAAAATATAAAGGAGAAAAAAAAACCCATACATTTGGATGCTGAACAACATCTTGCTTGAACATGACTAGGTATCAGAAGAAATAAAAAATGAAATCAAAAAGTGTCTTGAAACAAAGGACAATGAAAACACCATTTAACAAAACCTCTGGGAAAGAGCCAAAGCAGTAATCAGAGGTCAATTTATAGTAATAAGCAAACATATAAAAAGGCAGAAAAACTGAAAATTGACTCTCTAACCCAACATCTCCAACAAATTGAAAAAGAACAGCAAGAAATCTCAATACCCTCTAAAAAAACTGAAATTATAAAAATTAAAGCAGAAATAAATGAAAGAGAAAACAGAAAAACAATTTGAAACTATCAACAACATTAGGAGTATGTTCTTTGAAAAGGTCAATAAAATCGACAAACCACTAGCAAAACTCACAAAAGAAAAGAAGGAGAAGACACAATCCAAATAAGAGATGAATCAGGCAACATCACAACAGAGCCAACTAAAATTAAAAAAAGCTAACATTTGAGTATTATGAAAAATTATACTAAAACAAATATGAAAACCTAGAGGAAATGGACAAATACTCAGAAATGCACAAATCACCTAGACTGACACAAACAAAACTGAACATCTGAACAGGCCCATTACAAAAGAAGAAATTAAAAAGGTAATACAACAACTTCCAACCAAAAAAAGCCCTGGACCAGATGGTTTTACAAATGAATTTTATCAAACATTCAGAGAAGAACTGTCAACAATTTTACATAAATTCTTTCAGAAAATAGAAAAAGAGGGAATTCTCCCAAACTTATTCTATGAAGGAAACTTATCCTTGATACCAAAGCCAGGAAAAGACACCACCAAAATAGAAAACTATAGGCCAATATCTCTCATGAACATAGATACAAAAATCCTGAATAAAATACTGGCCAATAGGATCCAATGATACACCAAAGAAATAATTCACCCTGACTAAGTGGGATTCATAACAGGCATGCAAGGATGGTTCAACATAAGGAAAACAATTAATGTAATTCATCACATTAAAAAAGGAAAGAACAAGAACCACATGATCCTATCAATTGATGCAGAAAAGGCCTTTGACAAAATCCAACACCCTTTCCTGATTACAGCATTCAACAAAATAGGATTAGAGGGGAATTTCTTCACCACAGTAAAAAGTATTTATGAAAACCTGAGAGCCAACACTGTTCTCAATGCAGAGAGGTTAAAGGCATTCCCTTTAAGAACAGGAACTAGGCAAGGATGCCCACGATCACCTCTCTTATTCAATATTGTATGGAAAGTCTTAGCGATAGCAATAAGAGAAGGGAATAAAAGGTATCCAAATCGGCAAAGAGGAGGTAAAATTATTTCTCTATGCAGATGATATGATAGTATACTTAGAAAACCCTAAAGACTCAGCAAGAAAACTATTGAACACAGTGCACCAATTCAGCAAAGTAGCAGGATACAACAGCGACATACAAAAATCAGTTGGATTTCTCTACAGTGACAAAGAGAATACAGAACCAGAACTGAGAAAAACAATACCATTCACAATAGCTAATCACAAGTTTAAATACTTGGGAGTAAATGTAACCAGAAGCACAAAGGATCTATTCAAAGAAAATTACAAAACATTACTACAAGAAACAAAAAAAGACCTGGAGAAGGGGAAGAATATCCCTTGCTCATGGATAGGAAGACTCAATATTGTGAAAATGGCA
>NW_006399979.1:3877928-3889956 GCF_000299155.1 Elephantulus edwardii | reverse complement strand
ATACTATGCTGCATTGAAAAACAAGGAACTCATGCAATATTATTCAAAATGGGTGACCCTGGAGGACATTATGCTGAGTGAAGTATCTCAGTTACAAAAGGACAAATACTGTATGGTGCCACTGTTGTAAAGTAGGACTGACCTTGGGGTTGGGAGGAGACTGAGAAGGATGTGTTCAATAATGTATACTGCATTGAAACAGATGAGGGAGAAAACTGTTTAGGAGGGAAAATTATTAGGTATTTTTTATGATAGGAGTCCAGAGTAAAGGCTGTATAGTGGAGTGTCTGGGGGGGAGGGATTGTAAAACAATGAAACAATTCTTCTTTTACTTTTCCAAGAGGATCGTGTACTAGGGGGGAGTGTTGGGAGGGGAGAAAAGTGTAACAATGAATGAATGGAAATCCAAAGTCTCTGTAAATTTTCACTGAAATTAATAATAATATTTTTAAAAAATGGCCAAGGACTATAGGCTTCAATATAGATTGAAGCTCAAGATCAAGAAGACAAAGATTCTCACCACTGAGATAACTGGCAGCACCATAACTGATGGAGAAGATACTGAAGTTGTTAGCAATCACAGCTTGCTGGGATCCATAATCAACACCTTTTGTAATTGAGAATTTATTGTTAGTTTATAAAGAACTTGGATTTCCAGTCATTCGTTGCTGATTATTTTCCTACCTGCCTCTCTCCCGCCTCTGCCCCCTGCCAGTTTGCTTTTTTTTGGGGGGAAAAAAAGGTTCTTTCACTGTTATACATACAGTTCCTCCATCCCTCCTCAGATCACTTTACTATGCAGATCTTATTCTAGACTCTCGTCATACCAATAATATATAATTATATACACTCTTACTTAACACCAGCAGTCAGGAAATGAAAAGGATTACATTGGGAAAATCTGTCATGGACCTCTCCAGAGTGCTAAAGAGCAACAATGTCAGTCTAGATACAACGGTATGCCTAATCCAGGCCATGGTCTTCTCAATTATTTGTTATGCTTCAGAGAGTTGCACAATGACTAAGGATGACAGAAGAAGAATAGATGCCTTCGACTTGCAGTGCTGGAGAAGAGTCTTGAACATACCATGGACTGCCAAGAAAACACATCTGTCTGTCTGGGAGAGGGTGAAATCAAGTTTCTCCTTTGAGGCTAGGATTTTGAAGCTCCACCTCACTTACTTTGGGCACATGGCCAGGAGAGATCATTCCTTGGAGAAGAACATCATGCTCAGAAGGCTGGACGGACAGCACAGGAGAGAAAGACTCCGATGAGACGGATACAGTAACTGGGACAATGGGGGCTGGTGAGTCAGAATTAGTGAGACTGGTTCAGGACAGGGAAGGGTTCAGAGCTGCTGTACATAGGGTCACTATATATAGGAGACTCAATGGCACATAACAACAATAACATACTATGATAGGTTTGGAAGGAGGAGTGGTATCCACTTCCTAAACAACATGCCTCTGGCAACTCTACAAACTTAGATAAATGTTGATCGCTGTAGAGGGGCTTCAGGCCTTTTGTTCATAGGGTCCCTATGAGTCATACTTGACTCAAAGGCAATCAACAACAACATTCTTCAAGCAGTCATTCACAATACAGGAGTTCATATGGAACATGATCATAGGAGCCTCATTCAAAATGGCCAATGTATTTCAACTCACTAATGTCTTCTTTGCTGTTGTTTAGTACTGTTGAGCCAAAACCAACCAATAGCTGATCCTCCAATGGGTTTTCAGAGGCAGTAAATCTTACAGGAGGAGACTATCCATTTTCCCCAATGCACCACAGAGCAGCTGATGGATTCGAACCACATCTGTTTGTCTTGGCAGTGCAGCTCTTTGCTACTAGGCCACCAGAGCCCCCTACTAATGTCTAGGATGCTTGTTTTATGTGTTCCATTTCATTTTTACAATTTCCCATTTTCTTAGAATCATATTTGTTATTGTTGTGTACCATAGAGCAGGAAATGACCCATAGCTGACACTCTGGTGGGTTTTCAGAGGCACTGAATCACACGGGAGGAGACTGCTCATCCTTTTCCTACAGAGCAGCTAGTGGTCTCCAACCATGTGTCTTTGGCAACAAGAAGCTGCACTGCAATCCTGAAGACATGCAGTTCAAGGTCACCAGCTACTCCATGGGAGAAGGATGGGCAATCCAAGGAGTCACAGGACACTGGTGATAAAGACAGCACTAAAATCTAAACATCACTTTGCCACATTTACTGTAAGAATGAAGACCATTCTAAGAAACCAGACTATCAACATTCCAGAGAATGTCGACATACTCTGAACCGCACAGTTGCTGTGAAATGCCTGCGAGGAATTTTGCAGAGGGACTTCAATCAGACCAATGTAGAACTCAGTTTCCTCAGAAAGAAAAAGAAGAAGTTTTGTGTTGACAAATGGTGGGGGAACAGGAAGGAGCTGACTACTGTACGCACCATCTGTAGCCATGTACAGAACATGATCAAGGGTGTTACACTGGGCTTTCAATACAAGATGAGGTCTGTGTATATTCATTTCACCATCAACACTGTGATTCAAGAGAATAGATCTCTGGTTGAAATTAGAAACTTCTTGGGTGAAAAATACATTTGTAGAGTTCAAATGTGACAAAGTGTTGCTTGTTCAGTATCTCCAGCCCAGAAAGATTAGTTAATTCTTGAAGGAAACAACAGTGAGTTTGTATAAAATTCAGCTGCTTTGATTCAGCAAGCTACAATAGTTAAAAACAAGGATATCTGAATCATATTGGATGGTATCTATGTCTCCTAAAAAGGAACTGTTTAGCAGGCTAATGAGTGATATCTAGGAGCTTTCCAAACACAGAAATGAGGCCCAACAAGTCCTATGCATCTGAATTCAAAATGCATCTGATTCTTGTAATTAAATTCTATTAATTTGGAAAGAAAAAAGCTGAATATCATAGCTTCAGGTCATTCTTTGATGCAAGTACTATCATAAATACAAATAATACTGTTTTCGTTAAGATAATGATCATAAAAATGAACGCAAAAATTAAAAATTAACATTGAGTTTTCTAAAGTATATATTGATATTATGAAATTAAGTTTGAGAAATGTTGCTGTTAGTATTGGAAAAAAGGGTAAGGGATTAAGGGTATAATGAAGAAAACTGACATGCTTTTATTTTCATAAATTACTCAGCTAAAAGATGTGCAACTTTGAAGAAGTTAGTGTAAGAAAATGGGAGATAAAAAACTCTCATTAATTCTAATATCAAGTAATAAGAGAAATGAAACAAGTACGTATAGTATAAAGGAAAACTTTTTCTCGGAAAAATATAAAACACAATCTCCAAGTCTACATTCCCTGATATGGTAATGAAGTAAAAATAAATGTATTTCATAAGTTTGGCTTAGATGGATGGGTAGTTGAAGATGTTTCCAATTGAAAAAGAACTGGTTTAAAAGAGACTCTAAGGACGTCTGCCTGATGGCCTGTGGGCAAGGACTTTCACTGTCACATAACTTTCATATGTAACATAACTTTCACATAAACGTGGGCAACTTGAATTCACAAACTGCTCCAGAAAAGAAAGATGTGAAATCTCCTTTTATGGAGCTAATAGCCACTGAAAACTCACTGGAGAATCAGCCATGAATCAGTTCTCCCTTGAAGGAAGCAAGTGAGTGATAAGGAAATCTGGTGGTGTAGTCTGTACAGAGTTTCTCTGTTAACCCAAAAGTGATGCCTCTGTGCAGTTTGAATTCACCAGTGGCTCAAGCGAAAAAGATGTGCCTTCTTTTGTGCTACTTATAGTCTCTGAAAACTCCCTGGAAAGTGAGAGAGTATGTTAGTTCTGACTCACTGGCAACAAGTTCAGTTATAAGAAAGCAAGGTCTGATCATATAAACAGTTGAAGGAACTGTACGAATGCTAGGCACTTAGAATACATGGTGAAAAAGGAGGCTGAAAATATACTTTAGGATTCTCACTGAAGAGGTAGTATATGAAAAACGAAATATGATGCAAGTCCCAACAATGAACACAAGACCTAAAATGAACCCTGAAGAATATCAATACTTGGGAGCTAGGTGGAGAAAGAAGAGGCATTAAGAGTCATAGAAAGAACAATGAGAGTTACAAGAAGACTCATAAAGTCTAGCAGAGAAGTTCAGCAAAATAAAGAAAATGTCTTTGGAATGGACAATTGAAGATTCACTAGTAGTCTTACCTTATAAGTTTTAATCAGTTTATAAGTTTTGATCAGTAAGGATGGCTGGCAGAGGATGAAGCTCAATGAACAAAAAAGTTCGTGAACTGTGGTCAACTCTCTGAAGAAATGATTTAGGAGACTGTAAAATGAGTATTAATGGACACAAATGTGCCAAGGTAAATTAGGAGAAAATTAAGTCACCAAAATCTAAGGGGAAATGTAATGAAAATACAATAGAAAACAGGGTAAAGTATAGTCCTAAAAATAGAAGAAATCTGAGGCAAGGACCCAAGTTTCTGGATTATGCTGAATGATGTAGAAATGACAATGTGCACAGATGTGCAAAACGGCTTCTAACGTGAAAGAATGAAAGGGACTTTCTACCTGACAGTTTACATTTTCTTGAAGTAAGAGACATGGAGATACAAGTTGGATATTGTATGGAAAAAAATAAATACTAAAGGTGACAGTATGCCATACTCTCCATCACAGATTCAGAAAACTCTCATTTCTTTTCTGTCTTTTAGCAAAGAAGTGGTAAAGCTATCACTACATGCAAATGGTATGTACATTGAGAACCTCAAAGACTCAACAAAAAAAGTTTTTAGACCAATTTATTAGAGTGGAAGAATACAAGATCAATATACAAAAAGTCAGATTTCTCTACAGCAACAAAGAAAAGGTGACTAAAAAAAGCAATTCTATTTACAATAAACCTAACTAGAGACACTAAAGACCTTTATAAGGAAAACTACAAAACACTACTGAAAGAAACAGTAAGAGACTGAAATAAATGGAAAAATATTCACGGATAGGAAAACTAAATATTGTGAAAAATGGCAATCCCACCTAAAGTAATCTACATGTTCAATGCAATCACAATAAAGATAAACTCATTTTCCAAAAAGATAGAAAAAGCAATAGGCAAATTGATTTGGAAAAGAAAGAGACCCTGAATAAGCAAAGTGCTTCCAAAAAATAAAAAACCAAGTAGGAAGCTACAGAGTCGTAGTAACCAAAACAGTACTGGTACAATGACAGACACAAAGACCAATGAAATAGAATCAAGAATCCAGAAATTAATTGATCTGCTTTTGGCCACTTAATATCTGACAAGGAATCAGAAACTATTAAATAGGGAAATGATAACGTCTTCAACAAATGGCTCTGGCAAAACTGTGTATCTACCTGCAGAAAATTAGAAACTAATGAGGTAGAAACAAAATATGGAGGTTTGCTTTAGAATTCTTTCATGAACAAATTGGCTACTATACTCAACACAGTAAGAAATTATTTCTGTGCTTGCTAAATATAGTTACCATATCTGTAATACAGTGATAAATATTGTTCAATGAACTCTCAACAATTTCAACTGTTTCTATACTAATCAAAAGAAAAAGCAGCTCTTTATAAAAGCCCATAAGATACGTTTCTTTTCTCATTAGTGTTGATAAACATTTGGAAGTATTTATGTTCAAGACATTCACCTAACTCTTCACAGAAAAAAACAAAGAGGGTAATTGTAATTAATCAAGATGATCATGTTTTTCTTCATAAAATTCAAAACAATTATATACTAAGAAAGTGAACAAGTTTAAATAGTTCATTAACCTAAATAATTTTTATCAAGGTAATCTGAAATTCATGGGCTGTAATTTATGAACTAAATGCTAAAAACTAAATTGAGAAGGAAAAACCTACTTTCTACTTTTCATTCCTCATTAGTGTTCCTTTTGGTAACATGTACCTATTTTATCTCTTGTCAAACAGTGATAGGGAAAAATGTTGAAGAAAATAATCCTGCCATCTGTATGCTATGTTGTTGTTGTGTTGTTAGATGTTGTTGAATGTGACTCACAGCAAGCCTAATAACAACCAACCTAAACCTTACCCTATCCTGTGCCATCTTCACCACCTCTAAAACCCTCAAGCCCATTGTCAAAGTCACCCTGTCCACGCATCTCACTGGGGATCTTCTCCTTTGTTGAATCTTCCTTTCCAAGAATGATGTGCCTCTCCGATGGATAGTCTTACCTAGCTACATATATAATTTTGAGACAAAGTTTTTACATCTTTGCCTCCAAGGAGCACTCCTGGACAGGAATATAATTAAAACTTGTCACAATCCATTTTGACTATCTTGTATCAAGACCTCAGAAAAGTGTGTTGAGGACATATGTTAAAGGTAAACATTTTTAAAAATGCACAGAGAGTAATTTTTTCTCAGCATATTTACATATTATTGTTGTTATATCCAATTATGTTTGAACTCGTAACTTATGTCCAATTATGTCTGAACTCGTAAATGTCACTCTAGTAGGTTTTTAGAGGCTATAAATCAGATTGGATAGATTGTCCATCTTTCTCCTTTGGGGTAGCTATTGGATTTGAACTTACAGGCTTTCATTGGGAGTGCAAATGCTTACACACTGTTGTTGCTGTTGTGTACTGTCTGGATAGAAATGAACTCCAACAGGTTTTCAGAAGTAGTTAATTAAATGAGAGGAGATTTCCCACCTTTCTTCCACGGAGTAACTGGTGGATTTAAACTTCATGCATTCACACTGCAGTACAGCTTCTTAAGAAACTGTGCTTCAATCCCTAAGGCACGTGGTTCAAATCTACTAGCTGTTCCACAGAAGAAGGATGGAAAATCTCCTCCCAAGCAATTTACTGTTTCTGAAAACCCACTGGAGTGTCAGTTATAGGTCAGTATCAACTTGATAGTACATGACAAAAACAACAACTAGATAGATAGATAGATAGATAGATAGATAGATAGATAGATAGATAGAAATATATACATATATGTTGTTGTTGTTGTTGTTGTTAGATCTCATTTAGTACGACCCATAGAGACCCTACTAATATTAGATCTGAACCTATTAGTTCTGTCCTATGCCATTCTCACACTTCCTGATACATTATAGCCCACTGTGGGAGTCATGTAACAATCCCCCTGGATGAGGGTCTTCATTATGTCACTGCCCTGGGCCTTTCTGGCATTCTATCATGTCCCTCTACAAAGGCAGTCCCTCCTAGCAACATGCCTGAAGTACGTAAGGTGAAGCTTTATCATTTTTGCCTCCAAAGAGCACTCTGACTGCACAATTTCTAAGACATATTTGCTTATTCTTTTGGTAGCACATGGGATGTTCAGTACTCTTTTCCAACACCAGAGCTCAAAGGCATCAATATTTCTTCTCTTATCCTTATTCAGTGTTCAGCTCTCATATACTCAGCAAGTGATCAGAAAGACCATGGCCTGAAGCAGATAGACCTTAGTGCTCAAATTGACATCATTACTCCTCAATAATTTGGAGAGGTTCTGGACTGCAGACATTCCCAGTGCAACATGTCTCTTGATTTTATGACTGCTGGTACCAAGGGTGTTGACTGTGGATCCAAGAAAGATGAAGTTGTTGACTGTTTCAATCTTTTCTCCATACATCATGAAGTTGTTTATTGGTCCAATGGTAAAAATTCTTGTTTTCTTAACACTGAGATGCAATCTGTAGTGAAGGTTGTATTCTTTGATCTTCTGCAACAAGTGCTTGAAATCTTCCTCACTTTTAGCAAGCAAGGTTGTGTCATCTACATAATGCAGGTTATTGATGAGTTCTTCTCCAATCTTAATGCCACATTCTTCTTCAGAGTCTAGCTTCTCGAACAGCTAGCTCAGCATACAGACTGAAAAGGTATGGAGAATGGATACAACCCTGACACACACCTTTCTAAATTTTAAGCCATGTAATACTCCCTTGCTCTATTTGCAGAACAACCTCTTAGTCTAGGTCTAGGTTTCGCATGAGCACAATTAAGTGTTATGAGATTCCCAGTCTTCTCAATGTTAGCCAAAATTTGTTATGATCCACACAGTTAAATGCCTCTGCTGTCAGTAAGCATAAACAAACAAATGTGGATCTCTTCGAGTCAATTGGCCAGGCAGCTAGTCTCCAAATTTCATGGCATAGATTGGTAAGTGAGCTCAGGGCTGCATCTGTTAGTTCAAACAAGTTTGTATTTAATCCATCCCTGAGGTCTTAATTTTTTTGTTTTTCATATTGACTACATCTATGAAAGGGAGTCACTGGCGAAGCTTAATATCAGCAGTCAAAAGCAATGCGCTGAAAATGACTGAAGAAAATGAAAACAAATCTGCAAGAACCAAAATTTGATCTTAAGTCTATTCCACCTAAATTTTTAAAAAATCATTTTTAAAAAATAAAATTTTATATTGTGATTTTAGTGAACATTTACAAAGAAGTTAGATTTTCATTCATTCATTGTTGCACATTTTACCTCTTCTTCCTTGCTTCCCCCTCACCCTACTCACATTTTTTTAAAATATTCATCCACTGTTGCACAATTACTTATCTCCCCTCCACCAGTTCTTTCTGGGTTGTTGTAATATGTATAATATCTAATCATATAATGATTTGAGCCATTTTTTCCTTTCATCTGTTCCAATGAAATGGCCATTATCTATCCACTCTTACCCTATTCTCCTCTCAAAAATCCTATGTTGTTATATAGCACCTGCTTTATAACAGTGGTGCTATTCAGTATTTGTCCTTTTGTGACTGAAATATTTCACACATCATTGAGTGATCCAGGATCCTTCATGTTGTATAATGTTTTACGAGTTGTTTTTCTGCACTGCATAGTATTCTACTGTAAGAATATACCATAGTTTTTCTATCAGTTCAGTTGCTGATGGGTAATTGGGTTGCTTCCACCTCTTTGTTACTGTAAATAATGTGGCAATAAACATGGGTGTGCATCTATCTGTTTGGGTAGTAGTTCTACTTTCTTTAGGCTATATTCCCAGTAGTGTAACTGCTGGGCCAAATGGTATTTCTATTTCCAACGTCTTCAGGAAACACCAAATGAACATCCATAGTGGTTGTACCATTTTACACTCCCACAAGGGCTCCAACTTCTCCACAATCTCACCAGCATTTATTATTTGCTACTCTGTTAAACTGTGCTATTATTACTGGGTGAAATTATATCTCATATTTGTAATGATATCTCATAGTTGTATTGATTTGCATCTCTCTAATAGCTAGACAGTTTCACGATTTCTTCATGTGTTTTTTTGCCATCTGAATGTCTTCTTTAGTGATGTGTCTATTCATATCCTACGCCCATTTTGCTATTGGGTTGTTTGTATTTTTCTTGTTGAGGTGCTAGAGTAATCTATAAATTGTAAACATGAGTGCCTTATCAGATATGTCATTACCAAATATTTTTCCAAGTTTATGGCTTTCCTTATAACCCTGTTGGAGAAGTTTTCCGACGTGCATAGGGATTTTGATTCTTAGAAGGTCCCATTCATCTATTTTGTTCTCTACTGGTTGTAGGTTTTCATTATACTTGGAAGACTATTCATGCTGTAGATTAGGGCTTCCAGGATTCTTTCAAGCTTTTTTCTAGTGAAATTTAGTCTTTGGTTTTACTCCTACATTCTTGATCCATCTTAAGTTGGTTTTTGTACATGGGATGACGGGTGGGTCTTGCTTCAGTTTTCTACAGATGTTGTTGTTGTTGTTATGTGCCATCGAGTCACTTGTGACTCATAGCGACCCTATATACAACAGCCCTAAACTCTGCTTTGTCCTGTGCCAATCGCACTGTCTCCGACACTCCCATCCCGATTACTTCAGTCACTGAATCAATCCACCTCATAGAGGGCCTTCCCCTCCTGCGCCGTCCCTCCACCCTCCCAAGCATGATGTCCTTCTCCAAGGACCGGTCTCTCCTCACAACATGTCCAAAGTATGTTAGACGGAGCCTCAGAATCCTTGCCTCCAAGGAGCCACCCGGTTTAACCCTTTCCTAGATGAATCTGTTTGTTTTCCTAGCAGTCCATGGTATTCTCAATACTCTTCGCCAGCAACACAGCTCAAAGGCATCAATTCTCCTTCTATCCTCTTTGGTCATTGTCCAACTCTCTGATGCATAACAGGTGATTGCGAAGACCATGACCTGTATCAAACGCACCTTAGTCTCCAGAGAGACAGCATTGCTCTTCAGTACTTTGGAGAGGTCCCTAACAGCAGACTTTCCCATGGCAATGAACCTTTCAATTTCCTGGCTACGAAACCTACACTTGGACCAGGAGGCAGTCAGCAGAACAGAGCAAGGGAACACTGCATGGTTCAAAATTGGGAAGGGTGTACGCCAGGGATGCATCCTATCTCCCTATCTTTTCAACCTATATGCAGAACAGATTATCCAGGAGGCTGGGCTCTATGAGGAGAAATGTGGGGTCAAGATTGGTGGACAAATTATAAACAATCTGTGTTATGCAGATGATACAACCCTGCTTGGTGAAACTGAAGAGGACCTGAAGCACCTGCTGCAGAGGGTCAAGGACTGCAGCCTCCAATATGGATTGAGGCTCAGTGTCAAGAAGACAAAGATTCTCACCACTGGTCCAATTGGCAATATCAGGATGGATGGTGAAGATATTCAGATTGTACACAGCTCTAGTTTCTACAGATAGTTTTCATTTTTGTCAACACCGTTTGTTAAAGAGGTTTTCATTTCCCCCACTGAATTGATTTTATCTCCTTTTCAAAATTCATTTGAGCATAGGAAGATGAGCTTATTTCTGGGTTTTCAAATATATTCCATTGATCTATGTGTCTGTCACGGTACCAGCACCACAGCTGTGTAGTAGAATCTGAAATCAGGAAGTATGATACCTGCTATCCTGTTTCTCTTTTTCAGGAATGTTTTGCTTATTCAAGGTCCCTTTCCATTCCAAATCAAGTTGGAAATTGCCCTTTTCATCTCATTAAAGAAGGAAATTGGCCTTTGTATTGGTATTGCATTGAACTTGCAGATTGTATTTGAGAATTGACATTTTCACAATTTTGAATCTTCCTATCCATGAGCATGGTATATTCTTCCATTGGTCTAGGTCTTTTTAGATTCTTGTAGAAATGTTTTGTAATTTTTCTATATAAAAGTTTTTTGTGTGTCTACTTAGATTTGCTCCCAAGTATTCAATCTTGTGTTTATCTATTGTTTTTCTTAGCTCCAGTTCTGTATTCTCTTTGTCACTGTGGAGAAATCCAATTGATTTTTGCATGCTGATCTTGTACCCTGCCACTTTGCTGAACTGATCCACTATGTCCAGTAGTTTTCTTGCAATCTTTAGGGTTTTTAAGTATACTATCACATGATCTGCACATGGAGTTAGCTTTACATCCTCTTTGCTAATTTGGACACTTCTTATTTTCTTCTCTTGTCTTACTGGTATCACTAAGACTTCCAATACAATATTGAATGTTGTTGTTGTTGTTGTTGTTGTTGTTATGTGCCATCGAGTTGCTTGCAACTCACAGCAACCCTGTGTACAACAGCCCGAAACTCTGCTCTGTCCTGTGCCAATCTCACTATCTCTGACACACGATCCTGATTACCCTAGTCACCAAATAAACGCACTGCCTAGAAGGCCTTACCCTCCTGCACCTGCCCTCCACCCTCCCAAGCATGATGTCCTTCTCCAAGGACTGGTCTCTTCTTACGACATGACCAAAGTATGTCAGATGAAGCCTCAGAATCCTTGCCTCCAAGGAGCAGCCAGGTTTAACCCTCTCCAGAATGAATCTGTTTGTATTCTTAGCAGTTCATGGTACCCTCAATACTACTATCCAACACCAAAGCTCAAACACATCAATTCTCTTTCTATCCTCCTTAGTCACTGTCCAACTATCTGATGCATAACAAGTGATAGCAAAGACCATAGCCTGTATCAGACGCACCTTAGTCTCCAGAGAGACACCATTGCTCTTCAGTACTTTGGAGAGGTCCCTAACAGCAGACT
>NW_006399979.1:3863333-3876913 GCF_000299155.1 Elephantulus edwardii | reverse complement strand
ATCTTCTTTTAATACTTCCTGGATCATTTAATATTCTGCCTAAAGCATCCTTGATTATGGCAACTCAAGGTTTGAATTTGTTGTTCAGTTCCTTCAGCTTAAGAAATGTTGAGTGAGTTCAGCCCTTTTGATTTTCTGACTCCAACTATAAAATTAATATAACTTAAATATAATTGTTGTTTTTGTTTTTATGTGTTTTGGAGTCACCTGTGACTCATAGAGAACCTATGTACAACAGTCCTAAACCCTGCTCTATCTCCTGCCAATCTTATTGTCTCCGACACACTACCACAGTGACTGAATCAATCCATCTCATCGAGGGTCTTCCTCTCCTGCTCTGTCCCTCCACTCTCCCAAGCATGACGTCCCTCTCTAAGTACTGATCCTCCCTTGCAACATGTCCAAAGTATATGATATGATGCTTAACAATCCTTGCCTCCAAGGAGCAGCCAGGCTTCACCCTCTCCAGGATGAACTTGTTTGTTTTCCTAGCAGTCCATGTTATATTCAATACTCTTCTCTAGCACCACAGCTCAAAGGCATCTACCCTCCTTCTAGTCATTGTCCAGCTCCCTGATGCAAAGCAAGTATAAAATAGATATAGATACACACACACAGACATATATAATTTATTTTTTAAATACTCTCTTAATTAAATGAAAACTAGGAAATAAGAAAGAGTGGAAAAGCATTCTTGATGAAATATTTGCAATGATATTAGTTAGAAGCTCAAGACAACAGTCAGAAAACTGTCACTTACTCATAAAAATACAAAAACCACCTTTCCTTGACAAAATATAATGTAGAAATAAACAGTAACATGCCTCTGTCTCTTTAAATTATTGTTGTTGTTAAGTGTTGTTAATTACAACTCATAGTGACTCTGAGCAATGGATTTGAACACTGCCTGTGGTTTCAAGGATTTATTGTTCAAAGTCAAAACAATGAATGAATGAAAATTCAACTTTTCTGTAAACTTTTGTTAAAATAACATTTTTTTATTTTGTCATGGATTTGCCTACCCACAAGGGTCTGGCTATCTCATCACTAAATTAAGCAGATCCAGCAGCAGAATTTGAGAATTTCACCACTAGCAAAGAAGCAGCAAGTGAATGTACAATGGCCAGAGAATATGACTCAGATATACCAGGCCTACAGGAGCCCTAACAACAAGCAACAAAGAATCAGAGACCTGAGGTGAGATGGAACTGCAACTAAGAACCTTCTATTCAAGTTTGCTGTATGAGTGCGAGGGGAGTGTCATAAATGGCCAGATTAAAAACCTAAAGGTATGAAGCTGTCTTAACTGATTGTATTTTATTGTTGGTGTTTTGTGCGGGGTTTTTTTTTCCTTTTTTCTTTGTTTCTACTAGTTTATTTACAAAACTCGAATACAAATTAGAACAAATTCTTTCAATTACCCTCACCCACCCAATCAAATTAAACAACCCAATGATTAATTCCCTCTTTCCCCTGCACATCTACAACCCTCTGCTTCCAGCCTGTCCCACCCCTCCTGGATCCTTATACTCATTCTACAATAATAGTTTTATACAATATTTATCCTTGCAGGACTGAGTTCACTTAGCATAATGTTTTCCAGTTTCTCCAAAAGTAGGTAATAATTTACAAAGTTATTGCTCTTCTGTAGTACATAGTAGTCCATTGTGTGAATGTACCATAATTTTTCAATCCATACGTTTGTGGTTGGACATTTGGGCTGTTTCCACGTTATTGTGATGGTGAATAATGCTGCTATGAACATTGGTGTACAAATCTTCATTTGTGCCTCAGTTCTCATATTCTCAGGGTATATTCCAAGTAGTGGAATAGCTGGGTCATATAAAATTTCTATGTTCAGCTTTTTGAGGAAGCGCCAAATTGCCTTCCAGAATGGTTGCACCATTTTACAATCCCACCAACAATGTAGAATAGCTCCTTTCTTGGCACAACTTCTCCAACATCTATTACCTGCTGCTCTGTTAAACTTTTCCTCTGTAACTCATCAAGTCATAAACAAATCATAGTGACCCTATGAATGAAAGACCTGAACACCTGAACACTCATCCTTTCTCGACATTCATAAAGTTTCTGGAGGCAAGCTATTTTGGAAGTAGATGCCACTCTTGTTTCCAAGCTTGTTTTGATTGAGAAGCTCCACCAAACACTGTCTACCATGGGTAACCATTTTTGCATTTGACACATCAGTGTCATAGTGTTTAGCATCACAACAACCATGAGTTACCTCTGTACAACAAATGAATAGACCACTGTGATACTACATAGAAGAATGTTTGACCAAAACCAATTAAAACCAGGCCTAAGGGCATATTAAACTACTAAACTTGATTCTAGACTTTTGACTTTTCCTAATATGGTTCTTCCCTAATATTGTGTTCCATTCATAGTCAAAATGATAGTATCAAGTTCTATCTTGAATTACAATGTTGTAACAGGATATTAAAGCCAAAGAGGAGAATATTAAAAAATTTTACCCAATCTTGAAGTTCAAAACTGACCAAACATGCAATCAAGATGTGTTAATGATAATTGGTGACTTGAATGCAAGAGTTGGAAACAATGAAGAAGGAATGCTGTTGTTGTTGCTAAGTGCCATTGAGTCACAGGCAACTCATGGAGACCCTATGAAGGAGAGTCCTCAATGCTTGGGTGTCTTTCATCCTCTCTCCAGATGAAGAAGGAATAGTAATCAGAAATAGGAGTCAGAAAGTATGGACTCATTGACAGAAATGAGGCTAAAAACAGAATAATCAAATTGTATTTTCAGTGACTTATTTATTGCAAATACATTTTTTTTAAAAAACACAAGTAGTAACTTTACATATGGACTTCACCTGATGGATTGCATAGGAATCAGACTGACTACACCTGTGGAAGAAATAACTGCAGAACCTCAGTATCAAAAGTCAGAACTAGAGCAGGGGTAGATTGTGGATGAGACCATCAACTACCCATGTGCGAGTTCAAATGGGGGCCAAAGAAAACTAAAATAAGTTCATGAGAACCAAAATATGATCTTGAATGTATTCCATTTGAATTTCAAAATCTTTTTAAGAATGGGTTTTAAGCATTGGACACCAATGACCAAAGACTAGATGAGTTATGGGATAACATCAAGGAACTCACCCATGAAGAGAAAAAAAGGTCATTACAAAGATAGAGAAGAAAGAAATAACCAAAATAGATCTCAGAAGAGGCTCTGAAAATTGCACTGGAGCATTATGTAAACAAAACAAGGGAAAACATATTGAAGTTAAGAGATCTGAACAGAAAATTTCAAAGGGCAGCTTGAGAAGACAAAGCAAAATATTTTAATAGAATGTGCAGAGAGCTAGAGTTTGAAAATAGAAAGGGAAGAACTCGATTTGCAATTCTCAATTTAAGCCTTGAGTTACAATATTGAAAGTTCTATGGACAATATATTGAATAACCCAGGAAGTTAAAAAAAAAAGAGGGTTTTTTTTTTCTTGCTATTGAGATGTAATTCATCTTGAAGGCCACAGTCTTTGACTCTCTGCAGTAAGTGTTTCAACTGCTTTTTTTTTTTTTAAATTTAGTTTATTTTTCATTTCAATGAACATCTACAGAGATTTTGGAATTCCATTCATTCATTGTTGCACCCTTCTCCCCACACCCCCCAGGCCCCTCCCCCCGTTTCAATTGCTTTTATTGTTGTCATATACCACAGAGTTGGAACCAACCCATAGCTGACCCTCCAAAGGGTTTTTAAGAGGCAGTAAATCACACAGGAGTTCACCGCCCATCTTTCTCCCATAGAGGAGCTGATGGATTTGAACCATGTACCTGTGCATTGGCAACACATTTTCTTACTACTAAGTCACCAGAGCTCCTTAGTGTTTCAATCTATGAATACAAACATATGGTACTTATTACTCGGATAACTTTTCTTCATATAAATATCAAGAAAATGAAGCCACCATATGGTATCTCTCTGAAATTTCTAATTCCCCGCCCCCGCCCCCATAAGAGACTGAGGTGAAGCTGAAGTCAAATGGGGCATCTCTTAGAGTTAGAGGGCTATGCTTACTCTCTAAGTCATCAGACATGACTTACTCAAAATATATGCCATTAGATTTATAAGAGATAATACACAAGCACACACAAGCACTGATCAAGCAGAGTCTGGTACATATTGTTTATACAAATTATTTATCAAGTATTAAAAGAATAGGTAAGTTGTATTTATAAGTTGTATTGAAAATGTGAAATTGTTGAATGAAGTAAGATTTCACCAACAGTTAATCTGATATGACAATGAAAAGCCAAGCCATAAATTCTAAGAGAATATCTGCACATCATCTATCTGGTGAAGAATGCACATTAAAAAACATCTCCCCTCAAAAAAACAAACAAACAAAAAAAGCCAACCACCCCCCCCCCAAAAAAAAAACCCAAAAGAAAAAATCCACATTGTTTTAAGTCACAAAACTTATCAAGCTAACAAATAATTACTATATGGGCTAAGGATATGAACAGGTATTTCAGGAAAGTAGATATAAAAACAGAAATACACCTAATAGCCTAAGACATTGTTATGGATAAAAGAGAAAATCTGTGGAAATTTAATTTTTTTCTGTTTATCATCATGTTCACTATCCAACTGTGTGGAATTTTATTGAGGCATAAAACTGAAGGCTATAGCACTTGAGTACCATCAGTAAGTGCTTCAAGTCTTCCTTTTCTGTAAGCAAGGCTGTGATATCTGCATACTTCGAGTTGTTGAGGAGTCTTCCTCAATCCTGATATCATAGTTCAGCTCCTCAGATTACATACTCAGATACAGATAGAACTTAATTCTGACACACCATTCTGATTTTAAATCATGCCGAATCCCCCAGTGGCTTTTTAGTCTATATACAGGTTCTGCATAAGCACTATTAAGTGTTCTAGAAGTCCCATTCTTTGAAATGTCACTCATAAATTTTTTGTGACCCACACAGGTGAAAGCCTTTGTATCAGCAATAGAACCAAAGTGAAATTTTTTCTGGTATTTTTTGCTTTCAAACTATTCTGTTAGCAAAGTATAGTAGCCATTTGCCCAGCAGCTTATTCTGTCACATTACTTTGTTTATTTTGTCAACTGTGATTTAAGTGAGTTCATAAATAAAATTGCTTTTCCATTCCATACATATTTTGTTTTTTAATATTATGATGGCCAATTTGTAAATGTATTCTTCCCACTTCCTATTTATGAATTTCTTCATTTCTCCAGATACTACTAATCATCATCTAATCATTAATGGCTGGTTTTTCTGTCTGATCACAAGAATGGGTGCTCCATAGGAGATTTAGAATGCCTCATTTGCAAACATATCCCTTCAACCTGAGATAGAGTAAATATTTACTAAATTAATTAAATACTTTTCTCACATCTGGGGTTTTTTCTCACTAAAGAAATGGCATAGAATATTCAAATAATGACTATAATGTTCCTGTCTCTAATTCCTCCTCTCTCCTAATCAATTCTAAACACTGCTCCATAATTACTTTGCCTAAAGAATCTTATCCTTCAGATTACCGAAAGGAAAAATGCAATCAAAAGCATATTATAGAGCACAAATATAGACAGTATATAGCTGATCTATGCTAGTTTTCTATTTTCTGGTAGAAAAACCTCAAAAAGTCCTTATTTCCCACAGAATAATGTTTTTCACTAACTGCAATTTACAATTCTTTTAACAGTCTCCAATCTGTTTTGTCATGTTATTTTCCAGGAAACCACTTCTGTTCTGTATGCAATAGTCAAATGGAACCATTTTTTTATAAGGTTCCTGTGTCTGTATTCTAAATTGTTCCCTTTTGCCTAAAATACTGCCCTGCAACTTCTTCCAATGTCGTGGAGCGCTGGTGGTCTAGTGGCAGAATCCAAAGGCACATGGTTAGAGGTCAACAGCTGCTCATCAGGAGAAGGTTGGGCAATCTCCTGTATGATGAACTGCCTCTCAAAACCCACCAAAGGTGGGGAGAGCCCCGGCCCAGGAACAATGTGATAAAGAAAACAGCGAGAAAGAGAAAAGTCACACCACAAAAAGCTGCTTTACACATGGAGAGATGCATGAAGAGTCCATTTGGGGGAATCATC
This sequence comes from Elephantulus edwardii, assembly GCF_000299155.1. NCBI lineage: Eukaryota > Metazoa > Chordata > Mammalia > Macroscelidea > Macroscelididae > Elephantulus > Elephantulus edwardii. The sequence continues at coordinate 3,870,789 of NW_006399979.1, read as the reverse complement.
TGGAGAGTGGACTCGTCAGGAAAAGGGTGAACTAGAAGACCCGGGGAGTGCCGACAAGACGAGGAGCTGAACGTGGATAGTCTCATCACCCGATTGCTGGAGGAACTCTACTATGCTTAGTGGTAAAAAGATGCACTACAGCCAGCGGGAGCGCGGGAGCTGCGGCCAGGCGGGAGCTGCATCACTACTGACCTGCCCTCGGGTTGACTCAGCAATTCTGGTAAATCACCATCTGTAGCAGAATCATTACCTGTACTAGCCACCCCAGAGGAAATCGCTGAGATGCAAAGGAAAAATGAGCTGAAACTCAAGATAAAGGAAGAACATCTTGCTGCTTTGCAGTTTGAAGGCTTCAGCACTTCCATGATACATCTTCAAGGATATGAGCATGTACGGCTGGGCACGGTTGATGGCAGTGCATCTAAATTCCAGGGTCGATCTCCATAATAGTCTATGTGTTTCCTACTGCCAAAGGGGCCCTTTAGAGTAGTGAGAGAAGACCTTCACCCTGAAACCCACAGCGTCCCTTTTCAGCAGGAAGTAGCTAAGAGAATGCGCCATCCCCTTTTCCTTATGAATCAGGGTGAAGTCTCTCTCAGGGAGGAGAGATAGGGAATGGCAAGGGACACACTGACAAGGGAGACTGATCAGAACTGGCTTTGGCGGGCACTGTGGCAATTGGACAATTAAAACAGACATGGGGGGGAGGGAGGAACGGACTGGGGAGGAGGGTGGAGAAAACGGTGCAACAATGAATGAATGAAAACCCAAAATCTCTGTAAATGTTCATTAAAACTAATAAAAATAAAAATTAAAAAACCCACCAAAGGGTCTGATATTGGTCAGTTATGACTCAAGGGTACACAACAACAACCTCTTCCAAAAGACTTCTAAAAGACCCTTTCTCTTAGCCAAATTAATAACCGCTTCATCCTCATAGTGATGCTCTAGGGATGTACTGACTGAGTGTTCAGCTGCTCTGTGGGAGAAAGGTATAGCAGTCTGCTGCCAGAAAGATCTATTGACTTAGCAAACCTGTGCAGTAGATTTAGCCTGTTCTATAGGGAACTCTGATGGCCTAGTAAGAAGCTACACTGCAATCCCAAAGTCATGCAGTCTGGATCCAATAGTTGCTCAACATAATAAAGAATGGACAAGGGTCAGTTATGGGTTGGTTCCAACTCAACAGTACCTAACAATAACATAAGGTCATTTTGTAACTGATTTTATAACAATGCATTCAATTTCATTCCTTTCGCTGGTATCAATAGCTTTGTACTCCAGCCTTATTGACTATAGTTAGTGATATGGTCTTATTCTTACTAGTGTATACAATTCTTAGAGGCAGTTTTTGATCTTATCTATTTTTGTCATTGCTTGCACTCTATTATTATTGTTACTAGTTGGTAGAGAGACAGTCCAATGCAGGGCAACCCATGTACAATAACATGCTGCACAGTCCTGCACCACCTTCACAGTTGCTAATATATTTGAGTCGACTGTAACAGGCATTGTGAATACATTCAACCTAGGAGGCCCATCTTCCAGCACTATATAATACAATAACCTGCTATGATTAATTAAATTTTCATTGGCTGATTTTCAGAAATGGACAGTAAGTCCTTTCTTTTTAGTCTTAGTATGGAAACACCATCAAAGCCTGTCCACCAATAGTGGACCTAGTGGTAGGTAGTACCAGTGGTACAAAATAACAATGGTACAACTTCAAGCAACATGCAAACCATCACAGCAGAGCGAGCTGACAGAAAGACAGCTGTGTATTCTAGAGTTACTGAAGAAAAACTTGTGCAGTAAGTAAAGATAATGTAAAAAGGAAAAAAAAAGATAATCACTCAAAAAAATTATCCTTAGGAGCACAGCTAATACATGGAACACTAATCTCTTAAATTCATTATTGAATGGGATAAATTTGTAGAAAGTAAAGCTCAGGGAACTCATTCCTAATATCATTTCCTAACACATAAGTTTCACAATAAAGGATAGTGGGCATAAAGGATGGTGGGCATTTATACATATGGCTAAATAACACCGCCCTATAGAAAAAGATAAAAACCATGAAGATATAATCCAATACCAATGAAAAGGTTAATTCACTTAAGTTCTGTGAACCTGTTTGTGGATATCATAATTTTTATAGGAAGTTTGTAAAACCAACAAAATTATTGAAGCAAGTAAACTACTTAATTACTGAGGTCAAGCCTACACTGAATACTCCTAACCTATACCAAACCACACAGTTTTATACACTTCAGCTCCAACCATGTTCACCAGTAATGTATGTACCCAATTGCTTTTCATCTTCTTTCTAAAAGTTTTTGCTTCATTTTTTTTTCCACCCTAGCAAGTCTTTGATCTATTGCTTTAACTTAGGCTTTTGGCCACAGGATTCTAACTCCTCAATTTGCCTTTGTGGGACATACAATAAGCTGGCATGGTACTTCAAGCCTATCCTAATAGGAGAGAGTCTCTGGTGTTAACCATAAAACAAACTTTAAAACTGTCTAAAATGCATTTTCTTCAACATGCCCTCAAAGCACCATAAACTTTATGCTTAAGAAACTGAACAGATCTTCTTCATGTATTGTACATACAAAAACACACATTTCATTGCTTGTCCTTTTGTAGTAGTTGGTGGTGGTGTGTGCTGTTAAATCAGAACTGACCCACAGCTGATCCTCAGAGGCAGTAAACTGCCCAGGGGGAGACTGCCCATCTTTTTCCCTCAGTGACTGGTGGATTTTAACAGTGTGTCCTTGGTACTATAGTATAGGTTTTTTTGTGACTAGGTCACTGTTGTGAGATGTTGGGGAGGAAGGTAGGGTCTCTGGCCAGGACGGATTGTCTAAGCTCCAGAGAAGTGCAAGCCTCCCAACAGCCTTTAATACAGGGTGGAGAAAACTCCCGTGTTGGCTGTACCAGCTTGAGAAAGCTCGCCTTTTGAGCTGGGAGTAGTCTGTGTCTTCATTTAATCCTCATCCCTTCTGTCGGTGAATCTGCTCGATATAACAGGGCAGGACCCTGTTACTGTTCCACAGACTGTTGTTGTTCATGCCGTCAACCCACCAGCAACTCATAGCAACCCTACATACAAAAGATCTGAATGTAGCCCTAACCTGAGCCAGTCTCACTGTCTCTGATACACCTACCTCATTACTCCAGTTACTTTGTCAATTCTTCTCATTTGAAGTCTTCCTCTCCTGTGCTGTTCCTCCACCCTTCCAAGTATGATGTCCTTCTCCAGTAAGTGGTCCCTCCTGGCCAAGTGCCCAAAGTATATGAAATAGAGCTTCAAAAGCCTTGCCACCAAGGAGCTGTCTGGTTTCACCCTCTCCAATACAGACCTGTTTGTTCTCCTGGAAGTCCATGGTATGGTCAAGAAGCTTCTCCTACCCTACAACTCAAAGGCATCAATTATTCTACTGTCATCCTTAGTCATTGCCCAGCTCTCTGATGTACAGCAATTAATTGTGAAGATTATGGCCAGAATCAGGTGCACCTTAGTCTCCAATGTGACAACCATGCTCTTTGGAACATTGGAGAGGTCCCTGACAGCAGATTTCCCCAATACAATTTGTCTTTTGGTTTCTTAACTGCTGGTACCAAGAGTGTTGATTGTGGAGCTGAGCAAGCTGAAAATGTAAACAATCTTAATCTCTTCTCCACTCATCATGGTGCTACCAACTGGCCCAGTGGTGAGAAGTGTTGTCTTTCAATCCATATTGAAGCCCGCATTCCTAGATCCTTTTGCAGCAAATGCCTCAAGTCCTCCTCAGTTTTAGCAAGTTTGTATCATCTGCATAATGCAGGTTGTTTATGAGACTTCCTCCAATCCTGTTGCCACATTCTTCCTCATAAAGTCTAGACTCATGAATCTGCATATGGATTGAAAAGGTATGGAGATAAGATGCAACCCTGATGTGCATGTTCTCTGATTTTGAATCATGCAGTGTTTCCTTGCTCTGTTCTGAGAACTGTTTCCTGATTCAAGTATAGGTTTTGCATGAGCACTATCAAGAGTTCTGGGGTTCCCATTCTTCTCAAAGTTAGCCACAATTTGCTGTGATCCACACAGTCAAATGCCTTTGCATAGACAATGAAACACAGATAGCCAGTCCCCTGATATGGTTTGTTTTCAGCCAAGATCCATCTGACATTGAAGATAAAGTGTCTAGTGTCCACAATCTCTTCTAAAACTCACCTGTACCTCTGGTAGTTCTCTGTTCCAACTGTTTCTGGATAATCTTCACCAGGATTTTGCTTGTGTGTGTGATTCTATGGGTAGCAGTAAAGTAAAATATGCCATATTTATACCATCTCCATTCCCACTTTTTGTGCTTCTCTTCCTACAACTATCTTCCATTCTCAACTTTAATTCACCTTTCACAATACAGCAGCAATGATACTACAGTGTTCACCCTTGCCAGTAGTTTACAAAATTATTGTTGTTTCCCATCGAGTCTGAACTGACCCATAGATGACCCTCCAGTGGTTTTCAGGGGCAGTAAATGTCTGGGAGGAGATTGCCCATCCTCCTGTGGAATTTATACCATGTGCCTTTGGGAATGCAGTGCAGCTTCTTAGCAGCTATCTCCACTTCACTTCATCCTCCAGCACCACAGCCTCACCTCAGCCTCCTGCTGTGCAGATCCTACTTCTACTCTTACAATCTATTTTCCATATTCCACTTACAACCTATTTCCCATATTTCAAACAGTATCCAGAACAAACTGTTAGAGAAGAAATAGGAAAGATTTAATGGAGACTCAAAAATACAGAATAATAATAGGCACAGATTAATATTAAATATATAAAATACAATGTATGTGAGTGATTCTATGAAAAACTCCTAACACCCTGATGGACACCTTTTCAGTTTTTCAAAATGCAAAGTTCTCTTGTTCGGCTCAAACAAAATATTCTTGTCTATTTACACATTTTCCATGAGCACAACTATGTGTCCTAGGATTCAGATTCTTTTCAATATTATTCATAACTTGGTATAAGTTAAAGAGTGAAACCTTTACAAAATCAATAAAAATCTTATAAACATCTTTCTATTATTCTCTGCTTTCAGCCAAGCTCCATCTAATATCAGTGCTGGTACCTGAATTTCTAGCTACTCCCTGATATTCCAGACATTTTTTAATAATCTGCATCAAGATTTTACTGTATTAATGTTATTTTTTTATAATTTCCACATTCTGTTGGAATTTTTGAGAAAGCAAAGAAATATAAAGAAGGAACATAAAATCCAGTGCAGAATTACATATATCATATATAATTCTTTACACATTACTGTCTCAAGAGAATATATTGTCCTAACCCAACCACAAAATCCTACTTGGTAGTCAACTAGAATTTTCTTCTTTTCCTACACTGAGAGGTGTTACAGAATGAATTGTGTTTTCCAAATCCCTATGCCTGTTATAATCCCATTTTAAGAATGAGTTTCTTTATTTATTAAGTAAATTTGTGTTAATGTAGGATGTGTTTAATTTTTTTTGTAATATGAAAGGAAAATATTTGAAAAATAGAGATGAAAGAAGCAAGATGTCTAATCATATGAAGAATACCAAAGAGGAGTAAACTAAAAAGAGACAAGAGCTTTCTTCAAAGCCAACATAAAGTGTTTCCTAAGGCAGTACTCTAAAGTTGGGCTTCAAACCTTCTTGACCATAGGAAAATAGATTTCTGTCTGTTAAGTTACACATCTGTGGGATTTATGTTAAAGCAGCACTATACAACTAATGCAAGAAGTAAACAGAGTACTGAGAACATGTTCTTTTAAGTACTTTTGATTATTTTAGCTATTTAGAAGTACTGTACTGAAAAAATGTACTAAGAGCAAGTATGTGTCAAGGTAGCTGTATCTGACCTCCACCATCTCTACAAAGGAGAAATGTCCTCACCAAAACATCCACAACACAAAACCAATTTCCATGAGAGCAGACACGTCCCACAGATTCCCACACTTTTTCTACTCATCTCAATACCAATCTTACTGCTGTCCTGCATCTGAAATAAATTGTGACAGTTCACATACCACACATTTAGGGAATGTCACCTATGAGATAAGACAAAAAGTTATTCAGGTTGGCAGGCAGATACAATGACTCAGTCAGAAAAGCTTCTGAAATGTGTGCACACTCCCACAGCTTTAGGTCAGTGTTACAAAACTCTCAGCCCTGTCAACTATGGCTTTCTCACCTAGTCTTCAAAAAACTTAGACAAAAGCTGACTGTTACACCATAGAACCAAAATGAAGAAATTTCTGATTTTAACTGACCGTCCAATTCCACTCTATATTACAGGCATCTTGTTATGTATTGCACAATTTGTAAATCTACAATTGCAAGTGTTGCCTCTATTTGACCACTAATTTGCCCGATAGAAAGCCAAGCACATAGTGTCTAACCAACAAACATCTGTGCTGAGAAAACCGAAGACTCAATCAGGGAACTTCTCTAGGGATGCCCAAGTCTAAGCTACATATCTAAGAATAAGGTCTCACTCTACCCAAAACAACTTTTAAAGCCAAAACAACTTATGGAGGCTTGTGGCTTAAGATTCTGGCTTCAACACTACCTTTTTTTTTTTTTCAACACTACCTTTTAACATCTGAAATATTTAAACTACTCCAGGAAATGTAACCTTACTTAAAAAGTAATAAAAGAATTCACTGTGCAAGACTGCAATAATTTCCTTTCCTAAAACCTACTGGCAACTGCAGATACTAAGAATATTGCTTTCTATGAAACAGAAGACAATCACAGTTATCACTGTATTTTTCTGGCATCAAAACTATAATCATAGTGGACAATATTACCTTTTGATACCCTCTTCTTACTTATTTCAGAATCAATAACAGTTCACTCTGTTCCTAGGTGACTACTAAACATGCATCTCCAAATAAGTAGTCTCTTCAAGGAAATAATTTCCTAGTCTTAAGATAAAAAAAAAAATCATAAAATCAACTTTAATAGTTACCTTTGAGACTAATAACAGAATTTCTCAGAGTATTAAAGATTGTATTATATATATGCTTGAGCACACCATTTGTCCTATGAGGCTCTTTCAGAGCCTCACCACGTTTACTACCCATTGTGCTCTGCCACCCAAACAGATACATGCACACCTATGTATATTTCAGCTTTGTTCACAACAGCAAAGAGTTGGAAACAACCCAAGTGCCTATCAACAAACAAATGGATAGTGAAGCTCTGGTATATTCACACAATGGAATACTATGCTGCATTGAAAAACAAGGAACTCCTGAAATATTTCACAAAAATGGGTGACCCTAAAGACATTATGCTGAATGAAATATCTCAGTCACAAAAAAGACAAATATGGCATGATGGCACTGTTATAAAAGAGGACTGACATCGGGGTTTTGGGGAGACTGAGAAAGATGGGATAAATAAGGTATACTGCA
>NW_006399979.1:3861069-3862683 GCF_000299155.1 Elephantulus edwardii | reverse complement strand
GGGGTTTGGGGAGGTGCGGGGGGATTCTTTTACTTTTTAAAAAGAAAAACTAATGGCGGGTGGGGTGTTAGAGAGGGCAGGAAGAAAAGTGTAACAATAAATGAATGGAAATCCAAAGTCTCTGTATACGTTCATTAAAATAAAAAAAAAAAAACCCAAACATAAAATTAACATGTGAGGGAGAGAGGTAAATATATTTTGCCTTGGCAGAATAGATTACTTCATAAGCCATCTACAATGCATTGTAGTTAATTAAGAGAATACATGGGAAGTGTATGCTACTATCTAAAGTTATGAGAATAGTAACTGAAAAGATTCATATAATACATTAAACAACTAGGAACATGGAATATAGCAGAAGAAAAAAAGCACAATAACTACTAGCTCTATCATAAGGCAAAAGACGTTTGTATCAAACAAAGGTAGAGGTGAGAGAAGGCATAGCAGCATTAGTTCAAACAGGCAAAAAGCCAGAAAGTTTCCTATAGGGCACATGCTGAGGCAGCATAGCTTTCTATGAGGGAAGTGTTTCATGCCAAGAAGGAGCACAAAAAAAAAGCACGAAACCACAGGCCTGAGCAAGCAAGAACATTGAGAGAGCTTAGTTGAAAGACAGGAAATGCAGAGGAGGGTAAAGATGGAATATGAGACCAAAAAGGGATCTTAAATTCACAGTAAGATGTAGATGTAAAAGGCTTTGTTCTTACATGACAGAAAAATCATTCACTGATAAAATAGGATCCTAACTGTGTTGGGGGAAAGGTGGCAGACAATTTTTAGGAGACTCATGAAACAAAGACAAACGCTGTTTTTACAGACAAGAGAAATATCACAGGACTCACTGTGGAAAGAGAACACTGAAAATAAGAATAAGCGAGAAGAATTAGAACATCTGATAACAACATAGAGACAAGGCAGAGATGAAAATCCAGTTCTATGAATGTAACTCCCACAAAAATTTATAAAATATAAGCTGAAGTCTTATAAAATTCCCTTCTCAATTGACTCTCAAGAGAATCAAATCATCAGGCTGGAAGAGCTCTCACTTACTACTGGACCGGAACTCAGGTAACCATAATAGACTCAAGCATTCAATTTCACAAGGAAAGGAGGGGAGAAACTCGCATGCAAAACACTGCTCTCCCCTTTGCCACTTACATAATCTGTGCTAAAACACCCACATACAAAGTTTGCAAAACAGAATTAAACAATGAAATTCTCAAGTCATGAAAATAGCTGCTCATTTCTCCTGCTACTGAAGTCATCACTAACAACTCCCATAGGATTATCAAGGTCAAGGGTAAGAAAAAAATTTTTCTATTTGTTGCCCATCAGCATTTCTGAAGCTTAAAGAAATGAAAAATAAATTCAAGTCTTAAATTTCAATATTAAGAGATGCTATAGGCAAAATCTTGAATGATGCAAGAAGTTGTTGTTATGTGCCATCAAGTCGTTTGCGACTCATAGCGACCCTATGTACAACAGCCCTAAACCCTGCTCTATCCTGTGCCAATCTCACTGCCTCTGATGCACCCATCCCGATTACCCCAGTCACTGAATCAATCCACCTCATAGAGGGTCTTCCCCTCCTGCGCTGTCCCTCTACTCTACCAA
>NW_006399979.1:3847681-3860031 GCF_000299155.1 Elephantulus edwardii | reverse complement strand
GACCTCTTCCAGTCAGTTGGCCAAGTGGTTGTTCTCCAGATTTCTTGGCACAACTTGGTGAGCACATCCACGGCAGCATCTGTTAGCTGAAATATGTCAATTGGTGCACAACTTGGTGAGCACATCCACGGCAGCATCTGTTAGCTGAAATATGTCAATTGGTATACCATCTATTCCAGGGGCCTTATCTTTTGCTATTTCCTTCAAAACAGCTTGAACTTCTGCCTTCATCACCACAGGCTCTGGCTCAAATGCTATTTCATTAAATTCTTCTGTATCTGCCAATGCCTTTCGGTACAATGACTCAGTATATTCCTTCTATCTTCTTTTGATACCTCCTGGATCATTTAACATTCTGCCTAAAGCATCCTTGATTGTAGCAACTCGAGGTTTGAATTTGCTCTTCAGTTGCTTGAAATTAAGAAATGCTGAATGAGTTCGGCCCTTTTGATTTTCCAAAAAGAAGGATAAACACAGAATCACTGTACCAAAAAAGAATGGACTGAAACATTTCAGGCCAAATGGCAGTAAAAATAATAGATGGAAAAGCGACTGAGGTTGTCAGCAATTACAGCTTGCTCGGCTCTACCAGCAGTCCGGAAATTTAAAAAATGATTAATTGCATTGGGAAAATCTGCTGTTAGAAATCGCTCCAAAATGCTGAAAACAACCAGTGTCAGTCTAAAAACTAAGGTATGCCTAATCCAAGCCAGGTCTTCATAATTACTTGTCATGCTTCAGAGAGCTGAACAATGACTAAGGATGACAAAAAAAATTTAATTTCTTTGAGTTGTGGTGCTGGAGAAGAGTCATAAACATATAATGGACTAAAAAAAAACCTGCATAAATCTGTCTTGGAGGGAGGGGAAAGCAAGTTTCTCCTTGGAGGCTAGGATTTTGAAACTTCATCTCACATACTGTGGGCATGTCGCCAGGAGAGACTGGTTCTTGGGGAAAGACATCATGGTTGGAAGGGTGAAGGGACATCACAGAAGCAGGTGGTCCCAGATGAGATGGACTGATACAGTAACTGGGGCAATGAGGACTAGTGTGTCAAAATTAGTGAGAATGGCTCAGGACAGGGCAGAATTCAGCACTGCTATACATAGGGTCACTCTGGATCGCAGGCAACTTGACCACACATAAGAACAACAATATAATCAAGAGTTAATGATAATGAAAGATGTTTCATCTTCACTGAAGACACTGGAAAAATAAAAACCCAGGAATTGATTGGATTCCAGTTGACACGATTCAACTAAGAGATGCAGCCCTAGATATGTTCATCAGTTTAGATATTACAGGAATTTTACAGGATAGCTGTCTAGCCAACTGACTAGAAGAGATCTGCATTTCTTCTCTCTGACAAGAAAGGTGGTCCAGCAGAATGTGAAAATTATCAAACAATATCATTAATATCATATGCAAGTAAAATACCACAGAAGATGATTCAAAAATTTCTGGAAAAGGAGAGAAATTCCGGAAGAACAAGCTGAGGTTTAGAAGAGGACATGGCACCAGTAACATCACTACTATAGCAGGTGGATTCTTGCTGAAAGCAAAAAATACCAGAAGAATGTCTATTTGTGCTTTACTGATTAAGCAAGGGCATGTGACCTTAAAGAGCTATGTGAAATCTATACCTAGACCAAGGGGCTGTTGAGTGAACACAGCAAAGGAACACTAAACAGCTTAAAATTAAGAAAGGTTTTGTCAGTGGGATCCCTCCACAGTAACAAAGAGAACTCAGAAAAGGAAATCAAGAAAGCAATACCATTTATAATAGCCAATCACAAATTAAGATACTTGGGAGTAAACCTAACTAGAGATACAAAAGACCTATACAAAGGAACCTGCAGAAAATTTCTGCAAGACACAATAAAAGACCTGAAGAAATAGAAAAAAGGTGCCCTGTTTATGGATAGGAAGACTCAATATTGTGAAAGTGACAATCTTACCAAAAGTAATATACATGTTCAACGCAATACAGATACCAAATTTCTTTTTCAAGAAGATGAAAAGGAAAATTATCAAGTTTATTTGAAAAGGCAAGAGACTCCAAATAAGCAAAACACTTCTGATAAACAAAAATGAGATCGGAGGCATAGAACTCCCTGACCTCAAAACCTAGTACACAACAGTAAAAATCAAAACAGCATAGTACTGGTTCCATGACAGGCACACAGACCAATGGAACTGAATTAAGAACCTAGAAATAGACCCAGTTGTCTATGATCAACTGATACTAAACAAGGAAATAAAATCTATCAAATGGGGAAATGACAAACTTTTCAAATGGTGCTGGTAAAACTGGACTGCGACCTACAGAAAGTGGAAACAGAATCCGTATCTCAAACCATACAAAAAAGTCAACTCAGGGTAGATCGGAGAGCTGGAAGTAAAGCCCAAAACCAGAAAGTTCGTAAGAGACAAATTGAGATCAAACTTAGAAGGCCTAGTCTATCGTATAAAAGGACTGCCAAATATGACCAGAAATGCACAATCTGAAAAGAATAAAACTAATGAATGGAACCTTCTAAAGATTAAATCCCTGTGTGCATCAAAAAAATTTTCAACAGCATAAAAACAAACAAACAAGCAAAAACCCCTACCAACTGTGAACAGACATTTGGAAATAGCATCTTAGACAAGAGATGTATAATGAAAGTTTATAGAATACTCCTGGACCTCTACAAGAAAAAATTGATAACCCAATTACTAAATGGGAAAAAGACATGGAAAGATTTTTCACAGAGGAAGATATTCAAACGGCCAACAGACACATGAAGAAAGGCTCAAAATCACTGGCAATAAGAAAGATAAAAATCAAAACCACAATGAGATACCATCTCACTCCAGTAACAGTGGCAAAGTTTAACAGGACAGCAAGTAGAAAATGTTGGAGAGGATGTGGTGAGATAGGAACTCTTTTGCATTATTGGTGGGATTGTAAAACTATTCTGGAAGGTAGTTTGGCAATTTCTCAACAAGCTGAACATAGGTATTTCTATGACCCAGCTATTTCACTGCTTGGAAAATACCCCAAGAAAAAAAGGATTGAGGCTCAGAGACACCAATGTTAATAGGAGTGTTATTCACCATCACAAGAACATGGAAACAGCCACAGGTCCAACCACAAACAAACGCATTGAAAAGTTGTGGTACATTCATACACTGGACGCAGGAGCAATCATTTTTGCAAATTACTACCTGACTTGGGAGGAACGGCAGAGCATTATGCTGAGTGAACTAAGTCCCACAAGGACAAATACTGTATAAAACCATTATTGTAAAATGAGTATGATGATCCAAAGGGGGGTGGGGGAAGGCGGAAGCAGAGGGGTGAGGATGGGTGGGGATGGGATGTTAATCATAGGGCTGTATAATTTAAGGGACTGGGGAGTGTGAAGGCAATGGGATGGATCTTGTGTGATAAAAATGCATTCCAACTTTGTAAATCAATCAGTATAAAAATAACAACATAAAAAATTTAAAAATGTTTCATTGAAGGCCTTTTCTGCATCAACTGACAGGACCATGTGGTTATTGTTCTTTGCTCTGTTAACGTAACTAATTCTGTTTATTATTTTTCTCTTATTGAACCAATCTTTCATACCTGTTATGAGTCTGTCTTCCTTCCTTCCTTCCTTCCTTCCTTCCTTCCTTCCTTCCTTCCTTCCTTCCTTCCTTCCTTCCTTCCTTCCTTCCTTCCTTCCTTCCTTCCTTTCTCTCTCTCTCTCCCTCTCTTTGTAATTTAAGTACAACTGGTGATAGATCCTCTCTGAATGTTTGGTAGAACTCAGCTGACTTTTTTGGGAGGTGGTCTTTTTCATCCCTACCTGATTAAAACACTGAGCAAAACAGGAGTAGAAGGGAATTTCTTCAACATAGAAAAAACATATGCACAAAACCAAGAACCAATATTATTCTCAATGGAGAAAGACTAAATGTGTTTCCTTTGCAAACAGGGACCTGACAAGGATTCCTGCTTTCACCATTTTTATTCAATACTGCATTTTAAGAAGTACTTGCTAGGGCAATAAGACAAGTGACGGAAATAAGAGGAATACAGATAGGCAAAAAGGTGGTAAAATTGTCACTATATGCACATGATACGATAGTGTACACAGAAAGCTCAACAAAGGATTCAACAAAAAGACTATTAGACTTAAAAGACCAATTTCGTAGAGGGGCAAGATACAAGATCAATATAAAAAAGTCAGTGGGATTTCTTCAAACAATGAAAACACAGACAAAGAAACTAAGAAAGTAATATCTTTCACAACAGTCAACCACAAATTGAGATACTTGAGAATAAATCTAATTAGATATAAAAGACCTTTATAAAGAAAAGTAGAAAGCAGTACTATGAGAAACCTAACTAAAGGGGAAATGTTCCTTGTTCATGGAAAGGAAGACTCAAAACAGTGAAAATAACAATCCTACCAAAACCCATCTACATGTTTAAAACAATCTCAATACAGATACCAAATTAATTTTACCAAGAGACAGAAAAACTAACTGGCAAATTTATTTGGAAAGGAAAGAGACCTCAAATAAACAAAGCACTTGTGAAAAGTAAAAATAAAGTAAAATAAAATAAAGTAAAAATAAAGATCTCAATACCTTTTGTTGTTGTTGTTGTTGTTATATGCGATCGGGCTGCCTGTGACTCACAATGACACTACGTACATTAGCTCTGAAACCTGCCCTATCCTTAGCTGATCTCATTATCTCCAACAGACCTACTCCCATAGCTTCAGTCACTGAATCATCCATCTCATCCTGGTTGTTCTCCTACGCTGTCCCTCCATCTTCCAAGCATGACGTCCTACTCCAAGGATTGTTCCCTCCTGGACACATGCCCAAGTATGTGAGATGAAGTCTCATAATCCTTGCCTCCAGGGAACAGCCTGGTTTCACCCTCTCCTGGACAGACTTGTTTGTTCCTCTAGCAGTCCATGGTAGGTTCAACACTCTTCTCCAGCACCACAACTCAAAGGCATCAATCCTTCTTTTATCATCCTTAGTTATTGTAATCTCTCTAATGCATAGGAAGTAATTGTGAAGACCATGGCCTGTATTAGGCACACCTTATTCTCCATACTGACATCGCTGCCATTCAGTACACTAGAGAGGTCCCTGACAAAGACTTTTTCAATGCAATTCGTCCTTTGATTTCCTGCCTGCTATTGCCAAGAGTGTTGACTGTGGAGCCAAGCAAGTTGAAATTATCAACAATCTCAATCTCTCCTCCATTCATCGTGAAGCTGCCAACTGGCCCATTCATCATGAAGCTGCCAACTGGCCCAGTGGTGAGAATCTTTGTTTTCTTGATATTGAATACCAATCCATATTGAAGACTACAGTCCTTGACCTGTTGCAACAAACACCTCAAGTTCTTTTCAGTTTCAACTAGTAAGGTTGTGTCATATGCATAACACAGATTATTGATGAACGGTTTTCCAATCCTGGTATCATATTCCTCCACATAAAGTCCACCCTCCCCACTACATATAGATTGAAAAGACATGGAGATAGGATGTATCCCTAATACACAGCTTTTCTGATTTTGAACCATGCAGTGCTTTCCTGTTCTGTTCTTACTACTGCTTTCTGGTCCAAGTATAGGTTTCACATGAACACAATTAAGTGTCCAGATGTAATAACCAAAGCAGTATGGTACTGAGGCAATGCCAGATTAGACCAATGGAGCAGAAATGAGAACCCAGAATTTAACTCATTTACCTATTGTCAACTGCTTTTGACAAGGAAACAAAATCAGTCAAATGACCAAATGAAAACCTTTTTAATAAATGAAACTGGTAAAACTGAACCTCTACATGCAGGAAACTGAAGCAGGATCGACATATCCTACTGTATGGAAAAATCAACTAAAGGTGGATCAGAGACCTAGGTAAAGCCCAAAACCATAAAGGTCATAAAAAACCAAAATGTGACTATATTTAGAAGGCCTAGGCTATGCTATAATTAAACAAACACAGCCAAAAATGCACAATCAGAAAAGGATAGCATCAACGAATGGGACCATCTAAATAAGAAGTACCTGTGTGTATCAAAAACTTTTCCTGTAGGGTGAAAAGAAAACCTATAGACTGGGAAAAAACATTTGACAATGGCATCTCAGACAAGAGGCTCATAACAAAAGTTTACAGAATACTACAGGGCCTCCACAAGGAAAAGACTGATAACCCAAATACAAAATGGGCAAATGACATGTAAAGACTTTTCATAGAGGAAGACATTAAGAAGTGCTCAATATCCAGCAATAAGAAAGATGCAAATGAAAATCACAATGAGATACCATCTCATCCCAGTGGGAAAGTTTAACAAGATAGTAAACAGCAAATGATGGAGAGGATGCGGAGGGATTGGAATTCTCACACACTGCTGGTGGGATTGAAAATGGCACAAACACTCTTTAAGGAAGTTTGATGTTTCCTCACAAGTTGAACACAGATATTCCCTATGATCCAGCTATTCTACAGTGAGGAATATACCTCAAGGAAAACAGAAATGAGAGTCAAATGGAGGTTTGTACACCAATATTCATAGCAGCACTATTCAGAATAGCAAGAAAACGGAAAAAGCCCAAACATCCATCAACAAATTAGTGGATTGAGAAACTGTTCACACTATAGAATACCATGTAGAACTAAGGAGGAACAATTTTGAAAAATACTATATATATAGTAGGAGACCATAATGCAGAGTGAAGTAACTCAGTTTTATAAGGACAAATACTGCATAAGACCATTATTGTAAAAATAGAAGGATAACTAGTAAGGTGTATAAAAGTTCAAAGGCAGATAATATATTTAGAAAACCCTAAAAACTCAGCAAGAAAACTATTGAACATAGTTGACTAATTTAGCAAAGTGGCAGGATACAAGATCAACAAAGAGAATACAGAACTGGAGTGAAGAAAAATAATACCTATCATAATAGCTAACCACAAGACTGAATACTTGGGAGTAAATCTAACTAGAAACACAAATGATTTATTCAAAGAAAATTACAAAACAAGAAATAAAAAGAGACCTGGAAAAATGGAAGAATATATCTTGCTCATGGATGGGAAGAGTCAATGACAATCCTACAAAAGGCAATATACACGCTCAATGCAATCTCAATACAAATACCAAAACCATTCTTCAACAAGATGGAAAAGGCAATCTTCACTTTCACTTGCAATGGAAAGAGAGTCCGAATAAGCAAAGCACTCCTTAGAAACAAGGTAGGAGGCATCTCACTCCCAGATATCAAATCTTACTACACTGCCTTGATGGTCAAGACAGCATGGTACAGGTACAATTACAGACACATAGATCAATGGAATAGAATTGAGAAGCCAGGAATCAGCCCATCTACCAATGGTCAATGATTTTTTAAAAGGAGATAAAATCCATTAAGTGGGGAAATGACAGCCTTTTTAACAAATGGTGCTCACAAAATTGGAAAACTATCTGTAGAAAACTCAAACAAGACCCACACCTCACATCATGCACAAAAACCAACTCAAAGTGGATCATGAACCTAGGACTAAAACCAAGGACTATAACTACATTGGAGAAAAGCTTGAAAGAACCCTAGAAGCACTATATACAACATGAACAGTCTTCCAAGCACCCTAAAAAAAAAAAAATCTACAACCAGGAGAAGATAAAATAAATGAATGGGACCTTCTAAGAATCAAATCCCTATGCACATCCAAAACCCTCTCCAACCGGGTGAAAAGGGAAGCCACAGACTGGGAAAAAAATATTTGGTCATGACTTATCTGACAGGTGACTTATATCTAGAATTTATAGAATAGTTGAGCACCACAACAAGATAAAGGTAAACAATCCAATTGAAAAATGGGCACAGGATATGAACAGACACTTCACCAAAGAAGACATTCAGATAGTGAACGAACACATGAAGAAATGTTCAAAATCCCTTGCTCTAAGAAAGATGCAAATAAAAATAATTATGAGATATCATCTCACCCTATTAAGAATAGCAAAATTCAACAGAGTAGCAAACAACAAATGCTGGTGAGGTTGTGGAAAAACTGGAACCCTTAGTCACTACTGGTGGGGGTGTAAAATGGTAGGCAGTACAATGTTTTCTCCAAAAGCTGGAAATAGAAATACCATTTGACCCAGCAATTCCACTACTGGGAATATATCCTCAATAAACCGGACTTGTCATACTCATGTTTATTGCTGCCTTGTTCACAATAACAAAGAGGGAAACAACTCAAGAGTCCATCAACAAACAAATGGATAAAGAAGTTATGGTATATTCACAGAACAGAATATTATGCAGCACTGAAAAACAAAGAACTCATGAAATATTATACAAAATGGGTGACCATGGAGGATATTATGCTGAGTGAAATATCTCAGTCACAAAAAGACAAATACTGTGTAAGACCACTATTATAAAACAGGACTGATAGGAGGTTGGGGGAAAACTAAGAAAAGAGGGAATAAACAATGTACACTGCACTGAAACAGACGAGGGAGAGAACTGTATAAAAATAATATATGTTTAAGTTTAATTGGTATGACAAGGGTTCAGAATAAGAGCTGCATAGTAAAGTGATCTGAGGGTGCAGGTAGGGGGGAACTATATAATAATGAAAGAACTTTTTTCCAAAGAAAAAAGTTAACTAGGGGGGAAGGGAAGCAGGGAGGAAAGTGTGCAACAATGAGTGAATAGAAATCCAAGTTCTTTATAAACTTACAATAAAATCTCATTAAAAAAATAGAAGGTGTGAATCCACTAGAGATGCCTGGTGATCGACTTCTAAAAATTCAACCACTAGAAACTTGTGGAGCAGAGGTGTACTGACATTTATGGGCTTCCTGACTAGATGGAACTGGCTTGTCTCAGCAGCTACAAAAAAAAAGAAAAGAAAAAAGTTAGAAAATGAGGGGGGGGGAAGTTCAAAGACAAAAGTGGAGAGGACAGAAAGGTTGAAGTGGGGGCAGGAGGTAATCACAGGGTCCCTGAGTTTGGTTGTTGGAAAGGAAGGGATGAAGGAATTAGGAAAGATCCAGTGGGGACCTGAAAGGAGTGAGCACAGATTGATGGTGATTGGATTAATAAAACACAATATATAGGAATGATCATATAAAATGCAATGTGAATTAAGGAATGTGTGAAACAGTGTATATGAATGAAACAAAGTGTGTAAGAATTTTGTATGCAAACCAATACAAAATTAAACAAATAAAAAATCAAGAAAGGTGTACATAGAGTTGTAAATTCTATGCATATCTATTCAATCAGTACGCTAAGCAAATTACTTGAGAAGATGGACTCTATGAAGTAGAATATAGCAACATGATTAGAGGAAGATTCATCAATAACCTGAAATATGCAGACGACACAATGTTCCTTGCTGAAAGTGAGGGTTTCTTGAAGCACCTGATGCAGAAGATCAAAGACTGCAGCCTCAATATGGATTGCATTTCAAATTCAAGAAAACAAAAATTCTCACTACTGGATCCACAGTCAACACCATGATATTGTTAAGCACCATCGAGTCGTAGACGACTCATAGCACTCTTATGAATGAAAGACTTGAACACTTGTATCACTTTCATCTTTTCTCTAAGTACATAGAGTTTCCAGAGGCAAACTATTTCGAAAGGGGATGCCACTCCTGCTTCCAAGCCTGTTTTAATCTGGGAACACCACCGAACACTGTCTACCATGGGTAACCATTATCATACTTGACACATCAGTGTCACAGTGTTTAGCATCACAGCAACCATGAGTTACCTCTGAGATGCATCTTAGCCTGTAAATCAATATCATTGCTCCTTGATACCTTGGAGAGACTCTTGACAGCAGATTTACACAATGCAGTACATTATGATAGAATGAGAAAAAAGTTGTAATTGTTAATGACTTTATCCTACTTAGATTCACAAACAATACCTTTGTTATCAGCAGGAGATCAGAAGACATGCTACAGGGGGAACATCTGTAGTCAGGGACCTCTCTAAGTTAGTGAGAACCAATGCAGTTCGAGGACTAAGGTGTGTCTGACTCAGGCCATGGTCTTTTCAATCACTTGCTATGCTGCTGGGAACCCGACAATGACTACAGATGACAGAAGAAAATTGATGCTTTCAACAACAGTGCTGGAGAAGAATATTGAATGAACACTGACTAAACAAGAGATAGTATCTCAGAATTTCTCTGTGGGAGAAAGACAGGCAATGTCCTTCTGTGTCATTTACAACCTCCAAACTTCTGCTGGAGGTCAGTCATGAGTTGGTTCTGACTCAAAGCAATGAGAAACTATAACATGCATATGAACAGAAGGAATATATTATTTCCTCTCTGGTGAGGTGTTTTAACTAATAATGGGCTTCTGACTATTATTACAAAATGAATGACAATGGTGATACATAAATTATGGTGATTACATGAGCAAGATTAATATCAAATGCAAATTATTCCATAAGCTATGCATTAAAAAAGCTATTGTATTGATGTGGTTATGTGCCACTGAGTCAACTCTGACTCACAGTGACCCTATGGGACAACAGCCCTGAATCTTGCTCTATCTTGAGCCTATTTTACTGTCTCTGACATACCTCCTCCACCAGTTATTCAATCAATCCATGTCATTCAGGTTCTTCCTCTCTTGAGCTTTCCAAGCACAATGTCCCTCTTCAAGGATGTCCCTCTTTCAAGGACTGGTTCCTCCTTGTAACATGTCCAAAGTATGTCAGATGGAGCTTCAAAATACCTCAAAGGGAGTACTGCTCAAAGGAGCAGGATGGTCCCACCCTCTCCAGGATGGACCTTTTTGTTCCCTTAGCAGTGCAAGGTATGTTAAATATTCTTCTCCAGCACCACAACTCAAAGGCATTGATTCTTCTTTCACCCACTGTCATTGTTCAGTTCTCTGACAAACAGTAACTGCAAAGACCATGGCCTGGATTAGTAGCCACAACTTAGTCATTGACTAAGTCATGTCAATGACTGACGTCATTGCTCTTCAGCACTCTGGAGAGGTTTCTGACAGCAGATCTGCCCAATGCAATTCATCTTTTGATTTCCTGACTGCTGGTACCAAGAGTAATGATTGTGGAGCCAAGCGAGCTTAAACTCTTTGTAACAATCTTAATGTCTTCACCATCTGTTATGATGCTGCCAATTGGCCCAGTGATGAGAATATTTGCACTGTGAAAGTCAGTAACCATGGATCTCTCCAAATTACTGAGAAGAAATGATACTATTTCAAAGACTAAGGTGTACTTGATTTATATATGGTTTTTCAATCACTTGCTATGCATTTGAAAGCTGGACTGTGAATACAGAGAGAACTGATCGTATTTTTTTATCATATTTGAACTATAGTAATGGAGAACAGTTGTACATAGGGTTTTCAGAGGCCTGCTATTTCAGAAGTGGATGGCCAATCCTTCTTCCTAGTCTGTCTTAATGTGAATGTTCAGATTTAGAGAAATATCAGACAGACCAGCAAGTTAAAGGTATATCCCTTATTGTGGAGTTAACCATTAGAGTCAGTGTTGTCCCTGCCTTTGGCACACGTGTCTTTACCCACTTATTTCCCTGCTCCACCATCCACCAGGATACTCATCCATTTCTACCCATTCCCTTCACATCTCCCATTGACCAGCCCTTGATCTAATAGCTTATATATGAAGCTTCCTTGGCTTCTGTGATTCCAAACACATCAGCTGATGGTAGTTCCTTATGTTGGGATCAATGTCTCTGAAGTTTAGTTGTAATGTTTCCGGAGCAAAGGCGATGCATCCTGTAGAACTGGTGTGTAGATAGGGCTTTTTTTGGCCCGAGGGCCTGCAGCCTGAGGGCCAGAACGAATGCTGTGTGGTTTTGGCATCTTCAGTGTTACCTGAGAAGATGGGCGGGAATGTGATGGACCCTTTAGCTGCCCAGCTTTCTGCCAATCAGGCTCCTCACACCCACTCTGCGCGGTGGCTATGACTGACTTCATTACTATTTAATAATTTGGAGAGATCCACAAATGTAGATTTTCTAAGTGCAATGAGTTATTTCCTGATTGCTGGTATCAAGGGTGTTAGTTGTGGATCCCGTTAGAGTTAAGTTTAGATAGATGATAGATATAGATAGATAGATAGATGATAGATAGATAGATAGATAGATAGATAGATAGATAGATAGATAGATGATAGATGATAGATAGATAGATAGATAGATAGATAGATAGATAGATATAGATAGACAGGCAGAGCGTTCTCTCACGGGAAGAGAGAAAGATTTCTTTGAAAAATACAATTACTTTCCCCATGAAGTTTCAGCAAAATGGGTGA
>NW_006399979.1:3799032-3847581 GCF_000299155.1 Elephantulus edwardii | reverse complement strand
AGATAGATAGATAGATAGATAGATAGATAGATAGATAGATGATAGATGATAGATAGATAGATAGATAGATAGATAGATAGATAGATAGATAGATAGATGATAGATATGGTCTGGTCGCCATCTTAAGTCCTTTGTCCTTGCTTTTCTCCAGTTCACTTCCTGAAAGGACCTCAGCAACAAAGAAATAATTCTAACTCCACCCATATGGTCCTTTCTCCAATCATGGAACTGGAAATATTAGCACCCCTGCTAAGGAGCCCTCTCTTTTTCAAAATAGGTAATCACCCTGCCTTGTCACTACCTTCCCCTACAAGTTCTCCAATCCTCTTATATCTCCCAGCCCCCAAGGGACCCTGACCTTCCCAGCTTCAATAAAAGTCTTGAACACAAAGGGCTCAGGGCTCTGCCCCTCTGCAGCTGCCCCTCTGCAGCTGCCTATGGGTGTGTGCAGAGTCTCTGTTCAAGGTCATAATAAAATTCCTCATGTTCTTGCATCAGTTTCAGCTCCCTGGTGTCCTTTGGGGGACTGGCAATTGTGGCACAAAAATCCAAGCAAGATGAAGCTGTTTAACAGTTTCAATCTCTTCTCCACCCATCATGATGCTGTCCCTTGGTCCAGTGGTAAGAATCTGTTTTCTTGACATTCAGATGAAATCCATATTAAAGGCTGCATTACTTGATCTTCTGTAAAAAGTACTTCAAGTCCTCCTCACTTTCAGCAAGCAAACTGTGTCACCTGCACAAGGCAGGTTATTGGTAAGTATCCCTCCAAACTTGATGCTGCACTCCTCATCATAGAGTCCAGCTTCTTGGATAATTTGCTCAGCATATGGACTGAATAGATATGGCCAGAGAACGCGACCCTGATGCACTCCCTTTTCAATTTTAAACCATGCAGTGTTCCCCTGCTTTGTTTGCAAAATAGCTTCCTGGTAAAGATAAGGTTCCTCAAGAGCACAATTAAGTGCTCTAGGAATCCTATTGTTCTCAGTGTCAGCAACTTTGAATAGACATCATTCTGGTATTCCTTAAGATCCATCTAACATCCCTGCAGCTACAACCTCTTCTAAATACTGCTTAAATTTCTGACAATTCCCTATGTAAATAATGTTTTAGCCTTTTTTTTCTTTAATCTTTTTCAGCAGTCTATGTCAGGAAATTTGGAGGAGAGCAGTCTGGCCAATGCATTGGAAGAGGTACAAATTTGTTCCCATTTCCAAGAAAGGTGATCCAAATGAAAGTAGAAACTATCAAACAGTATCATTAATATCATATGTAAGAAAAACACAAGTGTTATAGACATATTTTTATCTTTAAAAATTAAAATAATTTTTAAAATTTCCTAAATGTTAATAAAAATCAACAATCTGTGTTATGCAGATGACACAACCCTGCTTGCTGAAACTGAGGAGGACCTGAAGCACCTGCTGCAGAGGGTCAAGGACCACAGCCTCCAATATGGATTGAGGCTCAATGTCAAGAAGACAAAGATTCTCACCACTGGGCAAACTGGCAGCATCAGGATGGATGGTGAAGAGATTGAAATTGTTCACAGCTTTACAAGGGTGTACATATTCCTGACTTTTTATACCTGTAAGAAGCAGGGCAGGCGCTGGGGTTTTTTACGGTGACACAGACGTATATTTTGATAGCAATTACAGGCGCAGTATTGTAACGGGGACGGCGCCAGAGCACACTTTGTGCTGCCCGTGTAGCGCAAGAACCGAATTAAAGTGATTTTATAACAAACAAACAAAAAAAAAGAAATTGTTCACAGCTTTAGTTCACTTGGCTCCACACTAGCCAGGAAATTAAAAGACGTATTGCCGTGGGGAAAATCAGCTGTTAGGGACCTCTGCAAAGTACTGAAGAGCAATGGTGTCTCTCTGGAGACTAAGGTGCATCTGATACACTCCATGGTCTTTGCAATCACTTGTTATGCATCAGAGAGTTGGACAATGACCAAGGAGGATAGAAGGAAAATTGATGTCTTTGAGCTCTGGTGCTGGAGAAGAGTATTGAGAGTACCATGGACTGCTAAGAAAACAAACAGATTCATCCTGGAAAGGGTTAAACTGAGTGGCTCCTTGGAGGCAATGATTGAGGCTCCAACTAACATACTTTGGACAGGCTGTAAGGAGAGACTGGTCCTTAGAGAAGGTCATCATGCTTAGGAGGGTGGAGAGACAGCACAGGAGGGAAAGGCCCTCTATGAGGTGGATTGATTCAGTAACAGAGGTAATTGGGATGGGTGTGTCAGAGACAGTGCACCTGGCACAGGACAGAGCAGAGTTTAAGGCTGTTTGTTGTACATAGGGTCGCTATGAGTTACAAGCTATTCGATGGCACATAACAACAACAACAACAACAACAACAAATAAAAATTGCAAATCTTTAGGTACAAATTTTAATCTATAGAAACTCCTTACCACTAAAAATGGAGAGGTTATCCAATAAAAAAGTATGTGGTCATTTTAATGATATGCCATATCATTAGGTGAAGTCCAACTCA
Organism: Elephantulus edwardii; assembly: GCF_000299155.1. NCBI lineage: Eukaryota > Metazoa > Chordata > Mammalia > Macroscelidea > Macroscelididae > Elephantulus > Elephantulus edwardii. The sequence goes on along the minus strand of NW_006399979.1, from coordinate 3,845,069 downwards.
TGTTAGGCTTACATAAAAAAGAATTAAACCCTTCCATATCCCATGTCATACTTAAAATCTCTGCTTAAGTCCTTTGTTCCAGTCAGTATCAATCCATGTCATTCAGAATCTTCAGCTCTTTTGTTAACTTAGTACTTTTTCAAATATGAAAACTTTACCTTTTCCAGGAATCTCCAAAACATGTGAGACGAAGTCTCATAATATTTGCTTTTAAGCATGACTCTGGCTGGTTTTTATTCCAAAATAGATTTGTCTATTTTCTGCCAGTTTATGTGTTCAAGAAAGTTTACAAATACTACAATTCAAAGACAATGATTCTTCTGTGGTCTTCCTTATTTACTGTCCAACTTTCCCATGCGTATGAAGCAAATGCTATGAATGGAGGTTAGCCATACTTGAGTCTTTAAAGTTCTTTGTGGTCAAGTTCCTCTCCAAAGTTGTGAAGAACCACAGTTTGTTCCATGTAAAACACTGTTTTTATTTCCTGCTACTTCGATGGGTGTTGATATGGATACAGAAAAATGAAATTTCTAACTACTTCAATATTTACTCCATTTATCATGATGTTGCCTTGTCCTCTTGTGAATATGTTTGTTTTCTTCATGTTGAGGTGAAATCCACAGAGAAGGTTATATAGTCTTTGATCACCTTCAGTAAATGCTTCAATTCTTCTGCTTTTTCCAGTAAGTAAGGTGTTGTCAACTGCATGACTGCAGGCTGTAGATGAGTCTTCCTCCAATTCTAATGTCCAATACTTCTTCATATATTCTAGATTCACTGGTTATCTGATCAGCACACCGACTGAATAGATATGATGACAGGACACAACTTTCATGCACAGCTTTCCTTTGAATGACCTCTTTTTGGCCCATTTACAGGTTCTGAATGAACACAATAAAATACTCTTGAATTCTCATTTTTATCAATGCTACCTTTCTTTATTATATACTTAATTGTACTTATTAATCTCTACTGAATAATTTTATATAGGCTTCTTCTCATCATTGAGGGATTAAATTATTCATTATAGATTACTGTTGTTGTTATTATTATATACCATTGAGTCAGAACCAACTCATACTTGACCCTCTAGTGAGTTTTCAGAGGCATTTAATTGCAAAGGTGGAGACTAGCCATCTTTCTCCAGTAGAACAGTTGGTGTGTTTAAACCACGTTCCTTTGGGGCTTGCAGCATAACTCTTTACCATCAAGCCACCAGAGCTCCCTTTACCGATTATTGTGGTTGTTAATTGTTGTTGATTATTGTTGTTAGATGCTGTTGACTACTCTGACTCGTAGCAACTATGAATACTAGATCTGAATCTTGTACTCTCCTGTGTCATCCTCATCATCTCCAACATGTTTGAGCCCACTGCTGCAGTCACTCTGTCAAACCATCTTGTTGGGAGTCTTCTTCTCTTTCACTGACCTTTCACTTTTCCAAGCATTATGTCCTTTCCATGGAATAGCCTCTCTCAGCAACATGCTCAAAGTATGAGAGATAAAGTTTCATCATCTTTGCCTTCAAGGAGCACTCTGGCCACATTTTCTGCAATACATATCTGTTGTTTACCGCTTATGCATCCCTGCTGCTTATAGACTTGCTAGTATACAAGGCCTATATTCACGTCACTGACTATAAAAAGGTAAAGAGGTATATGGATTTCTCAACACTGCTCACCATTACAGATATATGTGCACAAACAAGACATTTCTTGAAAGAGAAATTTCAAACATTGAAAAAGTACAGATAAAACAGCTCTCCTGGGACAAGTCTTATCAGATGTCTGAGAATGATGCAACCACACAAAGCAGCTCACCAACACAGATTTGCCCTACTTAAGTTTGGACTAATTCCTGCTCTGCACTTATGGATATAATAAGACTCCTCATAGTTCAAGAATAAAATTAATCAAATAAGGATAAACACTTCTAAAGGACACAAAAAGAAATCATTTCTAAGTAACCCAAAACACACAACAATTGACAAATTAGGTATTAAAACATGTGAAGTATTACATACTTTGTAGGAGTTATGCCAAAGAATAAGGTCATGATGAATATATCATTTTACAGGAAAAAAATGGCAAATTGTATAAATCCATGGGAAAAGTATTTTTTAGAACAAAACAATTATCTTAAAAAATTTAAAATTTCATTTCAGTGATAAACTAAATAACAAACAAATGTCAGACATTATACTATGAAAAGAATGTAAAAGAATAGGAAGAAATAAAATTGTATGCAGTTATTTATACCAACTGGCATTTGATAAATGGATGTAAAATTTTAAGATCCTCTATTTATTAACTTTGCATAGTTATACTGTCTGATAATTATTCTTGTTATATTGTACTTACATTTTAATCAGAGATGGTAATTTAAATATTAAACCCAGAGATATCTATCAGAACATACTATAAACAAGGCTGAACTGAATCAAGCAATCCAACAGGGCACAAAGGCAACTTAAGTCTTTGTTCTTCATATGACTTGACATTAATTAAAAAATCGTAAGGAAGATTTTTGGAGCTAGGTTTTTGAAAGCATAAAAACCCGCTTTCTCAGAAAGCAATCTTTTTTCCTTGTGAATTTCAAAGCACAAGAAACAAGCAGACATAGTCTGAATTGATTAAAGATAACACAAGCAATGCTTCTCTCTGAAGGGGGGAAAAGCAACCTTACATCAAAATAACTGATGATGTGAAACAATGGATTGCTTAATGGCAGAAAGCTCAAGACCCTTCCCCACAGTTGCTCTTTCACAGTGCACATAGTACACAGGAAAGGGCTGTTCTGATTTATTGAATGACTACACTGATTCCAAGAAATGTTTATAAGTAGTTTATGATAAATTTAGAAATTAACATAAATGATTCTTCCAAAACAGGAGATTCAACCAAATGACCACCATTTACCTATAGCAACAATGCCCCTGTATGTTGTAGGTGTTGCCACATAAATCACACCCATGTGGTGTTACAGACACTGTCCCTTTCTTTCTAGGAATTCATTGCACATTACTACTCATTCTCTACCACTTTTACAGACACCTATGCTTTGTTTGAAAATTCCCTTTAGAAATTGACTCATGTTCATTTTGAATTGAGGTTAACTATTTTACTTCTCACTACAACTTGGAATTGTTTGATACTGATGAGTATCACTCATAGACTCATAGCAACCTTATAAACAAAAGATCTGAACTTTGCCTTATACTCTGCCATCCTCATGAACTCCAACATGTTTGAGCCAATTACTGTAGTCACTATATTAATCAATCGGGCCCTGGACCTCAAGCCTTGTACGGAGTACTAGCATGAAATATTCAGCTGAGACTTTTCCATGACCTTAATATCCACAACCAACTCATTACGCTACCATGTCAGTGATGGGTCTCAGCCAAAATACTTCAACACCCACCTGGAGCCACATCCTGCCTGGCCACCAAAGGCCTCAATTACATCCAGCTCTATAACTAATTTGCTGTACAAGGTACAACACTTATCTGTTAGTTTTGTTGATCTGCACATTGCTCATTAAAGCCTGGAGTAGAAAACAATTATTTGCAGTTATAGTTCTATTTGAGTAATACCTAATTTTATTTACATGCCAATTTTTTCGATTTGACAGACTATAAATCCTAGCATTCATTTACAGTAAAATATTTCTTTTTAACCATGTATTATTTTACAAATTGGGATAATATCATAGAACAATTTCTCTAACAATTTCAAATATATAATGCACTGTATTTCTTAAATAAAAATTTCCTTCTTATGTCTTTAAATGTACTTGAAATAGATGTTTTCTCTGTTCAAAGAAGAAGAAAAAAAAAACAACAACCATGTTTTACACAATGGCATACTCTATTCAAGCTAGCTTTATAAGAATATCTTCTCAATTCTCTGGTGACTTGGGGCCAAATATCATCAATCAGTATTGTACAGTCTTTCAGTGGCTGACCTACAAATGTTTTAAGTAGAGAATAGGCAAGTCTGTAATGACCTCTTTTTCAGAAATGGTCTTATTTTATTTACCCTCTGAACCAGTAGTTCTCAAATTTGAGCCTTGTTTAAAGAACAGAAAGCAGGATATGGGGGGATAGGACCGTGGGTGTCTCTCTGAAAAGGCCAGATGGAGTGAGAATAGCACAGTCTCTCACCATTCCAGAGCAAAAAGAAGATATAAACCTGTAGTCCAGCCCCATGATGTCTTTAGAGCCAAAGCATCAGCAAGAGGTTTGTGTATTTGTTGTTGACTCACAGACATTACTGACAGTTGTGGTACCAAAAGTGGGGTTTATTAGGGAAATAAGTCAGGAAGTGGAAGAGGCAAAGATTATCTCACAATATAAGTCCAGGTTTAGTTCAGTAGTCTTAAACCATATTAACAGCAAAACGCAATCCCTTAATTAGCACAAATCCTGGTTTCAGTTCAGCAACACAAATTAAGAAGTCTCTGGTTCTCTGGTTTCCTCAATCATTTGACAAGGTTTGCCTCAGAGCAGTAAAAAGTAAGCTTCTCCATCAAGCATGTAGCAAGAACAGCAAAACCTTCAATGGTGGTTGACAGATACCTAGGACATCTTTGGTTACAATTTGCCATAGATTATCCACCACAACCACCAGGCTCAGTCTCACCAGGGTCTTGTTCCTCAGTGTAAGACACATTCTCTCTCATAAAAGTTGAACATCTGTTGATTATTTGCAAGAACATGTGTCTGCAGTTAATGTAGCTGGAAACCAGAGGGGGTAAAGGCAATGGCTAAAAAGCTACCTTTAGGCTAACACTGCAAGCCCACATTAGAATCACCTAAAAAGCTTGTTAAACCATAGACTTCTGGGCCCACTCTCAGAGATTTTATTTCTATTGAGTAATGGTATACTATCTATTCCACCTTAAACTATACTCCTGCTCTAATAACTATCCCATTCTACCTATTCTATTTACCTTTTCACTGTACAGTCAAGTTAATCTAAAAATAAAACTAAAAGGATGTTGAGGATGAAAATGTCAGGATTCTCATAGTGCCATTAGATTTTTGTGTCTTAAAATACACACAAACAAAATTATAGGACATTTAAGGAATATAGACAAAATCTGTGTAAAATATTAAGTATAATCTGGTACTCTCTGCTTTTAGCCAAGATTGATCTAATTCATTATAATATCCCTAGTATAATATCCCTAGTACCATGGCCTCTTCTAAACCCAGCCTGAACATCTAGCAGTTCTCTGTTGGCGTGTTTCTCCAGTCATTTTTGGGTAATTTTCAGCAGAATCTTGCTTGTATGTGATATTAATGATATTGTTCAATAACTTCCATACACCGTCAGGTCACTTTTCTTTGGAATGGGAACAAATATTGATCTCTTCCAGTTGGTTGGCCAAGTGGCTGTTCTCCAGATTTCTTGGCACAACTTAGCACATCCAGGCGAATGTCTGTTTGTTGAAATATGTCACTTAGTATGCTATCAACTCCTGGAGCCTGGTTTTTTGCCAATTCTTTCAAAGCAAACAGCTTCATCACCACAGGCTCTTACTCATACGTTGCTTCATGATCTTCTTGTGTGTCATCCAATTCCTTCTGGAACACTGACTATGTATACTTCTTCAATATTCTTTTAATTCTTCTTGGATCATTTAACATTCTGCCTAAAGCATCCTTTCAAGCCACCTGTGGCTTGAATTTGTTTTTCAATTCCGTCAGCTAAAGAAATGCTGAGCAAGTTTGGCCCCTTTGATTTTCTGACTCCAGCTCTCTGCACATTTCATTATAATACCTTACTCTGTCATCCCAATCTGCCCTTTGAAATTTTCTATTCAGCTCCTTAATTTCTTTATTTCTTTCTTTAGCTTTGGATTCTCAGCACTCCAATACAATACTCAGAGTCTCATCAGACATCCATCTTGGTCTTTTCTTCCTCTTCTGACTTTGTAATGACCTTCTGCATTCTTCATGGACTGTTTTTTTTATATCCTCCCACAGTTTATTTGGTCTTTGCTCATTGGCGTTCAAGGCCTCAAACCTGTTCCTGAGATGGTTTTGAAATTCGAGTGGGATAAGGTCAAATTTTGGTTCCTGTGGATTTGATTAATTCCCTTCAACTTCAGCTTGAACTTGCATATGAGTAGTTGGTAGCCTGTTCCACAATCAGTACCTGGTCTGGTTTTCACAGCTGATACTGAGCTTCTCCAGTGATTCTTTCCAAGGATGTAATCGAAATGTATACCATAAGGTGAAATCCATGTGTATAACCTGCATTTGTGTTCCTTATAAAAGGTATTTGCAATGAATAAATCATTGAATGTGCAGAATTCTATCATTCTATCTATCAGCCTCACTCTGTCATCAAGTCTATATTTTCCAGCTACTGATACTTCTTCCCTGTTTCCAACTTTTGTGTTCCAGTCACCCATTATTATCAATGCATCCTGATTGTATATTCGATCGATTTCTGACTGCAAAAGTTGGTAGAAATCTTCTATTTCCTCCTCCTTAGTTCTAGTTATCAGTGCATATATTTGAATGATAGTGGATTCACTGGACTTCCTTTTATGCATATGGATATTATACTGTGACTCAACACACTGTATTTCTTGATGGATTTAAAAATTACCTTTTTAATAATGAAAGAAACCCCATTTTCCCCTCACCTTTTCTTCTTGAGAAGTATACATAGTAGATCATATGTTCATCTGATTTAAAATGTCCCATGCCAAGCCATCTCAATTCACCAATACCCAGTATGTCAAACAAGTCAGTTATCTGCAATGCTTCCCCAATAGGTGGTCTGGGGCCGACTGAGAAAAATCAAGGAAACATGGGACAGTGGCTGAAAAGTCTGTGACATTGGGAGCTCTGGTGCCATCAAGGGAAGGAGCTGTGATATTCACTACAGTTCAACAGCTGTTCCGCCAGCTACACTGTGCGAAAAAGATGAGTAATCTTTTCCCATGAGATTTACTGCTTCTGAAAACCTGCTGGAGGGTCAGCTATGGGTTGGTACACAAAAACAGAACAAACAACAACAGCTGGTGACGTCCCTGAGGAGACTTTGATATTCACCCATTATTCTGCCCCTTCCACACAGACAATATAGGCAAAATATGTAACCTTTCCTTGAATTCAACCTTAGAAGGACCAGAGATAATATAGGTAAACTGATGATTTAAGATAACCCTCAGAATATTGTTGTTGTTGTTGTTATGTGCTGTAGAGTCGCTTGCAACTCATAGCGACTCTATGTACAGTAGCCCTAATTCCTGCTCTATCCTGTGCAACCTCACTGTCTCTGAAACACTTGCTCCCATTAACCCAACCACTGAGTTCATATAGCTCTTCAAAGGTCTTCCTCTCTTGTGGTGTCCCTAACTTTCCCCAAACATGATGTCCCTCTCCAAGGACTGGTCCCTCCTTAAAACATGCCCAAAGTATGTCAGACAAAGCTTCAGAATCCTTGCCTCCAAACAGCAGCCTGATTTCATCATCTTCAGCACAAACCTGTTTGTTATCCTAGCAGTCCATGGTATATTCAACACTTTTCTCCAGCACCACAGCTCAAAGGCATCAATTCTCTTTCTTTCATCCCTAGTCTTTTTCTAGCTCTCTGATGCAGAGCTCACAATTGCAAAGACTATGGCTTAGAAATAGCCCACCTTAGTCTCCAGCCTGACGTCGGTGCTCTTCAGTACACTTGAGAGGTCCCTGACAGCTGACTTTTCCAGTGCAATTCGTCTCCTGATTCCTGACTGCTGGTACCAAGAGTATTGATTGTGGAGCCAAGCAAACTAAAGCTGTTAACAATCTCAATCTCTTCACCATCTATCATGATGCTGCCAATTGAAACAGTGGTGAGAATCTTTGTTTTCTTGATGTTGAGCTTCAATCTATATTGAGGCTATAGTTCTTGACCTCCTGCAGCAATCACTTCAGGTACTTCTCAGTTTCAGCAAGCAGGGTTGTGCATAACACAGGCTGCTGATGAATCTTCCTCCAATCCTAATGACACATTCCTCTTCTTATAGCCCAGTCTTACTGCTGATCTGTTCTGCATAAAGATTTAAAAGGTATGGAGACAGAATACATTCCTAGCAGACACCCTTCCCAATTTTCAACCATGCATTGTTTCCTTCCTCTGTTCCGATGACTGCCTCTTGGTTCAAGTATAGGTTTCACATAAGCACAATCAAATGCTCTGGGATTCCCATTCTTCTCAGTCAACCACAGTTTGTTGTGATCCACACAGTCAAAAGCCTTTGCATAGTCAATGAAGCACAGAAAGACATTCCTCTGGTACTCTCTGCTTTCCACTGGCTACAATATCCCTAGTACCACGACCTCTTCTAAATCTAGCCTGCACATCTGACAGTTCTCTGTTGATGTGCTTCTCCAGTCGTTTTTGGATAATTTTTAACAGAATCTTGCTTGCATGTGATATTAATGATATTGTTGGATAATGTCCACACTCTGTAGGGTCACCTTTCTTTGGAATGGGAACAAATATCGATCTTTTCCAGTCCGTTGGCCAGCTGGCTGTCCTCCAGATCTCTTGGCACAATTTAGTGAGCATATCCAGGCCAGCATCTGTATGTTGAAATATGTTAATTGGTACATTCTCAACTCCTGAAGCCTTGTTTTTTGCCAATTCTTTCAGAGCAGCTTGAACTTCCTCCTTTATCTACACGGGCTCTTGCTCATACTTTGCTTCATAAAGTTTTTCTGGGTCAGCCAATTCCTTCTGATACAGTGACTCTGTGCACTCCTTCAATCTTCTTTTAATACTTATTGGATCATTTAACATTCTGCCCAAAGCATCCTTAAGTACTGCCACTTGTGACTTGAATTTATTTCAATTCCTTCAGCTTAAGAAATGCTGAGCGAGTTCAGCCCTTTTGATTTTCTGACTCCAGCTCTTTACACATTTCATTGTAATACCTTGCTTTGTCATCCCAACCTGCTCTTTGGAATTTTCTGTTCAGCTCTTTAATTTCTTGATTCTTTCCTTTATCTTTGGCTTCTCAGTGCTCCAATATTCAGAATCTCATCTGACTATTCAACTACTGTCCCATGTAGCCTTGCTCACCTCAGTCAGCCCCAGACCACCACCGAGTTGTTTGATAAACTAGATATTGATGAAGTGACATGGCTTGGCAAGGGACATTTTGAATCAGATGATCATATGATCTACAATGCTGGGGATGAAAAGGTGAGGAAAAATGAGGTTGCTTTCATAATTTAAAAAGTTATTTCTAGATTCATCATGAAACACTCAATATCTACTTACTTTCTTTTAGTAAAAGTCAAATTAATACATTTTACTACAAGTAGTACATTATCAATTATCCAGGTCACCATTGGCTCTCCACCACCATCTATCCGCAGATACAATTAGTTTTATTTTTTTATAAATAACTTTTTATTGTGATTTTAACAAAAGTTTACAGAAAGCTTAGATTTCCAATCATTCATTCATTCATTCATTCATTCATTGCTGCACATTTTTCTCCCTTCCGTCTCCACCCCAGTCCAATTTGCTATGCACCTCTTCTTCTGGACTGTTGCCATTAAAATAATGCTTAATCATACATTCCTTTTAAGCAGTTATTTCCCTCATTTGTTCCAATGCAGTGTTCATTATTTATCCCCTTTTCTTAGTTTCTTCCCAAACCCCATGTCAGTCCTGTCTTATACCTGTGGCATTAAAATTTTAATCTTAAATCGGCCAATTGAAGTTCTGTATCATTTTTCTTACTAACAAGGCATAGTTCCTGTTACCCCTTCGTACTTCACTGTATTTTCAGGAAAAGCAGTTAACATTGCAAGCACTAGCCATTGTCTTCACTCCAGTCTCATCGCACACCCACACATTCAGGCCAGACTCAACCCTTATTAACATTATGAGCCCATCTTTAATAAGATGTTGGCTAGATTAAACAACACTAGTATTGTTTATTTCCTATCCCTAAGTTTCTCCTGTTCCCATCCCAAAGACAGGTGACCCAACAGAGTGTAGAAACTATAGAACAATCTCATTGATATCACATGCAAGCAAGATTCTACTGAAGATTATCTAAAAACGACTGAAACAGCACATCAGCAGACAACGGCCAGAAGTCCAAGCTGGGTTTAGAAGGGGTCGTGGTACTAGGGATATTGTAGCTAATGTTAGATGAATCTTAGCTGAAAGCAGAGAATACCAGAGGAATGTCTACCTGTGTTTCATTGACTATGTAAAGGCATTTGACTGTGTGGATCATAACAAACTGTGGCTGACTCTGAGAAGAATGGGAATCCCAGAACACTTGATCATGCTAATGTGAAACCTATACCTGGATCAGGAGGCAGACATCAGAACAGAGCAAGGGAACACTGCATGGTTCAAAATTGGGAAGGGCATGCGCCAGGGATGCATCCTAGCTCCATACCTTTTCAACCTGTATGCAGAACAGATTATCTGGGAGGCTGGGATCTATGAGGAGAAATGTGGGGTCAAGATTGGTGGACGATTTATCAACAATCTGCGTTATGCAGACAACACAACTCTGCTTGCTGAAACTGAGGAGGACCTGAAGCACCTGCTGCAGAGGGTCAAGGACCACAGTCTCCAATTTGGATTGAGGCTCAATGTCAAGAAGACAAAGATTCTCACCACGGGGCTAATTGGCAGCATAAGGATGGATGGTGAAGAAATGGAGATTTTTCACAGCTTTAGTTTGCTTGGCTCCACAGTCAACACTTTCGGCACCAGTAGCCAGGAAATTAAAAGGTGCATTGCCAAGGGAAAGTCTGTTGTTAGGGACCTCTCCAAAGTGCTGAAGAGCAATGGTGTCTCTCTGGAGACTAAGATGCGTCTGATACAGGTCATGGTCTTTGCAATCTCTTGTTATGCATCAGAGAGTTGGACAATGACCAAGGAGGATAGAAGGAGAATTGATGCCTTTGAACTGTGGTGCTGGAGAAGAGTATTGAGAGTACATTGGACTGCTAGGAAAATAAACAAATTCATCCTGGAAAGGGTTAAGCTGGGTGGCTCCTTGGAGGCAAGGATTCTGAGACTCCGTCTAACATACTTTGGACATGTTGTGAGGAGAGACTGGTCCTTGGAGAAAGACATCATGCTTGGGAGGGTGGAAGGACAGCGCAGGAGGGGAGGGCCCTCTATGAGGTGGACTGATTCAGTGACTGGGATAATCGGGATGGGTGTGTCAGAGGCAGTGTGATTGGCAGAGAACAGAGCAGAGTTTAGGGCTGTTGTACATAGGGTCGCTGTGAGTCGCATGTGACTCGACGACACATAACAGCAAGCTTGAAAGACAAAGATGAGCTCTCTAATACACTGATGACTCTAACATCAGTACTTAAGTTATAATGTGTTCAAATATATGAAGCAAGACACCTGGATAACAATGGCTTAAAAATAACTGCTTACTTTATAAAATCTCATAATAATAATTTGGCAACAGATTTGCATTGTCGGTAAGGACAAGGTGCTTCCTATCCTTAAAATATTTAATTTTTCAGTAGTGTCTCTAACTGGAGAGTGGATGAAAGGCACCCAAGAGTTGAGGACTCTCCTTCATAGGGTCGCTATGAATCACCTGTGAGTCGACGGCACTTAACAACAACAACAGTGTCTCTAAGTAGGAAAAATTCAAACATCATAACATTAAGTGATAGTGGCAAATAAAACAAGGATGGAAGTAAATAATTTTAAAATTCTCTCTTTCAATAGGTCTCAGTCCATCCCCTAGGAAGGTAATCTTTACCAAAAGCTTAAAGGATTTTTTTTTACCTATAATTTGTGAAAAGCAGGCCTATGCACAAACTTAGAACAAAACTGGAAAAGAAGCTTAAGCCTTTCATTAATTAATCAACAGGGAATAAAGACAGAGATGTGCAAACAATTAAATGTTCTTGTAAAGTGAAAAGACGATAGCTATTGAGGAGGTTACAGTGTCTGTTATGTATCACCAAAAAGATGTATTCCAAGAAAATCCCAAAATGTTTTAAGAAGTGTTATTACTGAATATCTTTTTTGTTCTCTCTTTCTTTCTTATAAACAAAAAGTCAACTCATTGCTGTCAAGTCGGTTCTGCGTCATAGTGAGTCTCCTCAATTGAGTGAGTTTCCAAGGTAGGAGAAGTCTGTCCATCTTTCTCCCACAGATCGGCTGGGCATTTGAATACCCAGAGATGCATGGTCTTTTGATTAAAAGCACAATATGCTATTAAATATTTTTCTCTATTTGTGAGCTTTTAAAGTTAAATAAAAATGTCTCAAAATTCCCCTTCTATATCCTAGTTATCTCTTCTCTGTAGAGTCTAATAACTTAATAAATATTATTAAAAAAACTACAATCCTCTTTAAGAAGTTTAGAAAGATAAATCAAAACAAAGAAATAGTTGAGTTTCTCAAATGCTGTAAAAACCATATAGTACTCATTATTTGTTTACTTTGTCAATTAAGTTATGCTGTAATTAATTCTAGACTTATCAGTTGCTTCAATGGACAGTTCATGCTATAAATTAAGGTATACAGCTTCTCAATCTATTAAGAACCATTCCATTCACCATTTCTTGAAGGCTTACTACCACTGAACACTGAAGAACAACTGTACTATACAAGTTGTTGTTAGATGGCATCAAGTCAACTACTATTGATAATAACCCTATGAGCAACAGATCAGAACCATGCCCTACCGTACACCAGTTACAAGATTTCCAAAATGCTGGATCCCACTGTTATAGTCACTTTGTCAATCCATCTTGCTGAAAGTCATCTTCACCTTCACTGATCCTTTCCCAGAATAATGTCATTTCCTAAGAACTGATAACATGCCCTAAGTAGGTAAGGTGAAGTTTCACCAGCCTTGTCTCCAAGAAACACTCTGGTTGCATTTTCACCAGGCCAAAATTGTTGGTTTTGCAATCCCAGATAATTATCTTCACCATAATTCAAAAGAGTTATTCATTATCCAACTTTTAGGTGCATAGGAAGGAACTGAAAAGACTTAGATCAGAATCACCTTGGTTTTTAAACTGACAACCCCTTGCTCTTTAGTTCTTTGAAAAGGTCCCAGAGAGTGGATTTCCCCAATGGAGCATTTTTTTTTGTTTAATTTTTGGCTGCTATTATGATGGACATTCATTGTGGATTCAAATAAAATGAAATCACAGACAACTTCAATCTATTGTTCATTGTCAAAATGTTGTCTAAGGTCTAGTGTAAGGATTTTTGGGTTGTGGGTTCTTTGGAGTGTTGTCTGTTTGTTTGTTTGTATTTAAAAAAATTCATATATAATCAATCGACATATTTCAGCTGCCCTGGATGTGCTCACCAAGTTGTGCAAAGAAATCTGGAGAACAACTGCTTGACCAACTGACTGGAAGAGATCTACATTTGTTCCCATCCCAAAGAAGGGTGACCCAACAGAGTGTGGAAACTATAGAACAATATCGTTGATTTCACATGCAAGCAAGATTCTACTAAAGATTATCCAAAAACTACTGGAACAGCACATTAGCAGAGAACTGCCAGAAGTCCAGGCTGGGTTTAGAAGGGGTTGTGGTACTAGGGATATTGTAGCTAATGTTAGATGGATCTTGGCTGAAAGCAGGGAACACCAGAGGAATGTACATCTGTGTTTCATTGATTATGCAAAGGCATTTAACTATGTGGATCATAACAAACTATGGCCGACTCTGAGAAGAGTGGGAGTCCCAGAACATTTGATTGTGCTAATGTGAAACCTATGTTGTTGTTGTTATGTGCCATCGAGTCGTTTCCGACTCATAGCGACCCTATACCTGGACAAAAAGGCAGTCATCAGAACAGAGCAAGGAAACACTGCATGGTTCAAAATTGGGAAGGGCGTACGCCAGGCATGTGTCCTGTCTTCATACCTTTTGAACCTGTATGCAGAACTGATCATCCTGGAGGCTGGGATCTATGAGGAGGAATGTGGGGTCAAGATTAGTGGAAGATCTATCAACCATCTGTACATATGACACAACCCTGCTTGCAGAAAGTGAGCAGGACCTAAAGTGCTTGCTGCAGAGGGTCTAGGACTGAAGCCTCCAATATGGATTGAGGCTCAATGTCAAGAAGACAAAGATTCTCAGCACTGGACCAATTGGCAGCATCAGAATGGATGGTGAAGACATGGAGATTGTTCACAGCTTTCGTTTGCTTGGCTCCACAGTCAACACTCTTGGCACTAGTAGCCAGGAAATTAAAAGGCGTATTGCCATGGGAACGTCTGCTGTTAGGGACTTCTCCAAAGTACTGAAGAGCAATGCTGGCTCTCTGGAGACTAAGGTGCATCTGATTCAGGCCATGGTCTTTGCTATCACTTGTTATGATGCATCAGAGAGTTGGACAATGACAAAGGGGGATAGAAGGAGAATTGATGACTTTGAGCTGTGGTGCTGGAGAAGAATATTGAGGGTACCATGGACAGCTAGGAAAACAAATAGGTTCATCCTGGAAAGGGTCAAGCCGGGCGGCTCCTTGGAGGCAAGGATTCTGAGGCTTCATCTCACATACTTTGGACATGTTTTAAGGAGGTACCGGTCCTTGCAGAGAGACATCATGCTTGGTAGGGTGGAGGGACGACAGTGCAGGAGGGCAAGGCCCTCTATGAGGTGGATGGATTCAGTGACTGGGGTAATCAGGATGCGAGTGTTAGAAACAGTGCGACTGGCACAGTACAGAGCAGAGCTTAGGGCTGTTGTACATAGGGTTGCTATGAGTTGCAAGTGACTCAATGGCCCATAACAACAACAACAACAATCAATATTGATGGCTATACTCTAACTGTCTTCAGTAAGGGCTTCAAGTCTTCTATACTTTCTATAACCAAATATTTTTCAGCTGCATGACACATGTTGCCAATGAGTCTTCCTCTAATACAGATGCCACATTCTTCACCATATAGTCCACATGATCTATACAGCACACAGACTGAATTAGTATGGAGAAAAGATACAACTCTGACACTTTTCATGATTTTAAACTATGCAGTATCCCCTTGTTTTAGACAACTTCTTGGTCCATGTACACGTTTCTGGAAAAGTTTCCTGGTCAATGGATAAGTATTTACATTCGCTTTCTCTTCTTCTATGCTGTACAAGTAAAAGTTGTGGGAGGATATCAAGAGTATCATCCAGGAAGAATGCACAAAGTCATTATAAAGACAGAGGAAGAAGAAAGACCAGGATGGATGTCAGAAGAGACTCTGAATATTGCACTAGAGCGTGGAAAAGCAAAAGGTGAGGGAAGAAATCAAGATATTAAAGAGCTGAACAGAGACTACAAAAGGCTGAGTGGGAACACAAAGTAAGATATTACAGTGAAATGCGTAAGGAGCTGGAGTCAGAAAATCAAAAGGGCGGAACTTCTCAGGATTTCTTAAGCTCAGGAACTGAAGAACAAATTCAAACCTTGAGTTGCAATACTTAAGGATGCTTTCGGCAGAATATTACATGATGCAAGAAGTATTAAAAGAAGATGGAAAGAATATACAGAGTTACTGGACTGTAAAAAATTGGCAGGCACAGAAGAATTTCATGAAACAACATATGAGCAAGACCTATGGTGATGATGGGAGAAGTTCAAGCTGCTTTGAAAGAAATGGAAAAAATAAGACCCCAGGTTATCTCAACTAACAGATGCTGCATTAGATTTGCTCACCAAATTGTGTCAACAAATCTGGAGAACAACCACTTGGCCAACTGACTGGGAGAGATCTATTATTTGTTCCCATTGTAAAGAAAGGTGACCAACAGAGTGTGGAAATTATTGAACAATATCATTAATATCACATGCAAGCAAGATTCTGCTGAAGATTATTCAAAAATGACTGGAACAACACATCAACAGAGGATAGTCAGAACTGCAGGCTTGGTCATGGTACTAGAGATATTGTAGCTAACGTTAGATGTATCTTGGCTGAAAGCAGGGAGTACCAGAGGAGTGTCTATCTGTGTTTCATTTATTATGCAAAAGTGTTTAACTGTGTCGATCATAAAAAACTGTGGCTGACTCTGAAAAGAATGGAAATCCCAGAACACTTGATCATACTAATGCGAAACCTATACTTGGACCAGGAGGAAGTCGTCAGAACAGACCAGGGAAATACTTCATAGTTCAAAATTGGGAACGGTGTACACAAGGGATTTGTCCTCTCTCCATACCTCTTCAATCATTATGCAGAACAGATTATATGGAGGCTGGGCTCTATGAGCAGAAATATGGCATCAGGATTGGAGGAAGATCTATCAACAACCTGCGTTATGCAGATGACACAACCTAGCTTGCTGAAACTGAGGAGAACCTGAAGCACTTGCTGCAAAAGGTCAAGGACTGCTGTCTTCAATATAGATTGAGGCTCAATATCAAGAAAACAAAGATTCTCACCACTGGGTCAATTAGCAGCATAATTATAAATGGTGAAGAGATTGAGATTATTAACAGCTTTAGTTTGCTTGGGTTTGGAGTCAACATTCTTGGTACCAGAAGCCAGGAAATTAAGACATATTGCTATGGGAAAGTCTGCTGTTAGGGATATTGCCAAAGTACTGAAGAACAATGGTGTCACTCTGGAGACTAAGGGGCACCTGATACAGGCCATGGTCTTTGCTATCACTAGCTATGCATCAGAGAGCTGGACAATGACGAGGGATGATGGGAGGAGAACTGATGCCTTTGAGCTGTGTGGTTGGAGGAAAGTATTGCATATATGATGGACTCCTAAGAAAATGAACAGATTCATCCTAGAGAGGGTTAAACCAGAGGGTTAAACCAGGATGCTCCTTGGAGGCAAATATTCTGAAGCTTCATCTGACATATTTTGGACATGTTGCAAGGAGGGGTCAATCCTTGGAGAGGGACATCATGCTTGGGAGTGTAGACGGAAAGCACAAGTGAGGAAGACCCTCTATGAGGTGGATTGGTTCAGTCACTTGAGTAATAGGGGTAGGTGTGTCAGAGACAGTGAGATTGGTATAGGCTAGAGCAGGATTTAGGGCTATAGTGCATAGGGTTACTATGAGTCATAGGTGATTTGACAGCACATAACAATTGTTGTTAAGTTGGAACTGATTCATGGTTATTCCGATAGCGTGTTTTTGCAGACAGTAAATTGCATAGAGGGGGACTCTCCATCATTTTTCTGATGAACTGCCAGTGGATTTAAACTGCCTGAGAGGCAATGCCTTTGGGTTACTCACACAACTTTCTATGGACTACACTATCAGAGCTCTCTGTAGATGTAAAGCAACCCTGAAAATTCCAGAAGGAAATATTTAATATAAATATACCTATAATAAAGTTTTCATTTTTAGATATTAATCTGTCTTTAGAATAAAGCTTATTAATCTTTTCTAATACATCTTTAAAAAACTGCTGTTTTTTATTATTTTTCAAAGCCTCTGATATCCTCTCATATTATCTTATTCTCTCTCCACTCATTTACAAGTGATTCTATTTATCAGAATCTATCTATTTATTCCTTATTTTTGAAGTTTTAACAGATGGAGAAATAGATTACTTCCAAACATCTGCACTAATATGCTTTACCTGTAACTCCTGCTGTGAGTAAAAAGGATTTTAATTATGTAGTTTTTGGAAATTTCTCTCTCAAGTACTGTAAATTCTTTTGCTTCAGGGTGAGAAAAAATTACCCTTAGGCACACTCATGCCACAAACAAATAGCATACACTATTAGTGTTATAAATACCCTTGATGATAAGCTTTAGTTTTGATATCATAGGTGTTTATTCATAGTCACAGTTTAAGCTTCCTAGATTTTCAGAGGTGTCAACCAAATAACTGCATAGAGTATTAAGGAAAAACTGATGATGTTTGCCATTTCTTATATATACTGAAAAAAGACCAATACTCAGAAAGACTTTCAGAGATATTGAAATGTAGCTATAAATCCTGTAAAATTATTTTCACTCATATAGTAAAGAGATTGTACTATAATCTGTGTGTGAGGTAGGGAATTCATTTAAAAAGTGGCATGTTTTAGAACAATGGTCTTATGCAGTATTTGTCCTTATAAAACTGTGTTTATTCACTTAGTATAATGCTCTCTAGTCTCTCCAAAGTTATGCAGTATTTTTCAAAATTTTTATTGTAAAAATAGAAGGATAACTAGTAAAATGTGTATGGTTACCCAAGAGGGAAAGAGGTGGGAACCAAGGGGTGAGGATGGGTACGGGCGAAATCACAAGGTTGCACAATTTGTTGGGTGGACGGTGGGGGTGAAGGAAATGGAAAGTGAAAAGGCAGGTTATTGATGGGCAAGGTCCAATGATGATTAATTTTATAAAAATATAATCCATGGGAATGACTGTATAAAACACAGTATGAATGAAGAAACATACTGTACACAAACTTTGTAAGCAAACCAAAGTAAAATTTAAGAGAAAGAAAAGAGTGGTATGTTGTGGGATATTAGGTTAACAGATTGTCCTGAGGATTACTCTATTACCTGCTATGGCTGCACATTCATAACAGAAGAGCCTCATTCTTTACAATAGCTCCTCTTTTTCTGTTCACCTCTGGAATGTTGCTATCTGCAGGATTTCCCTGTTAGCGCCATTTCCCCTGGGAATCTCTGATATAGCTAAGACTTCAACTACTGTATCATAAACCTGTGTCTATAACTGAGGAGGACCTAAAGTGTTTGTTGCAGAGGGCCAAGGACTATAGTCTTTAACACCTCAAGACTAAAGCTAAACATCAAGAAGGCAAAGATTCTCATCCTAGGCCAATTGGTAACACCATGATAGATGGAGAAGAGATTGAGTTTGTTAACAGTTAATGTATGCTTGGCTCCACAATCAACACACTTGGCATCAGCAGTCAGGAAATCAAAAGATGAACTGCTATACTTGGACCAGGAGGAAGTCATCAGAACAAAGCAAGGAAACACTGCATGGCTCAAAATTGGGAAGGTGTGTGTCAAAGATGTGTCCTATCTCCATGTCTTTTCAATCTATATGCACAACAGATTATCCAGGAGGCTGGGCTCTTTAATGGCTTCTGAAAACCTCCTGGAGGGTAAGCTCTCGATCAGTTCTGACTTAATGGTACACAACAACAAGATCAATAATACATAAATCTTCTGCCTCAAAAAAGTTCAATGGTTCCTAAGAAATGAGTAATCATCATGTTACAGTTTGTTCCTGGGTTTTGAATGTTAAACTAGTATATTTATTAACCAAAAAACTCAAACTCATTGTCACAATAGAATCATAGCTGACCCTCCAACAGTTTTCAGAATCAATAAATCACAAGAGCAAAGTTTGCCCATTTTTCAATCTCAGAGCTTCTGGTGGATTTGAGTGGCCAGAGATGCTTGGCCTTGAGGACATCGGTGAAACTCCCAATAACCAAGGCTCCCAGAGTTCCTCCTTTTTAACTGCACACATTTTACTCTCAATAGGGTCCTCATGAGGACAACAAATTTTATGATAAACTTAAAATGTGAAATTCAGTAAAACATCCCTACAGATCACATTCAATACCACTTCAAATCTGTTCAAAATCCACCTTTCTTTCTTTCTGCACATCAGTTTCTATCACATGTCTCTTCATCACATTATGATTACTTGTTTACTCTAGTGGAATGTTTCTGAACTTTGGGTTAATCAGAAGCACAGCACTATAAGTGGACTGAATGGGACAGACATCTTCCACTGCTGGGCTATTTCACATGTCCCTGCCTCTAGCCAGATGCTCTGTGACATTCCATGTGTCTACTAGACACATCTATGAGGCCTAGACCCGGAAAACTTCCCAGCAGCTAGGCAGAATAAATAGTTTGCTCTTTTGTACTTTGTCAATGTCTGTAAAGTAGTGTTTATCAAAAGTATATTATTAAACCGTCAATTTAGTCTACTAAAAGAGTAGATATTTAATAGCAAGAACAACACCTCATTTTATGAGCTTCATCATCCACCACATGCCTGTATTATAGTTGTAAAGTGATACATGAATACCGGGAAAACTAATTTATATAAAATAAAATAAAATAGAAATAAAAATGCAAAGTAAAAGAACAAGATAAGACAAAACATTTTAAAACTTAATAAGCTTAAAAACATTACGATTTTCACATTTCACTATAGTCATTCTCCAATTTCAATGCAATATCTAAAATAGCCCGATTATATTGTTTTTGTTATGTGCCGTCGAGTCACTTGTGACTCATAGCGACCCTTTATACAACAACCCTAAACTCCGCTCTGTCCTGTGCCAATCACACCATCTCTGATACACCCTTCCCAATTGCCCCAGTCACTGAATCAATCCACCTCGTAGAGGGCCTTCCTCTCCTGCACTGTCCCTCCACCCTAACAAGGATGATGTCCCTCTCCAAGGACCGGTCCCTCCTTACAACATGTCCAAAGTATGTGAGACAGAGCCTCAGAATCCTTGCCTCCAAGGAGCCGCCCGGTTTGACCCTTTCCAGGATGAATCTGTTTGTTTTCCTAGCAGTCCATGGTACCCTCAATACTCTTCTCCAGCACCACAGCTCAAAGGCATCAATTCTCCTTCTATCCTCTTCAGTCATTGTCCAGCTCTCTGATACATAACATGTGATTGCAAAGAATATGGCCTGTATCAGATGCACCTTAGTCTCCAGAGAGACAGCACTGCTCTTCAGTACTTTGGAGAGGTTCCTAACAGCAGACTTTCCCTTGGCAATACACCTTTTAATTTCCTGGCTACTGGTGCCAAGAGTGTTGACTGTGGAGCCAAGCAAACTAAAGTTGTGAACAATCTCAATCTCCTCACCACACATCCTGATGCTGCCAATTGGTCCAGTGGTGAGAATCTTTGTCTTCTTCACATTGAGCCTCAATCCATATTGGAGGCTGCAGTCCTTGACCCTCTGCAGCAAGCGCTTCAGGTCTTCCTCACTTTCTGCAAGCAGGATTGTGTCATCTGCATATCGCAGATTGTTGATAGATCTTCCACCAATCTTGACCCCACATTCCTCCTCATAGATCCCAGCCTCCCGGATAATCTGCTCTGCATATAGGTTGAAAAGGTATGGAGACAGGACACATCCCTGACATACGCCTTTCCCAATTTTGAACCCTGTAGTGTTTCCTTGCTCTGTTCTGACGACTGCCTCTTGGTACAAGTATAGGTTTCTCATTAGCATGATCAAGTGTTCTGGGATTCCCATCCTTCTCAGAGTCAGCCACAGTTTGTTATGATCCACACAGTCAAACGCCTTTGCATAGTCAATGAAACACAAATAGACATTCCTCTGGAATCCTGTGCTCTCAGCCAAGATCCATCTAACATCAGCTACAATATCCCTAGTACCGCAACCCCTTCTAATCCCAGCCTGGACTTCTCTGGCAGTTCTCTGCTGATGTGTTGTCCCAGTCGTTTTTGGATAATCTTCAGTAGAATCTTGCTTGCATGTGAAATTAATGAGATTATTCTATAGTTTCCACACTCTGTTGGGTCACCCTTTTTTGGAATGGGAACAAATATAGATCTCTTCCAGTCAGTTGGCCAAGTAGTTGTTCTCCAGATTTCTTTGCACAACTTGGTGAGCACATCCAGGGCAGCATCTGTTAGATGAAATATGTCAATTGGTATACCATCTATTCCTGGGGCCTTATTTTTTGCTTTGACTGTTGTTGTTGTTGTTAAGTGCCGTTGAGTCACAGGCAACTCATAGAGACCCTATGAAGGAGAGTCCTGATGCTTGGGTGCCTTTCATCCTCTTTCCAGGTTCACAGGGTTTCCGGAGGCAAGCTATTACGGAAGTAGATGCCACTCCTCCTTCCAACACATATGACTAGACATGTATAAAATTATATACAGAACAAAGAAAAGAAATCTAATTCTCAAGGAGACTGAACAATTCGGTATTTTAGAAATAAATTTTCAAACAATTTTGAAGCAGACCTAAAAGAGAGGTAATATTACCAAAAGGTGATTTTAGATGCTTACCATTATTAAGAGCTACTGGACTCATTCCACTCAGAAGTACTTTCTGACGTAACTGCAAAATTTCAGTTTCCAAATCTTGGACTTTGGATCTGCATTTACACTCTTCTCCAGACACCACCCTTGCAAGTTGTTCTGTGTATTCTCTGCTGCTTTTGTCTGCTGGTTTTGAGCGGATAATTGCCAGGGCCACGGCCAACTTTGAAGTTCTCAAATACCATCCTTGAGCATCCATCCTGGCTTTTGTCCCTATTATTTAATAAGAAAATGAAAGTTATAGCAATTCTTTTTAACTTTTACAGTACATCTCATTTGCTCAAAATTGATTTTTCAGAGTAGCACTAATTAATAAGTTTTTCAATTAAATTGGCAGCAAATGACAGAAAAAAAATTCTTAAGAACTGAAGACTAAGAAAAAATATGCAGTATGGCGCTTTCTCAAAAAGTTGCAAATAGAGATACCATTTGACGCAGCAATTCCACTACTGGGAATATACCCCAAAGAGACCATAACTGACATCCAAGCAGATATATACACACCCATGTTTATCGTGGCTTTGTTCACAATAGCAAGGAGTTGGAAACAACCTAAGTGACTGTCAACAAACGAATGGATAGAGAAGCTGTGGTGTACTCACACAATGGAATATTATGCTGCATTGAAAAACAAGAAACTCATGAAATATTATTGAAAATGGGTGACCCTGGAGGACATTATGCTGACTGAAATATCTCAGTCACAAAAGGACAAATACTGCATGGTGCCACTGACTTCAGGTTTGGGAGGAGACTGAGAAGGATGGGTTCAATAATGTATATTGCACTGAAACATATGAGGGAGAAAACTGTCTAAGAGGGAAAATTATCAAGTATCTTTGTCATGACAGGAGTCTAGAGCATAGGCTGTATAGCAGAGTGGACCTGAAAGGAGGGATTGTAAAATAATGAAAGAATTTTTCTTTTACTTTTCCAAGAAGGTAGTGTACTTGGGGGGAAGGTTGGGAGGGGAGAAAAGTGCAACAATGAATGAACGGAAACCCAAAGTCTCTGCAAATTTTCATTGAAATTAATAATAAAAAAAGGAAAAAATATGGGAAAAATGCATACAGATGTACATTAATATGCAAGTAATAGGTTCAGACAATCTGACAAAGTCTTGGGGTGAGAAAAACATTAATTCATTTAGTAGTTTGCAACCAGAGATACATAACCTATTATTTTAGAAAACTTTTTAAATATTCATGTGCCCAGTCACATTCTCTCAAAATCCACATTCAGCAACAGAGATAGTACTGAGGCTTGTCTATTTTGAAAACAGTCCATTAATTTAATTCAGAATAACTAAATTAAGTTATTCATTTAAATTTAAGCCCTTCTCTTCTCTAACACATTCTGGGCTCTAAGTCTTAGAGCCCCTGTTTCCTAAGCATTGATCCTTAATGTGCTTTTCCTGCCTTCAATGAGGCCTCTTCCTATAACGACACTATGAATATAGATGAGGCCGATCTTTTCAGTTTGTATTATTTAAATACTTACACTGCTCTGCTTGAAAATCTCTAAAGGTTTTCAACTGACACCATACCCATGTTTTTTCCACTTTCTGATAATGTTACTGTTAGGTGCCACAGAGTCAGCTGAGACTCAGCAGCCCTATCAACTACAGAGCTAACCTTGCCTATCCTGTGTCATGCTCAGGTTCTCTGATATACTCATCTATTGCGATAGTCATTATGTCCATCTTTTTTTTTTAGGGTTTCCTCTCTTTCAAGACCCTCTAGCTTCCCCAGCATGATCTCTCTCTCTCTCTCTCTCTCCAAGGACTAGCTCTTCCCAAATGATGAGCACTCTGGTTGTACTTCCTTCAAGGTTATTTTGACAGCCCAAGGGATATTCAATATTATTCCTCAACATTACAATTCAAAGAAAATTAATGTTCTTTACTCTTTCTTATTTACAAAGAATACCCTATGGACAATGGTAGAATCTGAATGTATTTCGGGGGACAACATATTAGAATATTTTATCATTGATTTACCATCATTATATATCTCTGTCAAAGTATAAATCCTTTGTACACCTCAATCATGTTTTATTAGATTTTCATAGGGTCTTGTACACAATGCAAACTAAAAAAAAAATACTGAATATATAGTTCAAGATACAATGTTGCAGTAAATGTCATTTACTTGTATCTATTGTGCTATACAAGTTCAAAGTCTTCATCCCACATTTCAAATTTTATCTTTCAATTCTATCCTGATGCTGTGGTTCTATCACACCCAAAGACACAGATTCACACAGCCTGAATTAATTGCTATTCCCACGGTTTATAAACTCCCTCCTCTTGTAATTTCCTAACTCCATCTCCCTTCTGTCAAAGCATTCTCTGTGCACAATTTAAAGAATAGCACATCTACCCCTACATAAAATCTTCTGATTTAGTCTTACCTAGAATAATATTTCTATGTGACTCTCTATAATTCATTGAAACTGTGGTAATGTTGGATATCATAATGCTTTTTTCTAAACAATAGTTAAACTATATGTACTCAATATGCTCATTGCTGCATTACTTGAAATACTGAAACTAGATCAAAAAGTAAATAATGATATAGCCATATAATGACTACGGGTATTGTTGCTACATACAGTGAAGTTGGAACCTACTGATAGCTGACCATCATGCAGATTTTCAGATGTGTAAATCTCACAAAAGGAAACGGCCTATATTTTTCCCAAGAAGCAGCTGGTAGATGTAAACTGTGTATGTTCAAGTTTGCAGTGCAATTACTTATCACTAGGTCACCAGAGTTCCCTAAATGAATATTACATGCCCACTAATAAATGTGATTTTCAGAAATGTTTCAACAGCACAGAATAGTTTTGATGATGCTGTGAAAAATAACATGCAGGCCTGCAATTATATGTACACTATGATCCCAATTAGGTAAAAAAACCAAACAAGAAATAGGATTTATTACAAACAAAAATTATAATTTGTCTAATTTATATTTCTCTATGTTCTCCTGATTTTCTGCCATTCATTTCATACATTCATTTACTGTCCAAAAAAGAATTAAACCAAGTAAGTTTCCAAAAGGAAAAATTGTCTGCCACAATGTTTACAGCTATAGAACAAGCCTAGGACTAAATTCTGTTAAGACGAAAAAAAAAAAATTCTAATTAAAGCTCCACTTGTTTTAGCTTTTACAGCTAAAATCCATTTCACTCAGATAGCTTGTTCTCCATCTGTTGTCTGTGATGGGGACGGTGGGCTGTCTGATATTCACCTGGATGGTCTTCTCTATGTAGGAGTAATGAACAAAAGAAAAGTGGAAGGATAGATGACAAAACAACATTTAGTTTATGTTAAGATACTATGGTCTTAAAAGAAATTGGCCATTCAATTAAAACAAAACAAAATATAAACATACGTAAAAAAGCCTTTCTGATAATGATAACAAATGTCCTATCATTTTGCATAGACATTTAACAAAGCATTTTAAATAAGCTGATTAGTAAATGTTCTGATTGTAAGTCACATGTGTTTGCTAAAAAGTCTTAGAGACATGCTAAATATCAGTAATCAGGATAAAGGTCAAAACATAAAGTCTTTCTTAATACTACAAATGGGCAAGAGAAGTACTAACACAGATGTTTGTTACTGGTTTGAATAGTATAAATCACATTCAAAATATAAACACTAGAACAGAAGTGTTAGTTCTTTTAGCCCTGGAGGATTTAAACATGTTTTCATTACAAATACACTGTAATGTTTATTACATTTTATTATATACTATCATTTTTATTTTATGGTAGTATGAACATTTCCACAACTGAGTGTGGAAACAATATCATTGATTTCACATGCAACCAAGATTCTACTGAAGATTATCCAAAAATGACTGGAACAGTACATCAGCAGAGAACTGCCAGAAGTCCAGGCTGGGTTTAGAAGGGGTCGTAGTACTAGGGATATTGTAGCTGATGTTAGATGGATCTTAGCTGAAAGCAGAGAATACCACAAGAACGTCTATCTGTGTTTCATTGATTATGCAGAGGCATTTGACTGCACGGATCATAACAAACTGTGGCTGACTCTGAGAAGAATGGGAATCCCAGAACATTTAATCATACTAATGCGAAACCTATACTTGGACCAAGAGGCAGTCGTCAGAACAGAGCAGAGTCAAAATTGGGAAGGGTGTACGGCAGGGATGTGTCCTATCTCCATACCTTTTCAACCTGTATGCAGAGCAGATTATCCGAGAGGCTGGGCTCTATGAGGAGAAGGACTGGTGTTAGAATTGTTGGATGATCGATCTATCAACAATCTGCGTGGCGCAGATGACACAACCCTGCTTGCTGAAACTGAGGAGGACCTCATGCACTTACTGCAGAGGGTCAAGGACTGCAGCCTTCAATATGGACTGAGGCTCAATGTCCAGAGACAAAAATTCTCACCACTGGACCAATCGGTAGCATCAGGATGGATGGTGAAGAGATTGAGATTGTTCACAGCTTCAGTTTGCTTGGCTCCATTTCAACACTCTTGGCAGCAGTAGCCAGGAAATCAGAAAACGTATTGCGGTGGGAAAGTCTGCAGTTGGGGACCTCTCTAAAGTACTCAAGAGCAACGGTGTCTCTCTGGAGACTAAGGTGCTCCTGATACAGGCCCTAGTTTTTGCAATCACTTGTTATGCATCAGAGAGTTGGGCAATGGCCAGGGAGGATAGAAGGAGAATTGACGCCTTTGAGCTGTGGTGCTGGAGAAGAGTATTGAATGTACCATGGACTGCCAAGAAAACAAACAGATTCATCCTAGAGAGGGTTAAACCAGGCTGCTCCTTGGAGGCAAGGATTCTGGGGCTTCGTCTGACATACTTTGGGCTTTTTGTAAGGAGAGACAGGTCCTTGGAGAGGGACATCATGCTGGGTAGAGTAGAGGGACAGCACAGGAGGGGAAGACCCTCTATGAGGCAGACTGATTCAGTGACTGGGGTAATTGGGATGGGTGTGTCAGAGGCAATGAGACTGACACAGGATAGAGCACGGTTTGGGGCTGTTGTACATAGGGTCGCTTTGAGTCGCAAATGACTCGACGGCACATAACAACAACAACAACAATGAACATTTCTCAGGCACTATTTATACACGTTGTTGTTGGGTGCCACAGCGTCACTAGGATTTTGAGAGATCCTGGGAACAGAACACAATCCTGTCCTGTCTCATAACATAGCCTCGTCCTACGGTGAGCTATCCTTAGGATATCCAACATGCTAGAGCCCGCTGTTTCAGTGAGGGACTGAATCCATCTCCTTGAGGATCATCCTCTCCTTCACTGACCTTCTACTTTCCAAGTATGGTGTCTTTTTTCAAGGAATGGTCCCTCCTGACAATATGCTCAGTGTGTAAAGCTAAGTTTTACCATCCTTGCCTCTAAGGAGCACTCTGGTTGCAATTTCTTCAAGATAGATTTATTTGCTATTTTGGCAGCCCATGGTATATTTAATATTCTTCCCTAACACTGTAATTCAAAGGCATTGCTTTTTCTTCAGTCTTCCTTATTCATCATCCAACTTTCAGATGTGTAATAGGCAACTGAAAATGCCCTGGCTTGGATCAGGTACACTGCAAATGGTAAACTGACATCCTTCTCCTTAGCATTTTAAAGAGTTTCATGACAGCAGATTTCCCTAGTGCCTCAATCACATCTTTTGATTCTTGACAGGCTACCATGGATGTCAACTGTAGATCCAAGTAAAAGAAAACTGTGGCCAATTCTAATCTTTTCACCAAATATTAATATGTCACCTATTGGTCCAGTGCTGAAGACTTGTTTTCATGATTTGTAGATTGCAGTCTATATTGAAATCTGTACTCTTTAGGAGCACTGAATGGTTTAAAAATCAAGAAAGGTGCGTATCAAGGTTGTATTCTTTCTTCATATATATTCAATCTGTATGCTGAACAAATCATTCAAGAAGCTGTACTCTATAAAGAATAAAGTGGCATCAGGATAGGAAATAAGCTGCATTATGCAGATGACACTACCTTGTTTGGTGAAAATGAAGAGGACTTAAAGTGCTTGCTGCAGAAGAGGAAGGACTACAGCCTTCAACATGGAATGCATCTCAACATCACTAAGACAAAAATCTTCATCAATGGACTGATAAATAAACATGATAATTGGAGATAAGTTTAAAAATGTCATAAATTTCATCTTACCTGGATTCCCAACAAACTGTCTTAGTATCAGCAGTCAGGAGATCAGGAGAAGCACTGCACTGACAAGGTCACTGTCAGGGACCTCTCCAAATTACTAAAGTGCAATGATGTCAGTTTTAAGTGAGGTGTGCCTGATTTAGACTATTATCCTTCCAATCACTTGCTATGCATCTGAGCACTGGACAATGAATAAGAATGACAGAAGAAGAATCAATCAATGATTTTGAGTTGTAGTGTTAGAGATGAGTACGAAATATTCCATGGATTAACAAAAGAAAAAACAGATATGTCTTGGAAAATGTACAGCTAGAGCTTCCCTTGGAGGAAAGGACAATGGGGCTTCACCTCACATACTTCGGATATGTTACAAGGAGAGGCTATTCCTTGGAAAGGAAAATCAAGCTAGGAAAGATCAGTGAAGGAGAGGGATTCCCTCAATCAGATGGAATGACATGGTGCCAGCAGCAATGTGTTCAAGTGTGTCAGAGACAATGAGGAAAGCCCAAGATAGGGCAGGATTCAGATCTGTTGTTCATAAAGTCTCTATGAGTTGTATTCAACTTGACAGAATCTAGCAACAACAATTGATTTTCTTCAGTAATTGTAAAGGTAATCCCATTTCCCCTAAAATGCTGTGTGTTGGAGGGAATAAATGAGCTTCTCAAATATATTTTTCTTTACTTCAGGAACATGAAGAAAGAGATCAGTAGTAGTTTTCAAAAAGTATTTTCTAAATTCAAATTGTGCTCAAATAAATATACTAAGTAATTAAAATGAAGATTTAATGTTCCCAAGAAGGTATTTAGTATCACTGAGTTCTCAACAGTTTTAAGTGTAAGACTTTAACAGTCATATTTAAAAGAGAACAATAGTTCAAATAGTATTTCTTTTTCTTTGCTTTTGAGAGCAGGCCTTTCTATGTCAAAGTCCCTGCAGGGCTGCAGAAAAATCTAGTTACATTTCCTATGACGCCTGAATTCTCCTTCAGGCAAAGTAGTATGGAAAAAGCTACTGTGAAAACACTATTTTGTTAATTTTCATCTGTCCTACTTCTTTGGTCTTTCCCCCCCCCCCTATGAACTTTAATTTGCTACCAAATAACCAACTCTCTGAACTGTCAGTATCTGGATTTCTAAAATTAGCTCATCTCTAAAATCATAAGTGAAAATTCTATTAGATAAAGGAAAAAAAAATTGCTCTTCATCACTCCTGTACAGGCAGTTTACATGTGACAACCGCTCAGGAGAGTATTTTCCCAGTTTTTCTAATAGTGCCAAACACTTTCAAAAAATGTATCGGAGTTTCTGGGATAGCAATATAAATGTTAAGATTTTGTCTGAATAAAATAATTAAGACTACATATAAAACAGTACATTGACTTATGATTATAGATTATAATTACATAGACACTTATCGGCCAAAGCATCTAATAAGACTATTAGTTGACATCCAATTGATTCCTGCTAATGGTGACCTCAAGCATGTGAAGTGCAGTTATCAAGGCTGTGATTTTTTACTTTGTTTTAGAAGCAGATTCTAAGGACTGTCTTCCAAGGGGTTGTTGTGTGGGTGCACACTGCCAAACTTTCAGTTTAGGTTCAGGTGTTTATTTCTACTACTCTGGGACTCTACAAGAAAGGATGCATCAATAAAATTGTAACATCTGATTAATTGAATGGAAAATATTTTTTGAAACATATTAAATTACTGGAGAATTTTCCCACATCATGTTAATGAAGTGTAGAACACAAAACAATGGTTTTTTTTAATAATCTTATTGTATGTATCATCGAGTAAGAACTGACCCATAGCAGACCCTCCAGGGGGTTTTCAGAGGCAGTTATTGCTCGGGAGGAGACTGCCCAACCTGCTCCCATGGAGCAAACTGCCTGCCTTCAGGATTGCAGCACAGCTTCTTAGCACAAGGCCACTAGAGCTGTCTGTTTTTTTACATAATGTTGTTGTTGTTGTTGTTGTTGTTGTTGTTGTTATGTGCCATCGAGTTGTTTGCGACTCATAGCGACCCTATGTATAACAGCCCTAAACCGTGTTCTATCCTGTGGCAATCTCATTGCCTCTGACACACCCATCCTGAGTACCCCAGTCACTGAATCAATCCACCTCATAGAGGGTCTTCCCCTCCTGCGCTGTCCCTCTACTCTACCCAGCATGATGTCCCTCTCCAAGGACCTATCTCTCCTTATAACATGTCCAAAGTATGTCAGACGAAGCCCCAGAATCCTTGCCTCCAAGGAGCAGCCTGGTTTAACCCTCTCTAGGATGAATCTGTTTGTTTCCTTGGCAGTCCACGATACATTCAATACTCTTCTCAAGCACCACAGCTCAAAGGTGTCAATTCTCCTTCTATCCTCCCTAGTCACTGTCCAACTCTCTGATGCATAACAAGTGATTGCAAAAACCATGGCCTGTATCAGGCACACCTTAGTCTCCAGACAGACACTGTTGCTCTTGAGTATTTTGGAGAGGTCCCTAACCGCAGACTTTCCCATCGCAATATGTTTTTTTGATTTCCTGGCTACTGCTGCCAAGAGTGTTGAAATGGAGCCAAGCAAACTGAAGTTGTGAACAATCTCAGTCTCTCCACCATCCATCCTGATGCTACCGATTGGTCCAGTGGTGAGAATTTTTGTCTTCTGGACATTGAGCCTCAGTCCATATTGAAGGCTGCAGTCCTTGACCCTCTGCAGTAAGTGCATGAGGTCCTCCTCAGTTTCAGTGAGCAGGGTTGTGTCATCTGTGTAACACAGATTGTTGACAGATCGTCCACCAATCCTAATGCCACGCTTCTCCTCATAGAGCCCCGCCTCTTGGATAATTTGCTCTGCATACAGATTGAAAAAGTATGGAGACAGGACACATCCCTGACGTACACCCTTCCCAATTTTGAACCATGCAGTGTTGCCCTGCTCTGTTCTGACGACTGCCTCTTGGTCCAAGTATAGGTTTCGCATTAGCATGATTAAGTGTTCTGGGATTCCCATTCTTCTTGGAGTCAGCCACAGTTTGTTATGATCCACGCAGTCAAATGCCTTTGCATAATCAATGAAACACAGATAGACATTCTTCTGGTATTCTCTGCTTTCAGCTAAGATCCATCTAACATCAGCTACAATATCCCTAGTACCACCACCCCTTCTAAACCCAGCTTGGACTTCTGGTAGTTCGCTGCTGATGTACTGTTCCAGTCATTTTTGGATAATCTTCAGTAGAATCTTGCTTGCATGTGAAATCAGTGATATTGTTCTTGGGTCGCCCTTCTTTGGATGGGAACAAATATTGACCTCTTCCAGTCAGTTGGCCAAGTGGTTGTAGAAGTGTTTAAAAATTCATGGATTGACACTGACAGGCTTAGAGATGGAAAGGCCACTGAGGAAAGAGAAGAAAATTGTGAGAAGAAAAAATGCCAAGGGGGGAAAAATAAGTTAAAACAGATTTACAGATATTTTTCCCAAAAAGAAACCATTGGCAAAAAGTCTTACATTTCTCTACAGCTTATTAATTTTCTACAATCAATGACATCATGCTTAGAAGGATGGAGCACAGGAGAAGAACACTCTAAATGAGAAGGACTGACACAGGAACTAGGGTAATGGGGGTAGATGTGTCAGAGACAGTGAGACAGGCTCAGTATAGGGTAGGGTTCAGAGCTATATTGTGCATAGGCTCACTAAGAGTCACAGATGACTCAATGACATATAACAACAACAGCCATTCACAAAAATTAAAAAAAATATTTCATTCATGCTTAAGATTCAGGTCAGAGGTAAGCTATAATGATGAAGCTAAATTATTATGTCATAATGTTTGTTAGGTGTCACTGAAAATAACTCTTAAGGACCCTATAAACAATGGATCTGAACCCTGTCCTACCCTATGTCATCCTCATCATCTATGAAATACAGTATCTCATGGGAATCCACAATACTCACATTCCAATACATTAAAAAATAAATTAATAGCCCTAGCTGAGCATTCTTTAAATAACTAAGATGAATATGAGAAGATAAAATACCAGAGGAAACCCTTCATGCGACATGAAAAACTTACTGAATACCTTCTAGGATACATCAGAACTCTTACAATGCAAGAATCTATATAATATAGTGAGACTTTTGAGATAATTAGTTTTAGTGTCGTTTGGACAAGATCTAACATATAAGTTTTGGATTAGATTCAGCTGACAAATTCCCTAATTATTGTTAAAGCTTCGGCACATACTATGTGAAGTGCTCAGCAGATTAACATCATGAAATTTTACAGAAAAGAATCAGGAGTTACTCAAGACTTCAAATCTCTCCACTTTAATCATTAAGGGGTCTTTAAAAGCCTTTCTAGCAAAAAGAACCTGTCTATGACAGGCGGTTTGTAAAGGTAAAAGAATGTTTACTTCTCTATCCCTTCTATCTTATTCCCATTAAAACAGCCTAATCATCTATTGTGCTTCTTTTATTGAAGAAGCATTAAATTTTAATTGTCTACAGTATCTCGTGCTTAATTTTTTGCTTTTGTAGAAAATATTTTTCTCTCAGTTCTGGCCATTAATATTGCAGATGCATGGTAAGATGTTCGGTGTACCCAAACCACATTGACAGAAAGAAGCAGAATCATGTATATATGTCATAAGCAGCAATTATTTTTCATTTTGTAAATCCATAGAAGGAAAAGGAGATGACACAATCAATACCTCTTTTATTT
The DNA here is from genome assembly GCF_000299155.1 of Elephantulus edwardii. Classification (NCBI taxonomy): domain Eukaryota; kingdom Metazoa; phylum Chordata; class Mammalia; order Macroscelidea; family Macroscelididae; genus Elephantulus; species Elephantulus edwardii. The sequence goes on along the minus strand of NW_006399979.1, from coordinate 3,812,134 downwards.
ATGAGACATTTATATATTTTCACAGGTATTTCATACACTTGAACGAAAACAATCCTTACTACTAAAACACACATATACCTCTTATAAAATACATGTAAAAGTCTGAAAATTTGGTTTTCATGAAGCTATGCTCTGAAAGTAAAAAGTGCTGCCATATAATGAGGATGTATGATATAATGGGATGGAACCAGAAATAAACCCAGAAATCAAAACAACCAGAAAAGCAACTCCAGGAGGGACTGATCAGCTAAATTCTGGGGAGCAGCTTAAGTTGACCTTCAAGACAAAGAAAAGACTAAATAGGTGAGACAGATGTTGTTGTTGTTGTTATGTGCCGTCGAGTCGCCTGCGACTCATAGCAACCCTATGTACAACAGCCCTAAACTCCGCTCTGTCCTGTGCCAATCGCACTGTCTCTGACACTCCCATCCCAATTATTCCAGTCACTGAATCAATCCACCTCATAGAGGGCCTTCCTCTCCTGCGCCGTCCCTCCACCCTCCCAAGCATGATGTCCCTCTCTAAGGACCGGTCTCTCCTCACAACATGTCCAAAGTAAGTTAGACGGAGCCTCAGAATCCTTGCCTCCAAGGAGCCACCCGGTTTAACCCTCTCCAGGACAAATCTGTCTGTTTTCCTAGCAGTACATGGTATTCTCAATACTCTTCTCCAGCACCACAGCTCAAAGGCATCAATTCTCCTTCTGTCCTCCTTGGTCATTGTCCAACTCTCTGATGCATAACAGGTGATTGCGAAGACCATGGCCTGTATCAGACGCACCTTAGTCTCCAGAGAGACACCACTACTCTTCAGCACTTTGGAGAGGTCCCTAACAGCAGACTTTCCCATGGCAATGCGCCTTTTAATTTCCTGGCTGCTGGTGCCAAGACTGTTGACTATGGAGCCAAGCAAACTAAAGCTGTGTACAATCTCAATCTCTTCACCATCCATCCTGATGCTGCCAATTGGTCCAGTGGTGAGAATCTTTGTCTTCTTGACATTGAGCCTCAATCCATATTGTAGGCTGCAGTCCTTGACACTCTGCAGCAGGCACTTCAGGTCCTCCTCAGTTTCAGCAAGCAGGGTTGTGTTATCCGCATAACGCAGATTGTTGATAATTCGTCCACCAATCTTGACCCCACATTTCTCCTCATAGAGCCCAGCCTCCCGGATAACCTGTTCTGCATAAAGGTTGAAAAGGTATGGAGATAGGATGCATCCCTGGCGTACGCCCTTCCCAATTTTGAACCATGCAGTGTTCCAGATAGACATTTGTTTTGAAAAGGTAAACAACCTTACTCTAAAGTTCATCTATGTGCTGGAGAGGATGTGGTGAGATAGGGACTCTTATGCATTGCTGGTGGGATTGTAAAATGGTACAATCACTATGGAAGGCAATTTGGCGCTTCCTCAAAAAGTTGAACATAGAAGTTCCATATGACTCAGCTATTTCACTGTTTGGAATATACCTCGAGAAAAGAGGAACTGAGGCACAAATAGAAATTTGTATACCAATGTTCACAGTATCATTCACCATGACAGGAACATGGAAACAGCCTAGATGTCCAACCACAATCGAATGTATTGAGAAATCATGGTATACAAAGCAGCATGCAGGAGCAATGATTTTATAAATTACTATCTAACTAGGGAGGGACTGGAAAGCATTATGCTGAGTAAACTAACTCAGTCCCACAAGAACAAATACTGTATAAAACATTACTGTAGAATAAGGATCCAAAGGGGGGATTTAGATTAAGTTCAGATTTCTCAACAGAAACCATGCGAGCTAGAAGGCAATGGGATTCCAGATACATAAAGTTGAAACAATTGCCAGCCAAGGATCCTATATTCAACAAGGCTCTGCATCAAATTTGAAGGAAAATTTAGATTCTTTGCAGAAAAGAAGGACCTTAAAGAATTTGTGAAAACAAGACCAAAACTACAAAAAGTTCTAAGTGAACTTCTACACACAGAGACACCAAAGGAAAGCGAATGGACCATGCTAATGAGAAACAATAGAAAAAGAAACACAGCAAAATGGTAAAAGTAAAATTTGGCCTGATAATAGTCACACTTAAAGTGAATGGACAAAAGGCATCAATTAAGAGAAAAAGAGTAGTAAAAGGGATAAAAAAAACAAAGCCCATCAATATGTTGCCTACAAGAGACACATCTAAAAAAGGAAGAGAAAGACTCAAAATCAAGGGCTGGGAAAAAATATACCAAGGAAATGGTAACCTTAAAAAAGCAGGAGTGGCAATACTAATCTCTGATAAAATAGATTTGAGAATGAAAAACACCATCGAAGATAAGGAAGGGCATTACATACTGATTATAGGCACAATAGATCAAGAAGACATAACCTTAGTCAACATTTATGCATCAAGTGATAAACCTGCAAATTACATAAAATGACAGTAAGCAGAACTGAAGAGAGAAATAGCACCATAATAATGGTAGAAGACTTCAAGTTGCAAAATATCTAAACTATACAATCAGCAAATGCAACCTTGCGGACCCAACTAAAAATTCACTTTCTTCTCAAGTGTCCACAGTACATTCTCCAGAATGTATCATACATACTGTGTCACAAAGCAAGCCTCAACAAATTCAAAAACATTGAAATAATACAAAATATTTTCTCAGACTACCATGCCTTAAAATTGCAAATCAACAACAGAATAGTACAGCTTACAAAACTACCAATGTGGAAACTAAATAACTCTCTGCTAGAACATGATTGGATTATAAAAGAAATAAAGAATGAAACTAAAAAGTTCCTTGAAACAAATGATAATGAAGACACAATTTACCAAAACCTCTAGGACACAGCTAAGGCAGTCCTCAGGGGGCAGTTCATGCCAATAGGCACACACATAAAAAAGGAAGAAAGAAGAATCAATGACCTAACTCAACACCTCAGCAAATAGAAAATAATCTAATCCTACAGCCTCTAGAAGAAAAGAAATTATAATGACCAGAGCTGAAATCAATGAGATAGAAAACAGAACAAGAGGTGAAACCATCAATAAGACCAGGACCTGGTTTTATGAGAGGATCAGTAAAACTGACAAACCACTGACAAATTTAACAAAAGAAAGATAAGACAAGACACAGATAACTCAATTAAGAAATGACAGAGGTGACATCACAGCAGAATGAGAGGAAATTAAATCAATAATATCAGAATAAATACTATGAAAAGCTATACTCTGATAAGTTAAAAAACCTAAAGGAAATGGACAAATTCCTTGAAACTCATCCCCTGCCCTGACTGACAAAGACAGATATAGAACACTTGAACAGACCCATCACAAGAGAAGAACTGAAAAGGTCATAAAAAGACTACTCCATAAAAAAGTCCTGGACTGGATGGCTTCATTCAGAAAGGATTTAGCACCCATTCTACTTAAATTATTTAAAATAATTGAAAAAGAAGGAACCCTTCAAGAGTCATTCTATGAAGCAAGCATAACCCAAATAATAACCCATAATACCAAAACCAGGCAAAGATATTACCAAGAAAAAAACTACAGACCACTATCGCTGATGAATATAGGTGCAAAAATCCTTAACAAAATCCTATCCAATAGAATCCAAAAGCACATTTAAAAAAATAAAATTAAATTCACCGTGATCAAGTGGGATTTATAACAACTATGCAGGGATGGCTCAACATAAGAAAAACAACCAGCATAATTCACTGTATTAATAAAGTCAATAACAAGAACCATATGATCTTACCATTTGATGCAGAAAAGGCATTTGACAAAATCCAACAAAACTTCCTGATAAAGACACTCAGCAAAATTGGAATAGAATGGAATTTCCTCAATATAGTGAAAAGTATACATGCAAAACAAAGAGTCAACATCATTTTCAATGGAGGAAGACTAAAAACATTTTCCTTGCAAACAAACAGGGACCAGACAAGGATGGCAACTGTCACTACTTCTTCTGAATATTGCATTGGAAGTGCTTGCTAGGGCAATATGACAAGAGAAGGAAATAAAAGGTATCCAGATGGGCAAGGAAATGGTTAAGCTATCAATATATGCAGATGACACGATAGTGTACACAGAAAAGATCAAGAGCCAAAAAGCAGTAAGATTCCTCTACAGTAACAGAGAGAACTCAGAGACAGAAATAAAGAAAGCAATACCATTTACAATAGCCAACCACAAATTGAGATACTTAGGAGTGAATGTAACTAGAGACATAAGAGACCTACACAAAGAAAACTACAGAGCATTTCTGAAAGACACAATAAAAGACCTAAAGAAATGGAAAAATGTGCCCTGTTCATGGATAGGAAGATTCAATATGGTAAAAAGACAATTCTACCAAAGGCAATCTACATGTTCAATGCAATCCCAATCCAGATACCCAATTAATTTTTCAAGGAGATTGGAAGGGGAATTATCAAATTTATTTGGAGAGACAGGAAACCCCAAATAAGCAAAACACTTCTGAGAAAAAAAAATGAGGTTGGAAGCATAGCACCCCCTGACCTCAAAACCTATTTACACAGCAGTGGTAACCAAAACAGCATGGTACTGGTATAATAACAGGCAAATAGACCAATGGAACAGCATTGAGAACCCAGAAACAGGCCCAGCTATCTAAGGTCAACTGATATTTGATAAGGAAATCAAAGTTATCCTCTTCAACAAATGGTGCTGGCAAAACTGGACTTCCACCTGCAGAAAGCTGAAACAGGATCCACATCTCACACCATACACAAAAATCAACTTAAGTTGGATCAGAAACTTGGGAGTAAAGGCCAAAACTATAATGTTCATAAGTAACAAACTGGGATCAAGCTTAGAAGCACTAGTACAAAGTATAAAAAGACTGCCAAATACAACCAGAAATGCACAATCTAAAGAGGATACAACTGATGCATGGGATCTTCTAAAGATTAAATCTCTATGCACATAAAAAAGCTTTTTCCAACAAGGTAAAAAGAAAACTGGTAACAAATATTTGTTAATACCATCTCAGACAAGAATCTTATAACAAAAGTTTACAGAATACTCCTGGGCCTCTACAAGAAAAAGACTGATAAACCAATTACAAAATGGGCAAAAAACAGGGAAAGAGGAAGATATCCGAATGGAAAACAGACACATGAAGAAATGATCAAAATCACTGGCAATAAGAAAGATGCAAATCAAAACCACAATAAAGTACCATCTCACTCCAATAAGAGTGGCAAAGTTTAACAGGGCAGCAAGTAATAGATGTTGGAGAGGATGTGGTGAGAAAGGAACTCTTATACATTGTTGGTGGGATTCTAAAATGGTGCAACCATTTTGGAGGGCAGTTTGGCACTTCCTCAAAAAGCTGAATATAGAAATTCCATATGACCCAGCTATTCCACTACTTGGAATATAACCTGAGAATATAACTGAGGCACAAACTGAGATTTGTACACCAATGTTCACAGCAGTATTATTCACCATTGCAAGAACATGGAAATAGCCCAAATGTCTAACCACAAATGAATGGATTGAGAAATTATGGTACATTCACACAATGGAGTACTATGCAGCACACAGGAGCAATAACTTTTTAAATTACTACCTAACTTGGGAGGGACTGGAGAGCATTATGCTGAGTGAACTAACTCAGTCCCACAATGATAAATATTGCATAAGATCATTATTGCAGAATGAGTGTAAGGATTCAGGAGGGGTAGGAGAGGCTGGAAGCAGAAGGATGTGGATGTACAGGAGTAAGAGGGGATTAATCATTGGTTTGTACAGTTTGATGGGTGGGGCTGTGAGTGAAATTGAAAAAATTTGTTTGAATTTGTATTAAAATTTTGTAAATAAACTAGTGAGGGGAGGGGGACAAACAACAAAACCAGACTGCATTTCTGACAGTTCTCTGTTGATATGCTATTCCATTCATTTTTGGATCATTTTCAGCAGAATCTTGCTTGCATGTGATATTAATGATATTATTAGATAATTTCCTTACTCTGTTGGGTCACCTTTCTTTGGAATGGGAACAAATATAGATCTCTTCCAGTCATATGGCCAGGTAGTTGTCCTCCAGATTTCTTGGCACAACTTGGTAAGCACATCTAGAGCAGCATCTGTTTGTTGAAATATGTCAGTTGGTATGCCAAAGGGTGGGCTGTGGTATTGTTTTGGGTGGGGTTGGTGTGTGTGTTTTTTTTTCACCTATTAGTTCCCTATGGTCTCCAGTCATGGTCAGCACGGTCTCATGGTCTTGCTAATCATCAACAGCTGAAGAAGCAATATAAAGACAGCACCCTCCAGACTACAGGGTGTGAAAAACAACAACACAAGAACAGCAGTGTGATTGTGTTTAAGCTTCCCGCTACATCCACCCTGGTCTATTGCTTACCGGTTTCTACAAAAAAAACTCAGACTGCATACTTAAAGTCATGTGAGTCATTTTGCTGAGGGGCCTGAGTTGCTAAAAGACCTAGCAAATCTGTGAGTCCATGGGACATAGAGGAATTAGGGAATTAAGCCACAGGTGGAGGTGGAGTGGTTAATAGAAAGCATAAACATATACAACTTAAACATTTGGGAGTATGTTGATGTTATGAGAACATAAACAGCCTGCTGTTAACCTTGTTGTTGTTGTTGTTATGTGTCGTCAAGTCGTTTCCGACTCATAGCGACCCTATGCACAACACCCCTAAACCCTGCTCTATCCTGCGCCAACCGCACCGCCTCTGACACATCCATCCCAATTACGCCAGTCACCGAATCAATCCATCTCATAGAGGGTCTTCCCCTCCTGTGTTGTCCCTCAACCCTCCCAAGCATGATGTCCCTCTCCAAGGACCCGTCCCTCCTGGCAACATGTCCAAAGTACGTCAGACGAAGCCCCAGAATCCTTGCCTCCAAGGAGTAGCTTGGTTTAATCCTCTCCAAGATAAATCTGTTTGTTTTCCTGGCAGTCCAGGGTACATTCAGTACCCTTCTCCAGCACCACAGCTCAAAAGCATCCACTCTCCTTCTGTCCTCCCTAGTCATTGTCCAACACTCTGATGCATAACAGGCGATTGCAAATACCATGGCCTGTATCAGGCGCACCTTAGTCTCCAGAGAGACACTGTTGCTCCTGAGTACTTGTGAGAGGTCCCTAACAGCAGACTTTCCCAACGCGATACGCTTTTTGATTTCCTGACTGCTGGTGCCAAGGGTGTTGACTGTGGAGCCGAGCAAACTGAAGCTGTGAACAATCTCAATCTCTTCGTCATCCATCCTGACGCTGCCAATTGGTCCAGTGGTGAGAATCTTCGTCTTCTTGACATTGAGCCTTAGTCCATACTGAAGGCTGCAGTCCTTGACCTTTCGCAGCAAGTTCATGAGGTCCTCCTCAGTTTCAGCAAGCAGGGTTGTGTCATCTGCATAACGGAGATTGTTAATAGACCTTCCACCAATCCTGATGCCACAATTCTCCTCATAGAGCCCAGCCTCTCGGATAATCTGCTCTGCATACATGTTGAAAAGGTATGGAGACAGGATGCATCCCTGGCGTACACCCTTCCCAATTTTGAACCATGCAGTGTTTCCTTGCTCTGTTCTGACTACTGCCTCTTGGTCCAAGAATAGGTTTCACATTAGCACAATTAAATGTTCTGGGATTCCCATTCTTCTCAGAGTCAGCCACAGTTTGTTATGATCCACACAGTCAAATGCCTTTGCATAATCAATGAAACACAGATAGACATTCTTCTGGTATTCTCTGCTTTCAGCCAAGATCCATCTAACATCAGCAACAATATCCCTAGTACCACGACCCCTTCTAAACCCAGCCTGGACTTCTGGCAGTTCTCTGTTGATGTGCTGTTCTAATCGTTTTTGGATGATCTTCAGCAGAATCTTGCTTGCATGTGAAATCAATGACACTGTTCTGTAGTTTCCACACTCAGTTGGGTCACCTTTCTTTGGAATGGGAACAAATATAGATCTCTTCCAGTCAGTTGGCCAAGTGGTTGTTCTCCAGATTTCTTGGCACAACTTGGTAAGCACATCCAGGGCAACATGCTGTTAACCTTAGCAGGATAAATTATAAAAACAAACACTGAGCTATCTCAAGGATTTATCACTCTAGAATCAAATTGACAACAGTGTCTTTTTTAAAAAGCTCTTTTTATTGGTTTGCTTACAAAGTTCATATGCAATGTGTTTCACACATTTCTTCATTCACATAGTGTTTCATACAATCATTCTCATGCATGTTTTATAAAATTAATCTCCATTGTACCTTCATTACCCTTTCTTTTCACTAAGATAGTTCCCATTTTCTTCCCCCACTCCTTCCATCCACCAAACTGTGCAACCCTGTGGTTTCGCCCCTACCCATCTTAAGCCCCCCATCCCTTGCATGCATTTTACTAGGTATCCTTCTATTTTTACAGTAATGGTCTTTTATAATATTTGTCCTTAAGAGACTGTGTTAGTTCACCCAGCATAATGTTCCCCAGCCTCTCCCAAGTTACACAGTATTGCATTGTATTCAGTTGTGTGAATATACTACAATTTCTCACCCCATTCGGTTGTGGTTGGAACATGTGGGATATTTCCATGTTCTTGCAATTGTGAGTAACACTGCTACGAACATTGGTACACAAATACCCGTTTGTGTCTCAGTTCTAATTTATTTGGAGTATATTGCTAGGAGTAGAAATGAACCAGTCTAACTATGGTCAACTGATACTTAACAAAGAAATAACACATATCAAATGGAGAAATGACACCTCTTCAACTAACAGTGCTGGCAAAACTGGACTGTTACCTACAGAAAACTGAAACAGGATCCATATCTCCAACCATACACAGAAATGAACACAAGGTGAATCAGAGACCTGGGAGTAAAGCCCAAAATCATAAAGTTTTAAGAGACAAACTGGGACCAAGCTAAGAAGACCTAGTCTAAGATATAAAGAGACTGCCAAGTACAGACAGAAATGTACAATATGGCCAGGATAAAATTGATGAACGGGACTTTCTAAAGATTAAATCTCTGTGCTCATCAAAAACTTTCCAACAGGGTGAAAGGAAAGCCTACAACTGAAAACAAACATTTGGCAATACCATCTCAGCAAGGGTTTCATAACAAAAATTTACAGAATACTCCTAGACCTCCAGAAGAAAAAGACTGATAACCCAAAAATTTACTTTATATAAGTTTGCATCTCTTGGCACTAGCAGTCAGGAAAGATGAATTGCATTAGGTAAATCTGCTGTAAGGGACCTTTCCAGAATATTAATAAGCGGCAATGTCAGTCTAGAGACTAAGTTGTGCCTGATCCAGTTCATGGTCTTTGAAATTATTTACTTGCTACACATTAGAGAGCCAGACAATAACTAAAAATGACAGAAAAATAATTTATGCCTTTGAGTTATGGTGCAGGAGAAGAGTCTTGAACATACCATAAACCTCCAAGAAAACATATAGGCCTGTCTTGGAGAAGGTGAAACCAAGTTTCTCCTCAGAGGCTAGAATTTTGAAGCTCCATCTCACATACTTTGGGAATGTGGCTGGGAGAAACTGAGCGGTGGAGAAGAACATCATTTTCAGAAGAGTAGAAGGATAATGAAGAAGAGGAAGACTCCGGATGAGATGTACTGATACAGTAACTAGGACAATGGGGGTAGATGTGTCAGAGTCAGAATAGCTCAGTTCAAGGCAGGGTCAGAGTTGCTGTATATAGGGTTTCTATGAGTCACAGACAGTTTGAGGGCACATAATAACAACAATATAAGTTTTGCATACAAAATTTGTAGACATTGTGTTTCACTCTTCCCTTAATTTACACTGTGATTCATATAATCATTCCCCTACACTATGCCTTCTAAAGTTAATCAGCTTTGAACAATGCCCACCATTACCCCCTCTTTTCAGATCCCTGCAGGATCATTCCCATTTCCACTACCCCCTTCCCTCCACCGTGCAACCCCATGATTTGCCCCACCCACCTTCACCCCTCTGCATCCATCCCTACCCCCTTAGATGATGATACATATTTAACTGTTGTTGTTATGTGCTGTCAAGTCTTTTGCGACTCATAGCGACCCTATGTACAACAGCCCTAAACCCTGCTCTATCCTGTGCCAATCGCAATGCCTCTGACACACCTACCCCGACTACCCCAGTCACTGAATCAATCCACCTCATAGAGGGTCTTCCCCTCTTGCACCATCCCTCCACCCTTCCAAGCATGATGTCCCTCTCCAAGGACCTGTCCCTCCTTGCAATACACCCAAAGTATGTCAGACAAAGCCCCAGAATCCTTGCCTCCACGGAGTAGCTTGGTTTAACCCTCTCCAGGATGAATCTGTTTGTTTTCCTGGCAGTCCATGGTACATTCAGTACCCTTCTCCAGCACCACAGCTCAAAGGCATCAATTCTCCTTCTGTCCTCCCTAGTCATTGTCCAACTTTCTGATGCATAACAAGTGATTGCAAAGACCATGCCCTGTATCAGGCACACCTTAGTCTCCAGAGAGACACCATTGCTACTGAGTACTTTAGAGAGGTCCTTAACAGCAGACTTTCCCATCGCGATACGGTTTTTTATTTCCTGGCTGCTGGTGCCAAGAGTGTTGACCGTGGAGCCAAGCAAACTAAAGCTGTGAACAATCTCAATCTCTTCACCATCCATCCTGATGCTACCAATTGGTCCAGTGGTGAGAATCTTTGTCTTCTTGACATTGAGCCTCAGTCCATACTGAAGGCTGCAGTCCTTGACCCTCTGCAGCAAGTGCAGGAGGTCCTCTTCAGTTTCAGCAAGCAGGGTTGTGTCATCTGCATAACGGAGATTGTTAATAGATCTTCCACCAATCCTGATGCCACACTTCTCCTCATAGAGCCCAGCCTCCCAGATAACCTGCTCTGCATACAGGTTGAAAAGGTATGAAGAGGACACATCCCTGGCGTACACCCTTCCCAAGTGAACCATGCAGTGTTACCCTGCTCTGTTCTAACAACTGCCTCTTGGTCCAAGTATAGGTTTCGTATTAGCACAATTAAATGTTCTGGGATTCCCATTCTTCCGCCTGTTATTGTTGATGCTGTTCTCCAAGTTGGTGTGCCTGGGACCCGCCCATGCCCTCTGCTGCCTCAGCATTCCTGTGCCCACTGACCTGCAGGCTGCAAGGAAACACTGAAGATTGCACTGGAGCGTAAAGAAGCCAAAGCACGAGGAAGAATTCAAGATACTAAAGAGCTGAACAGAAGATTGCAAAAGGCAGCTCGGAATGACAAAGCAAAATATTACAATGAAATGTGCAAGGGGCTAGAGTCGGAGAATCAAAAGGGCCGAACTCGCTCAGCATTTCTTAAGCTCAAGGACTGAAGAACAAATCCAAACCTAGAGGTGCTATAATCAAGGATGCTTTAGGCAGAATATTAAATGATCCAGGAAGTATTAAAAGAAGATGGAAGGAATATCTGAGTCATTGTATCAAAAGGAATTGGCAGATACAGAAGAATTTAATGAAATAACATATGAGCAAGAGCCTATGGTGATGAAGGAAGAAGTTGAAGCTGCTTTGAAGAAATAGCAAAAAATAAGGCCCCAGAAATAGATGGTATACCAATTGACGTATTTCAGCTAACAGATGCTGCCCTGGATGTGCTAAGTTGTGCCAAGAAATCTGGAGAACAACCACTTGGCCAACTGACTGGAAGAGATCTACATTTGTTCCCATTCCAAAGAAGGGTGACCCAACAGAGTGTGGAAACTACAGAACAATATTATTGATTTCACATGCAAGCAAGATTCCACTGAAGATTATCCAAAAACAACTGGAACAGCACATCAGCAGAGAACTGCCTGAAGTCCAGGCTGGGTTTAGAAGGGGTCATGATACTAGGGATATTGCAGCTGATGTTAGATGGATCTTAACTGAAAGCAGGGAATACCAGAAGAATGTCTATCTGTGTTTCATTGAACATATTTAACTAGTTAAATTTCTATTTTTATAATCACAGTCTTATGCAGTATTTGTCTTTATGAGATTGATTCACTCAGCATAATGCTCTCCAGTTTCTCCCAAGTTACATAATTATGTTTTTTTTATATTGTTGCTCCTGAATGCTGCATAGTATTCCATCATGTGAACATACCAAAATTTCTCAATTTATTAGACTTTGGCTGGAAATTTTGGTTCTTTCCATGTTTTTCTAATTGTGAATAATGCTGCTATAATGATGTAATAATCTCAGTTTGTGTCTCAGTTCTAATGTCCTTGGGTACATACCAAGCACTGGAATAGCTGGGTCATATGGTGTCTCTATGTTATGCTTTTTAAGGAAACAACAAACTACCTTCCAAAGTGATTGTACCATTTTACATTCCCACCAACAATGTATGAGAGTTCCAATCTCTCCACATCCTCTCCAACAGTTTTTGCTTACTGTCCTGTTAAACTTTGACACTGCTACTGAGGTGACATAGTATCTCATTATTTACATCTCTCTTATTACCGGTGATTTTGAGCATCTCTTCATGTTGGCCATCCAAATGTCTTCCCTGGTAAAAAGTTTGTCCATGTCTTTTCCCCATTTTGTAATGGGGTTATCAGTCTTTTTGTCATGGAGGCCCAAGAGTTTTCTGTAAACATTTGTTACTAGAATCTGGTCTGAGATGGTACTGTCAAATGTTTTTCCCCATTCAACAGATTTTCTTTTTACCCTATTGGGAAAAGTTTTCAATACTAACAGGAATTTAATCTTTAGAAGATCCCATTCATCAATTTTATCCAGTAATGGTTGTGCGCTTCTGGCTGTATTTGTCAACATGTTTACACCAAAAGCTAGGCCTTCTAATCTTGGTCCTATTTTGTCTCTATGATCTTTATGGTTCGGGGTGTAGCATCAGGATGGATGGCGAAGAGATTGAGATTGTTCACAGCTTCAGTTTGCTCGGCTCCACAGTCAACACTCTCGGCACCAGTAGCCAGGAAATCAAAAAACGTATTGCGATGGGAAAGTCTGCAGTTAGGGACCTCTCCAAAATACTCAAGAGCAACAGTGTCTCTCTGGAGACTAAGGTGCGCCTGATACAGGCCATGGTTTTTGCAATCACTTGTTATGCATCAGAG
>NW_006399979.1:3786223-3798762 GCF_000299155.1 Elephantulus edwardii | reverse complement strand
GGGGAAGACCCTCTATGAGGTGGATTGATTCAGTGACTGAGGTACTCGGGATGGGTTTGTCAGAGGCAATGAGATTGGCACAGGATAGAGCATGGTTTAGGGCTGTTGTACATAGGGTCGCTATGAGTCACAAACGACTCGACGGCACATAACAACAACAACAACATGAGACGTAAATCCAGCTTCAGCTTTTTGCAGGTAGCAGTACAGTTTTACCAGCACCATTTGTTGATTTCCTTGTCAAATATCAGTTGACCATAGATACACTGGTCCATTTTTGGGTTCTCAATTCCATTCCATCAGTCTATGTGTCTGTTATTTTACCAGTGCCATGCTGTTTGGGTTACTACCACTGTGCAGTAGGTTTTGAGATCAGGGAGTGCTATGCTTCCCACTTCATTTTTGTTTTTCCTAAATGCTTTGCTTATTTGGAGTCTCTCCTCTCAAAACAACTTTGGTAATTGAATTTTCAATCTCCTTCAAAAGGAATTTAGTATTTGTAATGGGATTGCATGGAACATATAGATTGTTTCTGGTAGCATTGTAATTTTTATTCTATTGAGTCTTCCAATCCATGAACAGGAAAGATATATCCAATTATTTAGGCTTTTTATTGTTTCTAGCAGAAGTGTTTTGTAGTTTTCTTTATAAAGGTCTTTTATATCTCTGGTTAAGTTTATTCCTTAGCATCTCAATTTGTGGTTGGTATTTGTAAATTTGTTGGTAATTTGTAAATGGTATTTGCTATATTGGTTTCCTTCTCTGTGTTTTCTTTTTACTGTAGAGGAATATCACTGACTTTTGTACATTGCTCTTGTGTCCTTCCACTCTACTAATTAATCCACTAGCTTTAATAGGGCTTTTGTTGAGTTCTTCAGGTTTTCTGTATACACTATCATACCATCTGCATATAGCAACAGTTTAACAACCTCACTGATGATCTGGATACCTTTTATGTCCTTCTCTTTTTTTTACTGCCCTAGCAAGTACTTCCCATACAATACTGAACGGAAGTGGTGAAAGTGGGTATCTATATCTGGTCCCTGTTCATAAGGAAAATGTGTTTAGTCTTTCTCCATTGGGAATTATATTGGCTCTTGGTTTTCCATATATACTTATCACTATGCTGAGGAAGTTCTTTTCTATTTCTAATTTGCTTAGTGTTTTCATTAGGAAGGTATGTTGGACTTGACCACAGGCATTTTCTGCATCAATTTCTAGAACCATGTGGTTGTTATTTGTTTTGCTAATGTGATGAATTATACTGTTTTTTTCTTATGTTGAGCCATCCATGCATACCTGTTATGAAACCCACTTGATTACACTGAATTAATTTATTGATGTGGTCTTAGACACTTATAGCCAAGATATTTTTAAGGATTTTTGCATCTAGGTCCATGAGATATTGGTCTGTTGTTGTTGTTATTATATGCCATCAAGTCGTTTGTGACTCATAGTGACCTTATGTACAACAACCCTGAAACCTTTTCTGTCCTGTACCAACTTCATTGTCTCTGACACACCTATGCTCATTACCCAAGTCACTGTATCAATCCATCTCATAGATGGTCTCACTCTTTCTCTGTCCCTCCACCTTTCCAAGCATGATGTCTCTCTCCAAGGACTTGTCTATCCTTGCTACATGTCCAAAGTAAGTCAGATGAAGCTTCAGAATCCTTGCCTCCAAAGAGGAGACCACCTTCACCCTCTCTGGGATGAATCTGTTCTCCTGGCAGTCCATGCTATATTCAGTACTCTTCTCCAGCATCAAAGGCATCAATTCTCCTCCTATTATTTCTAGTCATTGTCCAGCTTCTAATGCGTAGCAAGTAATTGCAAAGACTATGGCCTGGATCAGGTGTACTAATGTCATTGCTCTTCTGTACTCTGGAGAGGTCCCTGACAGCCAATTTTCTCAATGTAATTCGTCTCCTGATTTCCTGGTTGCTGATACCAAGAGTGCTGATTGTTAGGCCAAGAAAACCAAAGCTGTTTACAATCTCAATCTCTTCATGATCCATTATGATGCTGCCAATTGGCCCAGTGGTGAGAATCTTTGTTTTCTTGTTGTTGACCTTCAATCCATATTGAAGGCTGCAGTCCTTGATCTTCTGCAACAAGTGTTTCAGGTCCTCCTCACTGTCAGCAAGCAGGGTTGTGTCATCTGCACAGCAGAAGTTGTTGATGAATCTTCCTCCAGTCCTGATGCCATATTCCTCCTCACACAGTCCAGCCTCCTAGATGATCCATTATGCATGTAGATTGAAAAGGTATGGAGACAGAATACATCTTTAGTGTATATCCTTCCCAATCTTGAACCTTTCAGTGTGACTCTTTTCTGGCGATTGCCTCCTGATCAAAGTCTATGTTTCGCACTAGCATGATCAAATGTTCTGTGATTTCCATTTTTCTCAGAGTCATCCACAGTTTATTGTGATCCACACAGTCAAATGCCTTTGCATAGTCAAAAAAACAAAGACAGACATTTCTCTGGTACTCTCTCCTTTCAGTCAAGATCCACCTAACATTACCTATAATAGCCCTAGTACCATGGCCTCTTCTAAATTCAGCCTGTACATCTGGCAGTTCTCTGTTAATGCGCTGCTCTAGTCATTTTTGGATGATTTTCAGCAGAATCTTGCTTGCATATGATATTAATAATGAGCATAGACCAAATGAGCTCTGGGAGGATATCAAGAAAATCATACATGAAGAATGCAAAAAAACGTTACAAAGGCTGAAAAAGACGAAAAGACCAAGATGGATGTCAGATGAGACTCTGAATATTCCATTAGAGTGCCAAGAAGCCAAAGCTAAAGGAAGAAACCAGGAAATCAAAGAGCTAAACAGAAAATTTCAAAAGGCAGCCTGGGACGATAAAGCAAGATACTATAATGAAATGTGCAGGGAGCTGGAGTCAGAAAATCAAAAGGGACGAACTCGCTCAGCATTTCTTAAGCTGAAGGAGCTGAAAAACAAAATCAAACCACGGGTGGCAATACTTAAGGATACTTTGGGCAGTATATTAAATGATCCAGAAAGTATCAAGAGAAGATGGAAGGAATACACAGAGTCACTGTATCAGAAGGAATCGGCTAACACAGAAAAATTTTATGAAATGACATATGAGCCTATGGTGATGAAAGAGGTAGTTCAAATTGCTCTGAAGAAATTGGCAAGAAACAAGGCTCCGGGAGTTGACGGCATACCAACTGACATATTTCAACAAACAGACATTGGCCTGGATGTGCTCACTAAGTTGTGCCAAGAAATCTGGAGAACAGCCAGCTGGCCCACTGACTGGAAAAGACTGATATTTGTTCCCATTCCAAAGAAAGGTGACCCAACAGAGTATGGAAATTACCGAACAATATCATTGATATCACATGCAAGCAAGAGTCTGCTGAAAATTATCCAAAAACGTTTGGAACAACATGTCAACAGAGAACTGCCAGATATGCAGGCTGGATTTAGAAGAGGTCATGGTACCAGGGATATTATAGCTAATGTCAGATGGATCTTAGCAGAAAGCAAAGAATACCAGAAGAATGTCTATCTATGCTTCATTGACTATGCAAAGGCTTTTGACTGTGTGGATCACAACAAGCTGTGGCTGACTCTGAGAAGAATGGGTATCCCAGAACATTTGTGCTAATGCGAAACTTATACTTGGACCAAGAGGCAGTTGTCAGAACAGAGCAAGGAGACACTACATGGTGCAAAATCAAGAAGGGGGTTCGTCAGGGATGTATTCTGTCTCCATACCTTTTCAATCTGTATGCAGAACAGATCATCTGAGACACTGGGCTATACGAAGAGGAATGTGGCATCAGGACTGGTGGAAGAATCATCAACAACCTGCGTTATGCAGATGACACAACCCTGCTTGCTGAAACTGAGGAGGACCTGAAGCGCTTGCTACAGAAGATCAAGGACTACAGCCTCCTATATGGACTGAAGCTCAACATCAAGAAAACAAAGATTCTAACCACTGGGCTAATTGGCAGCATCAGGATGGATGGTGAAGAGACTGAGATAGTTAACAGTTTTCATTTACTTGGCTCCACAGTCAACACTCTTGGTAACAGCAGCCAGGAAATCAGGAGATGAATTGCATTGGGAAAGTCAGCTGTGAGGGACCTCTCAAGAGTACTGAAGAGCAATGATGTCTGGCTAGAGACTAAGGTGCGCCTGATCCGGGCTATAGTCTTCGCAATTATGTGCTATGCATCAGAGAGTTGGACAGTGAATAGGGCTGATAGAAAGAGGATTGATGTCTTTGAGCTGTGGTGCTGGAGAAGTGTTGCATATACCATGGACTGCTAGGAGAACAAACAGGTTTGTCCTGGAGAGGGTGAAGCCAGAGTGTTCCCTGGAGTCAAGGATTCTGAAGCTTCGTCTGATATATTCTGGGCATGTTGCAAGGAGAAACTGGTCCTTAGAGAGGGACATCATGTTTGTCAGAGTGGAGAGGTGGCGAAGAAGAGGAAGACCTTTGATGAGATGGATCAATTCTATGACTGGAGATGTGGGAATAAGTGCTTTTGAGGTGACTAGGTTGGCACAGGATAGAACAGCATTTAGAGCTCTTGTACATAGTGTCGCTATGAGTCACAAGCGACTCAATGGCACATAACAACAACAACAACAACTTCTTCTCTCTGTTGTGTCACTTTTCTTTGGAATGGGAAAAATAAAGATTTCTTCCAGTCAGCTGACCACATGGTTGTCCTCCAGATTTTTTGGCACAACTTACTGAGCACATGCAGGGCAGTGTCTGTTGAAATATGTCAATAGATATGCTGTCAATTCCTGGAGCCTTGTTATTGTGGTTTTCTGGTTTTGTTTTTTGTTTTGTTTTGTTTTGGTTTTTTGCCAGTTCTTTCAGAGCAGTGTGGACTTCTTTCTTCATCACCATAGGCTCTTGTATGTTGTTTTATTAAATTCTTCTGTGTCAGCCAATTCCTTCTGGTACAGTGACTCTGTGTATCTTCCATCTTCCTTTAATGCTTCTTGCATCATTCTGCCCAAAAACCCTTAAGTATTGAAACTCTTGGCTTGATTGTTTTTTCCCCCAATTTCTTCAGCTTAAGAAATGCTGAGCGTACTAGGCCCTTTTGATTTTCTGACTCCAGCTTTTTGCACATTTCATTATAGTACTCTGCTTTGTCTCCTCGAGCTGCCCTTTGAAATCTTCTGTTCAACTCCTTAATTTCTTGATTTCTTGCCTTTGCTTTGGCTTCTCAGCATTATAGTGCAATATTCAGAGCCTCTTCTGACATCCACCTTGGTCTTTTCTTCCTTCTCTGTCTTTGTAATGACCTTTTTGCATTCTACATAGATGATACTCTTCATATCCTCCCACTCCCTGGTCTGTAGTTTTATTTTTTAGTAGTATCTTTGCCTAGTTTTGGAATTAGAGTTTTGCTTCCTTCATAGGATTATTCTGGAAATTTTCCTTCTTTTTCTATTTCTTTAAATAATTTACATATACTTGGAGAGAGATCTTATGAATGTTTAGTAAAATTCAGCCATGAAGCCTTTTGGTCTTTGACTTTTTTTTGTGGGGGAGTCTTTGTATGACTTCTCAATTTCTTCTCTTGTGACGAGTCTGCCTTTTATTTCTGGCTTCCATATTTTCTTCCATCATCTGTACCTTTTTCCGTAGCTGTTCAAATGCCTCTATATCAAGATATATCTTTTGGGGTATTCATTGCCTATGCAAAATGCTCTGCTTTTTTCCAAGAAGGCCTAACTTGTTTTTTTCACATTGTTTTAAGCTGCCTGATACTTTCTTGGCAGTATGTGAAGTTTTTCTTATTGTGTTTGCCCATTTCTATTATGTCTGTGTAAGTTACTGATACTTCTTCTCTTTACCATGTTATTTATTAGCTGTCAGCTTAAAATGTTCCGTTTATAAGGTGGGTCACTCACTCTACTAAAAGTCCTTTATGGGAAAGTTGGCTTTTCTTAAAGTCCTTCAGTTTCTGCAATGCAGCCCTGCAGGAATCTTGCCTTATTTTAGTTTCCTCTCCCAAACACCCTTGTCCTCCCTTGTCTATGGATGGCAGAGTGTTGTGAGATCAGGTGGTCTGCTTAAGCAGTTTCTGTCTTGAGGGGTTTGAAGGTGGCTCTTTATCTAGCACCTCAGTGTGACAGCCAAGAACGGAAGTATCTCCCCTGCTTGTAGCTCCTTGTCATAAAATCTGTCCTCTTTGATTCCTGGGATAGTCCCACAGGAGTAAAGAACCCCAGATGGAGGAATCTTTCTCAAGGGGAGTTTCATGCTTTTCTCTCCTCCACACATGAAAGTGTTGGCTCTGGGAACGTGTGTCTCATCTGATTATGTCTTCTCACCTGCAGATTAATGTCCTCCTCCTTTGTCTCTGGAGTGGCATGAGATCAGGGGCACCCATTTAAATCATTTCTGTCCACAGGGGTTTGAAGGCAGCTCTCTTTCTAGCACCTCAGTGTACCATTTGAATAACTGAGTTTTTCCTGATTGTAGCTCCCTGTCCCAAACTCTTCTGTCTGCTTTGGTCCTTAGGATGCCTCATATTGGCAGGGATCCCCAAATAGAGGAACCTTTCTTCAGGGAGTTTCAGGTACTTCCAACAGTATCTTATCTTTAAAGATTAGAAACTAGAACTGCCACCCAAGCAGATATATACACACCCATGTTTATTGCTGCTTTGTTCTCAATAGCAAAGAGTTGGAAATAACCCAAGTGCCCATCAACAAATGAATGGACAGAGAAGCTATGGTATATGCACACAATAGAATACTATGCTCTACTGAAAAACAATAACCTAATGAAATATTATACAAAATGGGTCAACCTGGAGCACATTATGCTGAGTGAAAGATCTCAGTCACAAAAGGACAAATACTGTTATAAAACGGGACTGACATCAGGGTTGGGGGGAGCCTAAGAGAAGAGTGGATAAATAATGAGTACTGCACTGAAACAGATAAGGGAGAGAACTGTTTAAAAGGGATATATGATTAGGTATTATTTTCATGACAAGATTCTAGGGAAAAAATGCATGGTAAAGGCGACTGTAAACTTGGGGAGTGAGGGGATTGTAAAACAATGAAAAAAAATTTTTTTTCTTTTCAAAGAGAAAAAGAAACTGGAGGTGGGGTGGACATGGAGGAAAATGTGCAACAATGACTAAATGGGGAAAATAAATTAAAATTTTAAAAAGAAGATTAGATGAAAATACATGAGGTAATGATATATGTCAATGTTGGTACAATAGTTTGGAAAGGATAGAACAGGGATCTTTTTTTGGATTTTTTTTTTATTTGTGTGTGGGTGTTTTTCCAGTATTATAATATTTGGTAATTTTAATGTTCATTATTTTCAATTATTACAGAAAATGTTTACATACATATATATTTTTTTTGTTTTACTTACATGAAAATTTATAGAGTAAATCAGTTTTTCATTCAATAATTCATATGCATTTTGTTTCCTGCCTGTGAAATCTGAAAACATGGAACACATCACAAATTTGCATGCCATCTTTCCACAGGGGCCATGCTAATTTTCTCTATATTGTTGTAATATTAATATATGTGCTGCTGAAGCAAGTACAGGATAGAACAGCTTTGAAAACTATTGTCTGTACATGTAGAATTTCTTAAAATTCTTTCAAAACACTCATAGAAAATGTACTATCACTGTCAATTCCAAGTCATGGTGACCTTGTAGAGTACAACTTCCCCATAGGGATTCCAAGGTTATCAATGTTTACAACAGCACAGTGACACACCTTTCTTCTGAGGAGGAGCTGGGCACTTGAAATGCCAGCCCTTTAGTAAGCAGCTGAGCACTTTAATACCTGCACATACCATTTATCAACATCCTTACACCAAAAAATAAATTGAAAATTAAAAAATAAAATAGAAATTGGGAGAAAATAATCACAATATATATTCTTGACAAAAGGTTTGCATAAAAAGGATTTAGCTTTTTTTCTACGAAGATGGTGCCGAAAGCGAAGAAGGAAGCCCCTGCCCCTCCCAAAACTGAAGCCAAAGCAAAGGCATTGAAGGCCAAGAAGGCAGTCCTGAAGGGTGTCCACAGCCAAAAAAAAAAGAAGATCCGCACGTCACCCACGTTCGGGCGGTCGAAGACGCTGAGACTCCGAAGGCAGCCCAAATACCCCCGGAAGAGCGCTCCCAGGAGAAACAAGCTTGACCACTACGCCACCATCAAATTTCCCCTGACCATTGAGTCAGCTATGAAGAAGATAGAAGATAACAACACACTTGTGTTCATTGTGGATGTCAAGGCCAATAAGCACCAAATTAAACAAGCTGTAAAGAAGCTCTATGACATTGATGTGGCTAAGGTCAACACTTTGATTAGGCCTGATGGAGAGAAGAAGGCCTATGTTCGACTTGCTCCTGATTATGATGCTTTGGATGTTGCCAACAAAATTGGGATCATCTAAACTGAGTCCAGTGGGCTAATTCTAAATGTAATAAATTTTTCTCACCATAAAAAAAAAAAAGGATTTAAAGAATGTCTCTAAATCATTAAGAAAAAAAGGCAAAAAGTAAGCATTTAAAAAAAAAAAGAAGATGCAGGAATGGTCAATGATAAAATGAAAAGATGTTAAATTAATTATTAAGAAAATAGAAATCAAACCCACAGTGACATGTTACTTCATGCTCATGAGAAAAGCTAAAATGAAAATTACTCAGGAGTAATTGAACCCTTCTACATTGCTTACTGAGTGAGTTCAGCCCCTTTGATTTTCTGAATCCAGCTCTTTGAACATTTCACTCGCTCAGCATTTCTTAAGCTCAAGGAACTGAAAAACAAATTGAAACCTTGTGTTCCAATACTTAAGGATGCTTTGGACAGAGTATTTTTGGACAGTATTTTGGACAGAGATCAAGGAGTATTAAAAGAAGATGGAAAAAGTATACAGAGTCATCATACCAAAGAGAATTGACAGACAGAAGAATTTCATGAAACAACGTATGAGCAAGAACCTGTGGTGATGAAGGAAAAAGTGCAAGCTGTTCTGAAAGAATTGGCAAATCCAGGAATTGGCAGTATACCAATTGACATATTTCAACTAACAGATGCTGCCCTAAATGTGCTCACCAAGTTGTACCAAGAAATCTAGAGGACAACCACCTGGCCAATTGACTGGAAGAAATCTCTATTTGTTCCCATTCCAAAGAAAGGTGATCTGACAGAGTGTGGAAATAATTGAACAATATCATTAATATCACATGAAAGCAAGATTCTGCTGCAGATTATTCAAAAACAACTAGAGCAGCACATCAACAGAGAACTGCCAGAAGTACAGGCTGGGTTTAGAAGAGGCTATGGTACTAGGGATATTACACCTAATGTTAGATGGATCTTGGCTGAAAGTAAGGGGTACCAGAGGAATGTCTATCTGTGTTTCATGGATTATGCAAAGGCTTTTGACTGTGTAGACCATACAAACTGTGGTTAACTCTGAGAGGAATGGGAATCCCAGAACATTTGATTGTGCTTGTGCAAAACTTATACTTGGACCAGGAGGCAGTCATCAGAACAGAGCAAGAAAACACTGCATGGTTCAAAACTGGGAAGGGTGTATGCCAGAGATGTGTCCGATCTCCATACCATTTCAATGTATACACAGAACAGATTATCCAGGAAGTTGGGCTCTCTGAGGAGTAATGTGGCATCAGGATTGGAGAAAGATTCATTAACAATCTGCACTATGCAGGTGACACAACCCTGCTTGCTGAAACTAAGGAGAACCTGAAGCATTTGCTACAGAAGGTCAAGGACTGCAGCCTTCAATATGGACTGAAGTTCAACGTCAAGAATACAAAGACTCTCACCACTGGGCCAATTGGAAGAATCATGATAGATGATGAAGAGACTGAGATTGTTAACAGCTTTATCAATACTCTTGGTCCCAGCAGCCAGGAAATTAAAAGATGTATTACATTAGGAAAGTCTGCTGTCAGAGACCTCTACAAAGTACTGAAGAGCAATGATGTCAGTCTGGAGACAAAGGTGCACCTAATACAGGCAATGGTTTCTGCAATAACTTGTTATACATCAGAGAGTTAGACAATGGGATGAGCTGTGGTGCTAGAGAAGAGTACAATGGGCTGCCAAGAGAACAAACATATTTGTCCTAGAGAGGGTGAAGGTGGTCTTCTCCTTGGAGGCAAGGATTCTGAAGCTTCATCTGACATACTTTGAACATGTAAGGAGGGTCCAGGCCTTGGAGAGGGACATCACGCTTGGGAGGGAGGAGGGACAGCACAGGAGAGAAAGACCCTCCATGAGACTAATTCAGTGACTGGAGTAATAGGGATAGGTGTGTCAGAGACAATAACATTGGCATAGGATAGAGAAGGGGTTAGGGCGCTGGAGAAGAGTATCAAATAATCCATGGACAGCCAAAAGAACAAACAAATCAGAGTACTCCTTAAAGGCAATAGTGGTGAAACTTCATCTTACTTACACTGGGTCTATTTTTAGGAGGAAGCAGTCCTTGGATGGAGACATCATATTGGAAAAGGGAGAAGGTAAGAGAAAGAGAGGAAGACCTTACATGAGATGGAATGACATAATGACTACCACAATGAGCTTCAGAATATCAGAGAGTGAAGAGTCAGGACAGGGCAAAGTTCAGATCTGTTGTTCATAGGGTTGCTATGAGTCACAGTGGACTTAATGACACCTAACAATAGCAACAGCATTTCACTGCATAAATCTATCTCAATAAAATAAGGGTTTTTAGTAAAAATCTGTTGTTGTTGTTGTGTACTGTCAAGTCGAAACTGACCCACAGTTGACCCTCCAGCACGTTTTCAGAGGTAGTTAATCACACAGGAGACTGCCCATCCTTCTCTTGTGGAGCGGCTGGTGGCCTCGAACTGCATGCCTTCCGGACTGCAGTACAGCTTCTTGCCACTAGGCCACCAGAGCATAGTCAAGTCAATGTTACCCAAGAACAACATTTCACTGTATAAACTTATCCCCATAATGTAGGGCTTTCTGATTGGATATAGTATTCAGACACTGAACAAAATGCAATGCAGCATTCTGAGCTTGCCAGAAAAGAAAGAAGGTGGGCCCCACAACTGCACTAACTTACTGTTTAAATACATTTTTTCCACTTTTTTAAGAATTTTAATGTGTATTTTCTCATTTAATCACATGATATATTTTTAATATAAAATACATTTTCTTTTCCCTTCATTTTTCCATTTCCAGTATTCGTAATTTCTTTGTATAGATCCAAGTTTTTGTCTTTTGTTGGCTTGTTTATTTGTTTTGCCTGAAGCACAAGGAGGAGGATCTTCACTAGGGAATAGAGGTCTCAGGGAGCTGGGAAGGCAGAGATGGAAGTTCAGAGGAACAAGACAGAACCAGAAGTTTTCAAGGCAGAGTACTGCAGACAAATAGAAAGAAATCTGGAAATCTAAAGAAAGGTCTCCTCAATTTTATTTTTTTTACTGTGATTGACAATAATATTATTTTAAAATCCAACAGTAATTAGGGCAAATCTTTTAAAGAAAGAACTTGAAGATATGCTAGACATAAAAAAGAACAAGGAGAGGTTCTGTACACAAACTCTACAGTAACTTCTGGATAAAGAGAAACAACAGAAAACAAAAATCAAAAAAAAGTAAGTGTGAAAAAAACAACCCATGGAAGTGCGGCTTTTCACAAATGCAGACAACACAAAATAGTCCAAAGAAATCAATGGTTTCTTCTCTTGTATCGTATTCCAGTGATTCTAAAACTTGAGCCTGCATCGCTTATAAAGCACAGATTATTAGATCTCATTCTCATGTTTCTGATTCAATAGGTTTGGAATAATTCTAAGAATCTTCATTTCTAATAACAGAACTTATATTTATGTTCCCAGTCAGAGGACTAAACATTGATAAAACAGAGGCCTCCACTTTTGCTGAATAAATTATCATCTTCAAAAACATTAATGACTTTCAGTAAAGTCTGTTGTGTTGGACTGCTTGCTAACTGAAAGTTCAGGCCTTGAATCTACCATCCTTTCAGTGGGAGAAACAGGATGCAGTGAGCTCCTGTTAAAACATACAGCCTTTGGAAAGCAAGAGTCACCATGAGATGAAGTAAAATCAATAGCTGCTGAGTTTGGTATTCTGCTTTTATACAACAACCTATTCCAATGCAGTTCTAATAATCAGCCTTGAAACAAAATATGGTAGAAGTCCTTATTTCTGAAAACTTCTTCATTTCTTATCTTTAACTCATAAAACTTTGTGAATCAAGTATCTCTATTTACTATGACTCTCTATGTTTCTATTTTAACAGATCAAGAATCTGATATTCCGTTATTTAAAGTCCATCCTTGAAGCCAGAGTCCAAGCTTGAAGTCAAAGCACAAGCTCTTGGCTATATATGATGCAGTCTCCCTAATGATCTGAAATTCTCTCTGAAATCCTCATGTGGCAAGCCTCCTGTGGGTATCGTCATTCTCCACCTAAGAGATGTAAAAATTTAACTTTTTTTTTTTTTT
>NW_006399979.1:3780458-3785861 GCF_000299155.1 Elephantulus edwardii | reverse complement strand
ATTTGTCCCTTTGTGACTGAGATACCTCACTCAGCATAATGTCCTCCAGGTTCACCCATTTTGAATAATATTGCATGAGTTCCTTGTTTTTCAATGCAGCATAGTATATTCGCACAATGGAATACTATGCTGCATTGAAATTTAACTTTTTAAAGCGCTGTTCTTTTCTACATCAGAACACTACCTTTCAGTTTTACATAAAACACATCTCTGAACTCTCTCTATATATGCAAAAATAAATCTCATACATATACACAGATACAGGTATTCACCTGTGGTAAAAAAGATGTAAAATTGTCTTCTATACCATTTACAGCCTCATCAGAAAGTTGCTGGAAGTTCAGCTTTGAGTTGGTTCCAACTTATGGGCAATAAGAGAAAGTAATATAATTAAATGTCATTATTAGTAAGCTAGTATTCATTGCTTCTATATTTTGCAAGGGATAAGAAAATTGCAATGATGACTATGTGTATATTTGAGTTACTAAAAAAATTTCCTCAAATCCTTTGCGGAAAGAAAAAGGAAAGCTAAGATTTTATCAACATGACAATTCACAGGATTCTTACCAGAATCTGAATATGAAAATTTTCCCTTCTCTTGAAACCCTCATCACCTGAGCCATTGGATTCTAGCTCTTAATAAATTACCAACAACTGTGAGTTATTTATATTCCTTCCAATGGAATTTGGGGAAAGTCAAAATCTATGTCATCTTCTCTTCTGTACTTCTCTATCAATATTCCAGAGAAGATCTTTACAAATAAGTATGTTCAGAAGATATTTGTGCAGTGAGAATGTGAATCCAATGGTGTCACTAGAAGCATGCAAGAGGATAGATTTACAGAAGGTAACAGCATTAGACGGGACAAGACTAAAACAACTGTCTAAAGACTTCTTTGCAGTGATTTAGCAGAAGTTGTTATTGTTGTTAGGTGCCATCGAGTCGAGTACAACTCATAGTGACCCTATGAACAAAAGGTCTGAAAAATGTTCTGTTCTGCGCCATCCTCACACTTCCTGACAAACAAGAGCCCATTGCAGAAGTCACTGCATCAATCCACCCAGTCGAGGATCTACCTGTAGTTACAAATAAGAATAAAAAAATATTTTTCAATAAAAGTAATTTGCATCAATTGATATGTCTAACAAGGTTAATACTCTGTGTTAATTTATGGACTCAAGTGTATCAGAAATTATGAGGATTGCACATGAGAAGACAGAATTCAGATCTGTTGTTCACAGCGTCACTATCACTTGCGCTTGATTGGGCAGTATCTAACAACAACGTGCTTTGGTCGGAGCTTTCATTGTTACTCAATCACAATGACACTTCAAATCATCTAGTTTCATCTTCTCATGATATATTCCCATGCTATGCTTTTGCTGACATAATTTTACAGTTGTCAATTTTATGAAATTTACTGGTGCTACAAAACTGGGTTAACTAGTATTTACCAGGGAGCTCTGGTAGCTTAGTAATAGAGAATTTTGCTGCCAATCCAAATGTATACCAAATGTATACCAATCCACCAGTTGTTCCAAGGTAAAAGATGAACAAATCTCCTCTCAAGGGATTAAATTCCCCTGAAAACCTGTTGAGGGTCAGCTATGAGTAGGCTCTGACTCAGTGGCACATGAAAACAAACATTTATGAATCTATACGAACAATCAGAGTACTCCTATGAGGCAAGAATGTTGTAGCACTCTAGACATATTTTCAGGAAGAACCAGACCCTGGAAAGAAACATTATGCCAGGAACAAAATAGAGAGCAATATTTTCAATGAAAAGGTTTGACACAGTGACAATCTCAACAGACTAGGAGGACAGAGACTGTGAGGATGGTGTAGGCTAGGACAAGACTCAGGGCTGCTGTTCAGAGGTTCAGGATGAGCTGTAGTTAACTTGATGGCGCCTAACAATACCAACAATTAGTAACTTTTCTCGGAATGAAATAGTAGTTAAAGAAACAGGAGAAAAATTTTAAAAAAGCACAGTTATTAATAATGTAATTCAGCATGGCATTTTTTTTTCTCTATTAGTAACAGCATTTATTTTATGACTCATAGTTTCTTTTTTTTTCACCTTCCTAGTTATTTTTTTCTTCTTTTTTTTATCTTACACAAACTCTATGTACGAACAGTGCTCAGGCTGTTCGTTCATGGGGTCGCTATGAGTCGTCTATGACTCGACGGCAGTAAACAACAACAACAACAACAGTTTGAATATAAAATCCTTCATTCACATTGTGTTTCATACAATCATTCTCACTCATTATGTTTTATAAAATCAATCATCATTGAACCATGCCCATCATTATCATCTTTCCAGATTACAGCCAGATCTTTCCCATTTCCTTTACATCTACCTCCATTCACCCACTAAATTGTGTAATCCTAAGATTTTGCCCGTTTACCTTCAACCCTCTGTTTCCATCCCTTCTCTCTTAAAACTTCATACATATTTTACTAGTTTTCCTTCTGATTTTATAATAAAAGTTCTATGCAGTATTTATCCTTATAAGACTTATAAGAGTTAGTTATTCTCTCAAGTTATCAACATGGTAAAATTTAAAGATAATTTTGTGGTTGCTGCTGTTGCTATTGTTAGGTGTCCTCAAGTTTAGCATGACTCATAGCAACCCTATGAACAACAGAACTGAACCCTCTCCTATCCTGTTCTCATCATCTCTGACATAGTATTGGCCACTGTGTCATTCCAGCTCGTTGAAGGACTTCCTTTAACTGACACTCCACATTTCTAAGCATGATGTTCCTTTCCAAAGATTAGCTTCTCCTAACAAGTCCAAAGTATGAGACAAAGCTTTGCCATTTTTACTTCCAAAAAGCATTTTGGCTGCACTTTTTCCAAAACCTGTTCTTTTGGAAATCCATGGATATTCAATACTATTCTCCACTACAACAATTCAAATACATCATTTTTTCTTCTGTCATCATTATTTATTGTCCAGCTATCAGAGGCTGTGCAGCAAGTTATTGAAAAAATCATTGGCTGAACCAGGCACACATTGGCCTTCAAACTAACTCCTCATCTCCTAACTGCTAGTACCAATAATGTTGATTTTGGGTCCTAGTAAGATGAAATTGTGAACTCTATCAAGAAGAATATGGCATCAGGATCAGAGGAAGACTCATCAACAACCTGTATTATGCAGATGACACACCTTGCTTGCTGAATCTAAGGAAGATTTGAAATGCTTGCTGCAGAAAAAGAAAGACTATATAGCCTGTGATATGGACTGCATTTCAAAAATGCATTGGACAGACAAATAAAATCATGATAGAAGGAGAAAAGTATTTGTGGTTAGTATTTATATAGGAGCTCTGGTGGCCTAGTGGCAAGAAGCCAGACTGTAATCCCAAAGGCACGTGGTTCGAAGCCACAAGCTGCTCTGTGGGAAAGGGATGGCAATTTCCTCCAGAATGATTAACTGGCTTTGAAAATCTGCTGAACGGTCAGCTATAGATCTTTTCTGACTCTATGGCACACAACAAGAAACAACAGTATTTATATAACTTAAGAAATACTACATTTAAGCAATTTAAAACTATATTACATATTATTCCATGATTAAAATTGATAATAAGCATTACCAAGCATTCTGTGTCATCTGATACAGGAATAGTCCATGGGGAACAGAGATTAATACTGAGTTACCAAATTGACTGACACCAACCCTAATGATATCATCACTAAAGCGCAGACTTTAGAACCAGAGGGCCTGAGAACTTGTCTTTCATCTTTCTTAACCATTTTCTTAAAATGGAAAATTATATTCATAACATAATTTTCAGTGAAATCCATATTTGGACAAAAAGGCAGTCATTAGAACAGAGCAAGGAGACACTGCATGGTTCAAAATCAGGAAGGGATGTGTTCTATCTCCATACCTTTTCAATCTATATGCAGAACAGATCATCTGGGAGGCTGGGCTCAGTGAGAAGGAATGTGGCATCAGGATTGGAAGAAAACTCATCAACAACCTGCAATATGCATTACACAACTCTACTTGCTGAAACTGAGGAGGACCTGAAGCACTTGATGTAGAAGGTCAAGGACTGCAGCCTTCAATGTGGATTAAAGCTCAATATCAAGAAAACAATGACTCTCATCACTGGGCCAACTGGCGGCATTATGATAGATGGTGAAGAGACTGAGATTGTTAACAGCCTTAGTATGCTTGGCTCCACAATCAACAATCTTGGTACCAGCAGCCAAGAAATTGAAAGACAAAATGCATTGTGAAAGTTAGCTGTCAGGGACCTCTCCAGAGTACAGAAGAGCAATTAAGTCAGTATGGAGACTAAGGTGCGCTTGATCCAGGCCATAATCTTTGCAATTGCTTGCTATGCATCAGAGAGTTGGACAATGACTAGGGATGATAGAAAGAGAATTGATGCCTTTGAGCTGGGTGCTGGAGAAAAGGACTGCCAGGAAAACAAACAGGTTCATCTTTAAGAGGGTGAAACCAGGCTGCTCCTTAAAGTCAAAGATTCTGAGGCTTCGTCTGGTATCCTTTGGGCAGGCTGCAAAGAGGGACTAGTCCTTGAGGAGGGACATCATGCTTGGAAGGGTGGAGGGACAGAAAAAGAGAAGACCATCAATGAAATGGACTGATACACTGACTGGGGTAATAAAAGTAGTTGTGCCATTAACAGTAAAGCTGGCACAGGATAGAGCAGGTCTCAGGGCTATTGTACACAGGGTCACTATGAGTCTCAAGCAACTCGATGGCACATAACTACAAACAAATTAAATCAAGAAAAAATATTTATAATGGTGTCTAGCACATAGTAAGTGTTCAAGAATTGTTAGTATGCAAAACAACTCATCTCACCCCAGTAAGAACAGCAAAATTTAACAGAGTAGCAAACAACAAATGCTGGTGGTTGCAGAGGAACAGGAAACCTTATTCACTGTTAGTGAGAGTGTAAAACGGTGCAACCACTATAAAAGGCTGTATGGCACTTTCTCAAAAAGTTGCAAATAGAAATATCATTTGACCCAGCAACTCCTCTACTGGGAATATACCCTAAAGAAACTGTAACTGTCACCCAGGTAGATATATGCACACCCATGTTTTTTGCAGCTTTGTTCATGATAGCAAAGAGTTAAAAACAACCTAAGTGCCCACCAGCAAACAAATGGATAGAGAAGCTGTGGTATATTCACACAATGGAATACTATGCTGCACTGAAAAACAAGGAACACATGCAATATTATTCAAAATGGATGACCCTGGAGGACATTATGCTGAGTGAAATATCTCAGTCACAAAAGGACAAATACTGCATAGTGGCACTGTTGTAGAATGGGAATGATATCAGGGTTGGAGTAAGACTGAGAAAAATTGGATAAATTATGTAAACAGCACTGAAACAGA
>NW_006399979.1:3777462-3778749 GCF_000299155.1 Elephantulus edwardii | reverse complement strand
AGCTATGCTATTATAATACTACTTCTTTCCAGGGAAGAAATGAGTCTTTGAACTTGCCTGAATTACATACTTCTAATTTTTCTCCTTTATTCACTGTATTAGTTAAGATGTTGCAAAGATCAATGACTCCCAATCAATTAGCTTAAATCCAAAATATAGCTATTGTGCTACTAGAGGAAAAATTAGTCATTCTTGGGCCCAAATGTCCACTTATCTAAACAAAGGTAATTGAATAAAATCTTCTATTATGAATGCTGCAATTAAGGTTTGCACTGACCGTGTAATCCTCTTGTCCCTTGAGAAATTATTTTGTTTAATTACAGTACATTTCGTGAAGTCAGAAAGACATTTAAATTCAGCTACAACAAATCAAGATTTTTCTAAAATAGAATGGAAATGAACAACAGTTTATTCACTTGATCATTTTTCTACCATGGCAAAAAATATTTGCAATACTTTGGTACTTAGCTCTGATATATATACAGCATTTTGTTAAAAGTACCTTTGTGATTTAAATACATTTTGGAGCAAATTAAAAATAAGGTTAAATAAGCAGCCATGGGACTTTGCTTGTCTTGATCAAACATGATTTTGCAGATTTAAATTCAGAACAGTTTGACACAGCAGTAACTGCTGACAGCATCATTTGATATGGGCAGACGTGCAAACATTCAATAACAAAAAAAGCATGTGTCAATAATTTATGGGTCTAGAGTCAACACACTTGAGTAAGGAAAGTGTATCCTTTTTTTTTTCTTCTCTCTATCATAAGACTTCTGTGTGCCAGGAGACAGACCACCTGTTACAGTCAGAATATTTGGCTGACTTCAGGTATTTTATTCCATTGAGACCAGACAGCCCTCCACCAATCCAGCTAGCCCAGTCTGATACCACAAAACATAAAAAGCTGTCCATCTGGAATGGAGCACTCCCTGAACGAACCACTATTTCTAATCCCTAAACCCCCATAAGTAGATAAATGACCTTTTTCCTAACCAGATCCTGAGAGTTGTGTAGGCAGGGAGTATGTTTATTAGACTCAAGGCATGCTGGAAGGGAAAATGGCCAGTACTTCTTTACCCCTGTCTAACCCTTATACAGAGGTTCTAAGTACATTTCTATGTTTCCCCCTTACTAGTTGTTATCTTTCATCAATCAACTACCAAAAAACATGAGCACAGACACAGCTGACTGACTAGCTGAGGATAACTGTCAGTGAGAAACCAGAAACCAAGACAATAAATGGCTACAATGAGAACATAAACAAGATATACAAAGATTATATGA
>NW_006399979.1:3771416-3777362 GCF_000299155.1 Elephantulus edwardii | reverse complement strand
ATTTTACCCACTCTTTATTCACCAGCTCTGGCGGCCTAGTGGTAAGAAGCTGCACTGCAATCCCAGAGGCTCACAGTTCGAATCCACCAGATGCTCTGCTGGGAAGGAGGAACAATCTCCTCCTGTACCAGTCAGATCTGATTCGATAGTTCACGCAAAAAAAAAATTTAAAAAAAAAAATAAAAGATGTAAAAACTCTTAATTACATTTTTCATCTTTATTTTCACCAATAGTTCAAATTTGAGAAGTCTAGCATTATACTATTCCAAGATATCCAGCTCAGATTACTATTTCATGGGTCAATTACTTACTGAAAAAAGGAAAGTAGCTAAGTGATCAATTAACTTCTGAAGTATAAATGTTAAAAGAATGATAAAATTCATAAATTTACCAGCCATACTTTTTATAGAAAATATTATGAAACATCTCATTGTGCCTTTCCTATAACATAAACATAAACATAATGATAATCACCATCCATTAATTCATTAACAAGTATTTCTTGATCATTTGTTGTACAGCAGTCAGGAAAATACATAATTTACTTCCCTTGTGACATTTACTTTCTATGTGTGTGGTGCAAAAAGTATGCTATGCGAGATTGTGATAAACAAATATAAGACAGAAAAAGAAGGTAAAGGATTGGTTGCAATTTTAAATATAGTTGTCAGGAAAGGACTCAGGTTAGTCAGTGACTCTGGATCAGAGTGAGGGAGGCAAGAGGACAAGCTATGCTGACAGAGAATAGTGTGAAACAGTAAGTATGAGAGAGGGTCACGGCCAGAGTGCAAGTTCCAGAGTATTTCTCCAAGAATCATTCTACTTGACCCCCACAAGAATATTGTATATTACTTATTATGTCCATGTTACAGATGAAACTCTGACCCAGTGTCACTTGCTCAATTTTACACATCGCACTGTAGTATTAGGAATATAACCTGGGTGCTAAAGTTCAATCTAGTTTTCCCAGGGTACCAGTGGCCTCATTTCTGTGTACAATTCCAGTAATGTAACTTCTCAGAAGCACCTGATAAACAAGACTGTCAGAAAGGGTAAGTACAATGGTGAAGGGCTTGGAAACTGAATACACCATGGCTAGAAAGGCAGCAGTGGGGGGTGACTTGCAGGAACACAACATTTGAAAGGCTGCCAGGTAGAAGCAGGAAGACAGTTGTTCAAGAACATTTCTCCAAAAAGCAGGATCAGAACCAATGTATGAAAATTACAGGGAGGAACATTTCCAATAAATAGATTCATGAAATAACTAGTGATAAGAGCTATCCAATAATGGAATGAGCTGTCCTGTGAAGTTATGAAATGCCAATTACTGGAGCTACCCAAGCAGAGGCTGAATGGCCATCTGTCTGTGTTAAAGACAGATTCCAGCTATCTGAAGCTATCCGGATCTGAAGCTATCTAAGTTGACTGGTTAGGTTGTTTCCAATTCTCAGTCTGTGATTAGAGATGCATCCAATCAGAGCAGTGTTGGCAGTTAAAAGTTTCAGCTGTGAAGTGAAAAAGCCAGGTTTCACAACTTAAATAGTTCTAAAAGCCTCAATTTCCTCATCTGAAAAAAATGGGATAAATATTAGAAACTACCTACAGAATTGTAGTGAAGATTACAGTGGCTTAATAGTAAGGAATTGAGGTATGTGGTTCAAATCCACCACCTACTCTATGGGAGAATGATGGGCACAATTTACTGCCTCTGAAAATCCTATGGAAGGTCACCTAAGAGTCGATTCCAATCAATGGTAATCAACAACAACAGTGAAGATTCAATGAGATAATACAGCTAATGTCTAAAATTACGATCCTGATACCAGGTTGCCATCGAGTCAATTCTAACTTAGGGTAGACCCATGTGTATCAGAGTAAACTGTTTCACAGCCTTTTCAATAACTGTTGTTTCTTGTTTTGTTTTGTTTTTTGGGGTTCCTTCATCCAGAAGCAGATAACTAGGTCTTTCTTGTGAGCTACAGATCTGTTGCCATCCAGAAGCAGATAACTAGGTCTTTCTTCCCAGACACCTCTGGGTAGACTTAAATTTCTATCCTTTGAGTTAGTTCCCAAGCTTGTTAACCATTCATACAATTTATATAAAGTATAAATAAAGCCTGTAAAGTAGTTCCTCTGGGTCTGTTTTTGACAGCAAGAATTCAGAATCTTAACCTAGTTCTTCTAGTACAGTTAATCAAAACATGGTAATAACTTAATGATAGTATTATTAAATACATTAAACAGCTTCTTAGTCCATTCATTTCATATTATATCTTTATTTCTCACTATAAAATGTGTAGAAAAATTCATATTATGAACAACTGATAAATTAAGATTTAAAGGAAAAATTCAACATTTCCTTTACAGAAATTGGTATTATAAATACAGCAGATTTCAGTATGAGACATAGCCACAAAAAGACATAAGACCTAAACCAATGATAACTGGAAAAATTACTGCAAACTGTGTGACCCCATGATTTGCCACCTACCCATTCTTACCCAACATGCAATCAGGATGTGTTAATTATAATTGGTGAATGGAACGCAAAAGTAGGAAACAATGAAGAGGAACAGTTCTTGGAAAAAAATGGGATTAGTGATAGAAATGGGGCTAGATATAGAATGATTGAATTTTGTATTTACAATGATTTATTCATTGAAAATATTTTTTTAAATACACAAAAGACAACTTTACATGTGGATTTTACCGAACAGGCTGTATAGGAATCAGACTGACTACATTTGTGAAAGAAATCATTGGAGAAGTTCAATATCAGCAGTCAAAACCAGACCAGGGGCAGGCTGTGCATCAGATCATCAATTACTCTTATGCAAGTTTAAATTGAGGCTGAAGAAAATTAAAGTAAGTCCATAGAAACCAAGATATGATCATGAATAAATTCCATCAGAATTTTATGATCATCTTAAGAAGAGGTTTGAAGCCTTGAACACCGATGTTAGAAGACCAGATGAGTTGTGAGATAATATCAAGGATATCATCCATGAAGAAAGGAAAAGGTCATTACAAAAACAGGAGAAAGAAAAACACAAAATGGATGTCAGAAGAGACCGCACTAGAATGACAAGCCAAATATAAGAGAAAACATGTCGAAGTATAAGAGCTGAATAGATGGTTTCAAGGACAGCTCAGGAGAACAAAATAAAGTATTATAATGGAATGTGCAGAGAGCTGGAACTGAATAATGAAAAGGGAAGAATTCACTCTGCATTTCTCCAGCTGAAAGAACTGAAAAACAAATTTAAGCCTTTTGTTGCAATGTTGAATGCTGTTATGGGCAATATATTGAATGACCCAGAAAGCATCAAAAGAAGATGGAGGGAATACACAGAGTCAATGTACCAGAAAGAATTGACTGATACTGAAAAATTTCAGGAAGTATCATATGAACAGGAGCTAATGGTAATGAAGGAAGTGGAAGCTGAATTGAAGGCACTGGCAAAACATAAGGACCCAGGAATCGATGGGATACCAACTGACTTGTTTCAATTAACAGATGCAGCCTTGGATGCATTCACCATCTATGCCAGGAAATTTGGAATATGGCTGTCTGGCCAATGGTTTGGAAGAGGTCCATATTTGTTCTTATTCCCAAGAAAGTTGATCCAATTGAATGTGGAAATTATTGAACAATATCATTGATATCACTTGCAAGCAAAACTGATGAAGATCATTCAAAAATGGCTCGAACAGTACATAGACAGGGCATTGCCAGAAGTTCAAGTGGGATTTAGAAGAGGCTGTAGCACCAGGGATATCACTGCTGATGTCAGATGGATCCTGGTTGAAAATAAGAAATACCAGAAGAATATCTATTTGTGCTTTATTGATTATGCAAAGGCATTTGACTGTGTGGATCATTCCAAGCTATCACAAACTGAGGAGAATGGGAATCCCAAACAACTTGACTGTACTCATGAGGAACCTATACCTGGAGCAGGAGGCTGTTGGGCCTGGAATTAGGAAAGGAGTGCATCAGGTATGTATTTTATATCCACACCTGTTCAATCTATATGCTGATCAAATTATTTGAGAAGCTGGACTCCATGAAGAGGAACATGGCATCAGGATTGGAAGGAAACTCATCAATAACCTGCCATTATGCAGATGACAAAACATTTATTGTTTTCTGTCTGCTAAACTGTGCTACTGCTACTGAAGTGAGATGGTACCTCATTCATTGTGGTTTTGATTTGCATCTCTCTTATTACCAGTGATTTTGAACATTTCTTCATGTGTCTGTTGGCTATCTGAATGTCTTCCTCTATGAAGTTTTTCCATATGTTTTCCCCATTTTGTAACTGGGTTATCAGTCTTTTTCTTGCGGAGGCCCTGTAGTATTCTGTAACTTTTGTTATGAACCCCTTTTGTCTGAGATAGTATTGGAAAATGTTTTTACGAAGACAGCAGGGGTAGTATTTGGGGTTATTTCCCACCCTGCTAGAAAAAGTTTTGGATGTGTTTTACGATTTTGTGACTGGAGGGGGGTGCGTAAAGTTAAAAGGAAAAACCCAAAGAACTGGCAGGGATCTGGAAAGTTGGGGTAATGATGGACATAGTTCAATGGCAATTAATTTTATAGAACACAATGAATGGAAATGGCTGTATGACACATAATATAAATGAAGGATCGATTTTGTGGACGTGAAACACAATGTGTATGAATTTTGTATGCAAACAAACAAATATTTAAAGTGCAGGAAACAATTTAAAAAAAAAAACCACACTGCAAAGAACCACAATATGACTTCCTAATACAAGACATGAATATATACTACTAAGTCATTTACTCACAGAAATGTCAAAAAAATTGGGGCATTTTTCTTATGCTTGATGGTGTATAACAAAGAGTGATGGGTTTGGGGTATCTGGGGAATTTTTTTTTCTCTTAACCACTTAAAGACCAAAGGCATAATATTATTTTTAGAGTGTGGTATGTGTTCTTTTTTATCCTCCATATGTGTCAGTTCTGAAAATCTGCTTCCAGAAGGTCACAGCCCTGAAAACACCATGGAGTAATTCTATTTCATGGCACACAGAATCATCATGAATTGTAATCAACTGACAAGAATAAAAATAGAAATAATAACTCAAAGACAGGCACCACATATTTTATTTCAAAAGTATCTACTCATTGTTTAAAGATGTAACATCATTCTTTTAAAGTCACAATATCAAGATACTACTAGGGTTTACAGAACAATGAAGATTAATATTTCAGTGATGACATCACTACACAGGTAGTACTGGATTATGAACAAGATTTGTTCTTAAATGTCTCTTCAAGGACAATTTGCAAATTTGTATGTAAATCAGAACAGTTATATATGGTTAGTTTTATACTACCCACTTGTTTGCATATATTTTTTGTTCAACCTAATTCAGTGCAAGAAAAGAATCAAAGGCTTTTCTATTACTTAAAAGCTTCACGTGCAGCACACAAAGGCAGCTGTGATAATGAATTTGTTCTGGATACAGGTGGTTCTATCATTTCAAAATGAGGGAAAAGTAATATAACATTAAAGGGAAGAATAAATTGTTCCCAAAATGGATGTGTGCAACTCGGGAATTTACTCTGTATGTCTGGTGAGAGAAAGACCTGGGCTTTGATGCTTTAATTGTATTTTATTAATATTTTGTATACTCATTGGTACAGTGTTCATATTCCACCATTCTGAATCCCAACAACAATGGGGGGAGAAAAACTAACCCACCCAACACCAATAAACCAAACACACCAAGCCAAGGAAAAGAAAAAAGAAAGGAATCCAAAAAGAGAACTCATTGTTTCCATGGAACAAAGAACTGAGGCCCCCAGACTATGTGGAAATTCTATGAAAATAAATTGAAGGCAGAAGATAAAGAATCCTAAGCTCTGAGATGTTAGTAGTTAGCACACCAAGAAAAATAAAAAATAAAAAAAAA
>NW_006399979.1:3757814-3771316 GCF_000299155.1 Elephantulus edwardii | reverse complement strand
ATATATCTCAAGAGTCAAGATGACCAACAGTCAGAATCCAGGAAAGTGTATCATCCCACTGAACAAAACCTGAAGCTGATATTAAAAATAGAAAGTGATTTGCTGTTCCCCTGCAGTCTCAGCCAGAAAGGACAGCTAAACAGTGTCAGCGGGTACAAAATCTACCCCAGCAAGGGAGGTGCTACCCCAGGACTGAAAGGGAGGTGTTCCAGTATCTTAACGCAAAATTTGAGTGGGCATTCCTTTCCAAAAGACACCCACAGCAGGTAAATTTGGACTGTCCCTACAGAAGAAAGCACAAAAAGAGCCAATTGGAAGAAATTCAAAAGTAAAAAGTCCACATGTAGTCAAATTCCAAAGGGCCTCACTGCTACATCTCTTTTGCTGATACAATGGCCAAGGGGAATCAAAAACCTGAAGTTAGAAAGGCTCAATGAGGACAGGCTCTCAGGGCAGCCAACAAAAGGGCTAAACAAGCATCTAAAAAGACAGCAAAGCAATAGCTGTTACTAAAGCTCCCACAACACAGCGCCCAAACAAAACATCATGAAGCCTGGGAAAGGTTCTGCTCCCCGAGCTGATGGATAATGCTAACATGGTACATGAGACTTAAAGATTTTATTATAACGCTAAATTTTAAAAAAGCAAAACAAAAGGAGTAAGATTTAACTCTGCTCAAACATTTTGTTATTCTTATGGTGTTATAAATGGTAATGTGAGACTGATTTTAAGTATGATTTTTAACTATTTGAAGCTGGCTAATAGAAGGTGGCAGTGACTACAGGTTATCTCTAGAATCATCTTGCTTTTCAACACCTTGAAAAATGTGACTGCAACTTTTAAAAAAGAACAGCATGAATACAAACTTAGATAATTAAGAAAATTCCCTGGTAGTAGTTTTCAGTTAAGATTAAAAGATTGTGCATACAAATTTATCTTGCTCCTTCTTCTGAACTCCACTAAAGTAACACTAAAAAATTTAAGTCATTGTCTCATAGCCAAGAAAAATAAAAATAAGACAACAATAAAATTTAAGGAAAACAGATGGACATGCCAGTTTCAACAGACCAGAAAGTTGAATGCTATGACAAATGTTAAGAAAAGCCAGAAGGCAGCATTACTCACAGAGGCTCCACAGAATTGAGGAAATAGTGGCATTAAGGCAAAAGATTAAGGCATGCTCAAAACAATTTAGGGATCTCCTTCCAAAAATCAGTTAGTGCAAACTAGGACTTCAAACAAATTCATTCTGGTTTTCATTCTTCCCCATGCAAACTTAAGCAGAATCTATATATAGCTTAACATTAATGATGGGCAAGGTCCAATGGTGATTGATTTAAGAAACATGATACCTAAGAAAGATTGTATGAGACAGAGTGTGAATAAGAATAGTATGAAATACAATATATACCAAAATCTGTAAGCAAACCAATAAAAATAAAAAGAAAATAAATAAAGGGGGGGATTCATTTTACTTAAAACAAACAAAAAAAACCACCCCAGTATCCCCAGGTGATTTTTGTGTACTCCTAAGAATCACCTAGGTTTACAGAAGAATCAGCAAAGAATCTTTTTAAAATGTAGACTGTGATTCAGTTATATTTGTGCTGAAAATACTAGTTGTCAGTAGTGCGTCGAACCAGAATGCATAGGTTTTTAAGTCACGCATTGCTGCCCAGTCAGAAGAGACTCATGGCTGAGCCTCCACGAGGTTTCTAAGGCTATAAATCACATCAGAGGAAATGGTGCATCTTTCTTCCTCTAGATACTGGCAGATTCAAACTGCCAAAGAGACACCATTGTTGGGTTACGGTGTTGTTAAGTGCCATCAAGACATAGATGACTCACAGAGACCCTATGAATGAAAGATCTGAACACTTATATAACTTTCATCATTTCTCTAAGTCCATAGGATTTATGATGGCAAGCTATATCGGAAGTGGATGCCACTCCTGCTTCCAAGCTTGTTTTAATCTGGGAGCTCCACCAAACACTGTCCACCCTGGGTAACCATTATTGCAATAGACACATCAGTGTCACAGTGTTTAGCATCACAGCAACCATGAGTTACCTCTGTACAGCAAATGGACAGACCAGTGCTATACCACTTAGAAGAATGTTTGACCAAAAACAGTTAAAACCAAGCCCAGCGGCTGCAGATTAAAATCACCCACCTTTGGCTTGGTAGAAAACTTTCTATCCACTAGGCCAACAGAGCTCTCTCTATGACTCACAGCAATTCTATGAACAATAGATCACTTGCCCTTATCCTATGCCATGTTGTTGTTGTTGTTTACTGTCAGATCAGAACCAACCCATAGCAGACCCTACAGAGGGTTTTCAGAGGCAATTAATCACCTTACAGGAGATTGCTTATCCTTCTCCTGTGGAGCAGCTGGTGGTGGCCTCAAACCATGTGCTTTCGGGACTGCAGTGCAGCTTCTTGCCACTAGGCCACCTGAGCTCCCTATCCTATACCACAGATTACTGAAATATATTTTTCTGACTCCCCCACTTTAATAAAATGCTGACAGAGACTGAGACTTCAAGTCATGTAATAAGATAAATCTTCTCCTTTGGAAATTCAAGGAGCCCAAGAGATAGGATTTAAAGGTAACTTGTTTATTGTTGTTATATGCCATTGAGTTGCTTGTGACTTATAGTGATCCTATGTACAAGAGCCCTAAACCCTACTCTATCCTGTGCCAACTTCATTGTCTCCAACATATCTACTCCCACTACCCCAGTCACTGAATCAATCCATTTCATCGAGGGTCTTCCTTTCCTGTGCCATCCTTCTACTCTCCCAAATATGATGTCCCTCTCCAAGGACTGATCTCTCCTTTCAACATGTCCAAAGCATGTCAGAAGAAGCTTCAGAATCCTTGCCTTCAAGGTATGGCCTAGCTTTACCCTCTCCAGGAAAAAAACTGCTTGTTCTCCTAGCAGTCCATGGTATACTCAACACTTTTCTCCAGCACCACAGCTCAAAGGCATCATTCTCTTTCTATTATCCCTAGTCACTGCCCAGCTCTCTAACGCATAGCATGCAATTGTGAAAACTATAGCCCAGATCAGGCGCACCTTAGTTTCCAGCCTGATGTTATTGCTCATCAATACTTTGGGGAGGTCCTTGATACCGGCCTTCCCAATGCAATTCATATCTTGATTTCCTGGTTACTGGTACCAAGAGTGCTACCAAGAGTGCCAAGCAAGTGAAAACTGTTAACTATCTCAATCTCTTCACTATATATAATGGTAACTCCGTTAGGAAATTTCCTTCAAAACGAAGCCACCAGACCACTATGATATAAACAGTCTATCAACCTCACACACAAACTCAGAGACTCGAACTAGATTGTAAGTACCATACTCTTAAATGTGAAAATTGTCAATGAATCTCATATTGTTCAGGCAGGGAGTAGAGAAGACAGTTTGGGAGGAATGGAACTGAGCAGAAAAAGAAGATATTTTATTAAGATATATTATCCTCATAGACATAGGTGGCAGTGCTGTATTCATATAGCCATGAAAAAAGAATAAGATGTTATCAAAAAGGAAAAGATAAAATACTAGTATCACTTGGAAACAAAAAATATGAGCATATACAACTGCTCAAGAAAGAACTAGAAATCTTCAAAGATGTTTTAAAAAGCAAGAGAATAGCAAATAAAAGTTAAAATCATTCATTATAAGTCTATGAGTGTCAATAATCAAATAAGAGGAATTTCAATACATAAGACAAAAAGGAAAACATAAGTAATTATCAAATAAATTAGAACATTTCATGGACTAAAACAGGGTGAACAGTAAGACTAAAAAGTACTTTATACAATGACTGAAGAGTTTTAAAGATTCTTTAGGGGGAAATATCTTCAGTTTTCATGAAAGA
This sequence comes from Elephantulus edwardii, assembly GCF_000299155.1. Taxonomy (NCBI): domain Eukaryota; kingdom Metazoa; phylum Chordata; class Mammalia; order Macroscelidea; family Macroscelididae; genus Elephantulus; species Elephantulus edwardii. Next base: position 3,767,424 of record NW_006399979.1, on the reverse strand, counting down.
TCAAATATAAAAGATCAAGAAAATATGAATGACTTAACGTAGACCAAAAGACCACACTAAGAGGCAATTTACATGGATGTTTTTGCAATGATAAATAAAAATAAATTTCAACACAAAATTCTAAAATTGACCAAACCAAAATTAAGTGTAGAATAGAACAAAGTTATTTCCAATCACACAGGGTAAAAAAGAATGTATTTTCTATCTACCATTATCATTCCTCTGGAAACTCCTAAACTGTATGTTCTCTCAAAACAAAGAACTAAAGTAGGAAAGAGATAAGCAAGAAATGTCACAAATGAGAGACAAAAAGGACATCCAGAGCAATGACTGTAAAAGAATTCTGCACATAAAGGGATATGTATCCAAGTGGAATCCAGTTAGAGAGCTACAGGTGATTTCTTCAAGAGGGAAATGGCAGATACTTCAAAAGTTTGAACACAAATTAAGTGACAATTTAATGGAAATTCACAGTTGACTCGGGGAGAGTTCCATATAGTCAAAGAAAAGTAAGCAAATGAACATATAATTATTAATTCCAGGTGAAAGATAATGCTCCTGAAAAAAAAATGTTATCATGGCAAACTACCTGGCTCACCTATAAACACCATGTCAATACTTATCATACTATAAACATGAAATATAGCACTGAATTATTCCTGCATAACTACATTAGAAAGGAGCAATGGAAAGAAGTCTTTTGATAAGAGCTCCACGGGAGTTAAAGGAAGTTTTATCACACAGTAGGTACAGAAATATCAAGCAGTAACAAGCTATTTAAAGACTGGCAAAGCAGAAATAAGGAACTAAACAAATTCTGAGACTGCGTATCTCTGAAAAGCATGAGATAAACTGGGGAGAAAAGGGAAAGAGTGATGTTTTTCTTCAGAAATAAGTAGAAATATTTTTCCCTTTAAATCATTTGCCTGTAAAGCTTACAGTAAAAAGTAAAACCCATATTAAAAAGTGCAACAATGAATGAATGGAAATCCAAAGTCTCTGTAAACTTTTATTAAAATTAATTTTTTAAAAATTACCTTTTGAAAATTATATTCTACACATGTAAAGTCAAATATGATATAGCATATATGTTAAGGGAAAATAATTATTAAAGTAGTAACTATACAAACAAAAGTTTGTTTTAGGTAGATATAACTAAAAAAATTGCTTACAAAAAATAGATAATATTTACTGCAGACACTAGCATCCATTTATTTTTCATTATTTAGTTTTTGTAAATACTCCTCTTCCAAAACTTTAGTAGTAACAGGATCTCAAAATCCCTGACTGTAACAGTGTAGTAGTCTCCACCTACTGAAGTAGAATTAAACTGATATGTTTCTTCATATATTCTCAGGAGACTTCACATAAAAGTGACATTATTTAGAAAAGTAAATAAATAAATGAGCAGATTTAATGGATTAATTAATGAACAAATATTAGTTCCAAGAGTAAACTTTGTATCTTTAATATAGAATCCCATGTGTGTTGTAGCGTACCATCAAGTCGAAACCAACTCATAGTTGACCCTCCAGTGGATTTTCAGAGGCAGTTAATCACACAGGAGGAGGATGCCATCCTTCTCTCATGGAGCAGCTGGTGGATACGGACCATGGGCTTTCGGAATGCATCACAGATTGTTCGCACTAAGCCACCAAGCTCACTACAGAATTCTGTAACAATCTAAAATCTTTATATCAAAACTGCCAAATAAATGTTACTTATTATTTAGAGACCACTAGACCTGAAGCACTTGCTGCAGAGGGTTAAGGACTTCAGCCTTCAAAATGGATTGAGGCTCAATATCAAGAAGACAAAGATTCTCACCACTAGGCAAACTGGCAGCATCAGGATGGATGGTGAAGAGATTGAGATTGTTCACAGCTTTAGTTTGCTTGGCTCCACAGTCAACACTCTCAGCACCAGTAGCCAGGAAATAAAAAAACGTATTATGATGGGAAAGTCTGCTGTTAGGGACCTTTCCAAAGTTCTGAAGAGCAATGGTGTCTCTCTGGAGACTAAGGTGTGTCTGATACAGGCCATGGTCTTTGCAATCACTTGTTATGCATCAGAGAGTTGGACAATGACCAAGGAGGATAGAAAGAGAATTGATGCCTTTGAGCTGTGGTGCTGGAGAAGAGTACTGAAGGTATATGGACTGCTAGAAAAACAGGTTTATCCTGGAGAGGGTTAAACCGGGAGGCTCCTTGGAGGCAAGGATTCTGAGGCTTCGTCTGACATACTTTGGACATGTTGTAAGGAGGGACCTGTCCTTGGAGAGGAACATCATGCTTGGTACTGCAGAGGGAAAGCGCAAGGGAGGAAGGCCTTCTAGGAGGTGGATTTATTCAGTGACCCGGGTAATAGGGATGGGTGTATCGGAGACAGTGTGACTAGCACAGGAGAGAGCAGAGTTTAGGGCTGTTGTACATTGGGTCTCTATGAGTGGCAAGTGACTCAACAGCACATAACAACATCTGCCTGGGAAGATTCTCACCACAGGGCCAACTGGCAGCATCATGATAGACTGTGAAGAAACTGAGATTGTTAACAGCTGCAGCTTGCTTGGCTACACAATCAACACTCTTGGTACCAGCAGCCAGGAAATCAAAAGGCAAATTGTATTGAGAAAATATGCTGTCCGGTATCCTACTAGAGTACTGATGAGAAACAATGTCAGTCTAGAGACTAAGGTGCACCTGATCCAGGTCATGGTCTTCACAATTACTTGCCATGCATCAGAGCTGGACAATGAGTAGGGATGATAGAAGGAAAACTGATGCCTTTGATTTGTGGTGCTGGAGAAGAGTATTGAATATACCATGGACTGCTAAGAGAACAAACACATCCATCTTAGAGAGGGTGAAACCAGGCTGCTCCTTGGAGGCAAGGATTTTGAAGCTACATCTTACATACCTGGGGCATGCTGTAAGGAAGGACCAGTCTTTGCAGAGGAATATCATTCTTAGAAGGGTGGAAGGACAGTACAAAAGAGGAAGACCGTGGATGGATGGATTGACTCAGTGACTGGAGTAATGGAGGTAGATGTATCAGAGACATAAATTGACTCAAGATAGAACAGGGTTAGGAGCTGTTGCACGTAGGGTCGCTATGAGTCACAGATGACTTGGTGGCACATAACAACAACATTTGCTTGGGAAGAAAATGCCACCAAAACTATAGAATCCCAAAGGTATGCTGCTCAAGCCCACCAGCTGTTCTGCAGGAGAATGGGCAGTCTCCTCCTGCGCATGCAATTTAATTGCTTCTGAAAACCCACTGGAGGGTCAGCTATGAGTCAGCTCTGACTCACTGATACACTAAAACAACAATCTGTCTAGGGCAAAAAAGATTGAAGTTGTCAATTATTTCATTTTACCCAAATCCACAATCAACACCCTCATTACCAGCAGTTAAGAAATTAGGAAATGTATTGCTCTGGGAAAGTCTGCAGACAGGGACCTCTCCAAATTATTGAGAAGCAATGGTGTCAGTTTGAGGACTAAGGTTCATCTGATTTAGGCTATGGTCTTTCCAATCACTTGTTATGCATCTGAGAGCTGGAGAATGAATAAGAATGACAGAAGAAGAACTGACACCTTTGAACTATGGTGGACTGCCATAAACGCAAACATGTCTGAGAGAAAGTGCAGCCAGTGTTCCCTAAGGCAATGATAATAAAGCCTCTTCTCACATACTTTGGGCATGTTGCCAGGAGAGGCTATTCCTTGGAAAAAGACATCATGTTTGGTAAGGTGAGGATCAGCAAAAGAAAGGAAAATCCTCAACTAGGTGGACTGACACAATGACTGCTGCACTGGGCTCTAGTGTGTCAGGAAGTGTGAAGATGGTGCAGGATGGAACAGGGTTCAGATCTTTTGTTCATAGGGTCACTATGAGTCAGTCATACTCAACTCAACAGTACCAAACAAGAAACAATACCTGACTGGGCAGCTCTGGTAGCACCGTGTGTAGGAACTTGTGCTACTAACCCAGAGGTGGCATCTCTCTGGCAGTTTGAATCCAACACTGGTTTTTCAGGAGCTAGATGGCCAATCTCTTCTCATAACACTTACAGCCTCAAAAAGCTACTGGAGGTTCAGCTATAAGTCAGTTCCAAATCAATGGAAATGAATGACTCATCTGGCAATCTGTCATGTGGTGGCTTGCAAGTTGCTGAGATGCTAGAAGTTATACCAGTAAATCTAGTACCAGTGGGACCACCAAATAGACATGTTTCTACAGTTTCCGGGCTGAAATAAGGTAGAAATGAAGATCTGTAAGTCCATTTCCCAAATATTGGTCAATGAAAACCTTATAGATTATAAGGAAATTACAGTCCTACTTGTTTGCTCAGTAGCAATCATGAGCAGAGATCAATCACTTTGATGATATGTTTGGTGATACCAGTGATTTTGAGGATGATGTAGAATTAGACAACTTCATTTGGTATATAAGGTCACCAAGAATCAGAGATAACTTGAAATTAACTATTTACTTATCTGCCTGTCAATCGGTCTATATTATTATTATTTAGAGGTTCTAGTTCTACAAAAAGGCATGGTGGAAGGTAGACTGATTTTTTAGTCATCTTTTATAAAAGGAATAATTTAAAATTATTTCTGTAGTTGTTTCACAATTGTTACCTTCTAAATCATTAAGTCAGTAGAGTTTATTGTTGTTTTGTGCCATCAATCAGAACCAACTCATAGCTGATCCTCCAGTGGGTTTTCAGAAGCAGTAAATCGTACAGAATTAGCCAAGCAGCTAATTGAATCACATGCTTTTGAGGCAGCAGTGCAATTCTTTACCAGTAAGCCACAGCAAAAACCGCATTACAAAGAAGAAAAGACCAAGATGGAGGTAAATAAAAAAAAAAACAAAAAAAAAAAAAACCCAACTCTGAATATTGCACTAGAACACTGAGAAAACAAAGCAAGGGAAAGAAATCAGGAAGTTAAAAGCGTTTCAAAGGGCAGCTGGGGGAGGAAACGAATACCCTTTCTGTGCAAAGATTTGGAGTCAGAAAATAAAAAGGAATTAATTCAGTTGGCATTTCTCAAGCTGAAAGAACTGAAGAACAAATACATGCCACAAGTTACAATAATGAAAAAAACTCACAAATTACAATAATGAAAGAAGCTGTGGGCAGAATACTAAATGATCCATAAAGAATCAAAAGAAGATGGAAAGGGCACTACATCAAAAAGAAATGGTCATAAAATGTGTGGGGGAAAATGTCTTTTAATTTAGTAAATAAACTGTTGCTGTTGTTTTTATGTGCTGTCAAGTCACCTGTGACGCACAGAGACATAGCGCTATGTACAACAGTCCTAAACTCTGCCCTATCCTGTGCTAATCTCACCATCTCTGATACACCCACCCCCATTACTCCAGTCACTGAATCAATCCATCTCATCAAGGGTCTTCCTCTCCTGTGCTGTTCCTCCACCCTCCCAAGCATGACGTCCCTCTTCAAGGATTGGTCCCTCCTTGCAACATGTCCAAAGTATGTCAGACGAAGATTCAGAATTCTTGACTCCAAGGAACAGCCCGGCTTCACCCTCTGCATGACAAGCCTGTTCGTTTTCTTTGGAGTCCATGGCATATCCAATATTCTTCTCCAACATCACAGCTCAAAGACATCAATTCTCCAATCATCCCTAAGCATTGTCTAGATCTCTGATGCATAGCAAGTGATTACAAAGATCATGACATGTACCAGGCAGACCTTAGTGTCCAGATTGACATTATTGCACTTCAGTACTTTAGAGAGGTCTTTAATTGCAGACTTTCTCATCGCATTACGTCTTTTAAATTCCTGGTTGCTGGTGCCAACAGTGTTGACTGTGGTGCCTAGCAAGCTAAAGCTGTGAACAATCTCAATCTCTTCACCATCCATTATGATGCTGCCAATCTTTGTTGTCTTGATATTGAGCCTCAAACCATACTGAAGACTGCAGTCCCTGACCTTCTATAGCAAGCACTTCAGGTCATCCTCAGTTTCAGCAAGCAGGATTGTGTCATCTGCATAACAAAGATTGTTGATGATTCTTTCTCCAATCCTGCTGCCACATTTCTCCTCATAGAGCCCAGTCTCCTGGATTATCTGTTCTGCATAAAGATTGAAAACGTATGGAGACAGGATACAGCCCTGGCATACACCATACCCAGTTTTGAACCATGCAGTGTTTCCTTGCTCTGTTCTGATGTCCTGGTCCAAATATAGGTTTCACATTAGCACAGTCAATTGTTCTGAGATTCCCAGTCTTCTCAAAGCTAGCCACAGTTTGTTATGATCCACAAAGTCAAATGCCTTTGCATAATAATCAATGAAACAAAAATAGACATTCTTCTGGTACTCCTTGCAAGATTCATCTAACATTAGGTACAGTATCCATAGTACCATGTCCTCATCTAAACCCAGCCTGTATTTCCAGAAGTTCTCTGTTGATGTGCTGTTCCAGTCAGTTTTGGATAATCTTCAGGAGAACCTTGTTTGCATGTGATATTAATGAAATAGTTCGGTAATTTCCACATTCTGTGGGATCACCGTTCTTTGGAATGGGAACAAATATAGATCTCTTCCAGTCAGTTGTCCAAGTGGTTGTTCTCCCGATTTCTTGGCACAACTTGGTGAATACATCTAGAGAAGCATCTGTTAGTTGAAATGTCAATTGGCATACCATCAATTCCTGGGGCCTTATTCTTAGCCAAAACTTTCAAAGTAGTCTGAACTTTTTCCTTCATCACCATAGGCTCTTGCTCATATGCCAAAGCAGAAGGAAGAAATCAAGACATTAAGGATCTGAACAGGAGATTTAAAAAGGCTGCATGACAAGACAAAGGAAAGTATTATAATGTAATGTGCAAAGAGCTGGAGTTAGAAAATCATAGGGGCTGAACTCTCTCAGCATTTCTTAAACTCAAGGAACAGAAGAGGAAAACCTTAAGTTGCAATACTTAAGGATGTTTTGGGCAGAATATTGAGGAAATAAACTAGTACAAAAAACAAAAAAAAAGAAATGGTCGACAGTGAACCATTTCATGAAGTGATTAAGAACCAATGGTAATACAGGAGGAAGTTCAAGCTGCTATGAAGGAACTGGCAAAAAATAAGGCTCCAGGAATTATTAGAATTCCAATTGACATATTTCAACCAATAGTTGTTGTTAGGTGCCATAGAGTCGAGTATGACTTACAGTAACCCTATGAACAAAAGATCTGTACCCTGTTCTATCCTGCACCATCCCATTGTCACACTTCTTCACACACTAGAACCCAATGCAGAAGTCACTGTGTCAATACACCTGGTCAAGGGTCTTCCTCGCCTTTGCCAATCCTCCACTCTTCCTAGCATCATGTCCTTCTCCAAGGAATAGCGCCTACTAGCAACATGCCCAAAGTATATGAGGCAAAGTCTCATCATTCTTGCCTCCAAAAAGCACTCCAACTGCAGCCCATCCAATACATATCTGTTTGTTCTCTTGGCCGTCCATGGGATGTTCAGTGTTCTTCTCTAACACCATAGCTCAAAGTTGTCAATTCTTTTTCTGTTATCCTTATTCAACAAACAGATGCAGTCCTAAATGTGCTCCGTAGCTTCTGCCAAGAAATCTGGTTGACAAGCTACCTCATCAATTGACTAGAAGAAATCTATATTTATTACGATTCCTAAAAAAGTAAACCAATAGAATGTGGAAATTATTAAACATTATCACTATAACATATGCAAGCAAAAACTTGCTAAACAACAGCCATAAACACTAGTACATCAAAGAACTGCCAGAAATACAAGCCGGGTTTAGAAGAGGCTATGACACTAGGGATACGATTGTCAATGGCAAATGGATCTTGGTTGAAAGTAGAGTGTAGCAGCATGTTTATTTGTTTTTTATTAACTATGCAAAGGTATCTGGCTGTGTGGATCACAAGAAACTGTGGTTAACATTGAGAAGAGTGACAATTATGTTCATTGATTATGCTCATGCAAAACTGATACTTAGAACAGGAAATTGTTATGTGAACAGAGTAAGGGAATACCTGATGGTTGAAAATCAAGAAAGACTACAATAAAGATGTATCCTTTCTTCACACCTTTTCAATCTTAATGCAGAACAGATCATTTGGGAGGTTGGACTTCATGAAGAAGAATGCAGAATCAGGCCTGTAAAAAGATTCATCAACAACCTTCATTATGCACACAACCTTGCTCACCAAAACTGAAGCAGATCTGAAGTATTTGCATAAGTTCAAGTACCACCGTCTTCAACATAGATTGCATCTCAGCATCGAGAAAACAAAGATCCTCACTACAGGGCCAATTGGCAGCATCGTGATAGTTGGAGAAAAGATTGAGGTTGTTAACAATTTGATCTTGCTTGGATCTATATCCAACAGTCTTGACACCAGCACTCAGAAAATCAAAAGATGAGTTGCTTTAGGACAGTTTGCTGTCAAAGACCTCTCCAGAATGCTAAAGAGCAATGCTGTCTGTCTAGAGTTTAAGCTGCACCTGACCCAGGCCATGGTTTTCTCAACTGTCTACTATGTGTCTGAGAGATGGACAATGACTAAGGATGACAGAAAAAGAATCAATGCCTTTGAATTGTGATCATTATGAGAAAAGTAATCTACTGACAAAAGAGGTTAAAAAAGTATTGTTGTTGTTACGTGCCACTGAGTCAAGTACAACCCACAGTGATCCTATGAACAACAGATCTGATATCTATCCTATCCTATGCCATCCTCATCATCTCTTACAAACTTGAGCCCATTGCTCCAGTCACTGTGTCATCTGATTGACTCCTTAACTGTCCCTCCACATTTCCAAGCACAACACATCTCATGATCTCCTGACTAATTACCACTTTAAAAAGAGAAAAGTGTTATCACCCATAATGAACTTCGAGTTCCATGAAGGGTGACTACAACACAAATTCTTAGGAGACAAATAATTTAGAAAACTAAATCTACTTTTGGAGTGAAGATCTTAGCATGAAGTAATTTAACAACTTCCTTTGTTTCACAAGATATATTGTGAACAAAGCTGGGACCTGGGCCTGCAGCTGGCTCATTATCAATACTGACTGTGGAAATAAGACATTGCTGAGTGTGGTGTGTGTATATATATTAGTTGCTATATTCTAATGGTTTGTATTCTATTGACCCAGAATTTACTATCCATGGCACACTACTTAATTTCTTAAAAACTTGGTTTATAAATCTAGAAATTAGAAAAGTAACAAATATCCATCCGTTGATCTACTATATAGAGCTCATAGTTAATGCATCAAATATTTTAAAGTAATAATTGAATAGGGTCTAGCAAAGTTATATATTCATTCTGTGCCTATGTGTTTAGTGCATGTACATACAATACTCAAGTGTGCATGTGTAAGTACACACATTCATGTACACACACTTGCTTTATCAAAGCTAGAAAGTTGTATGGAGACATACTAGAAAGTTGTAGATTGCTTTTAAAGTAATTCTAAATTAGAGCTAGGGACTTTGAACATTTCTTCATGTGCTTGTTGGCCATCTGAATGTCTTCTTTGGTGAAGTGTCTGTTCATATCCTGTGCCCATTTTTCTATTGGATTATTTAC
>NW_006399979.1:3752854-3756829 GCF_000299155.1 Elephantulus edwardii | reverse complement strand
GTAATTCTAAATTAATAATATGATTGTAGACATTTCTAATCATAAAATAATCTTTTTAGTCATAACATAAAAATAAAAGATAAATAGCCATATTGCACACTGAAAGGTGGATAGGCTTCAAAACAGGCCTTAGTGAATAAATTATAATTTTAGATAAATTTTTCATAATTCTTTTGTCTTTACAAACCATAATTATTATCGCAAGAGAAAAGATTCAAGAATGAACCTTAATAATAAACTTTGTATTTAAAAAAAATACTTCAGAAGCTATTGCTATGTATCACTGTTTTTATTTCTGTAGTGCAAAAAAAATTCCACACTTTTATATTATGATAGATTACAGAAAAAGAATAAAAATCTTGCAGTTAAAATGTTTATGTGATACTTTATATCCATCAACACATCTGACCCTCTCAATAATTCTTTGATAAAAGTTACATTATTTTCTTTGCTTTATCAACTTGTACATAGGGGCTCACGGAGTAATTTGCCCAAAGTAGAAAATGGAGAAATAATGGAAATAAAAAATCTTTAGTATTTCTATATTGCTTATCATGTGGATACATATAAATTAATATATATGGGCAATGATTATCTAAGTTCATTTTTTACACTAGTGAACTAAGTACAATAAAATGCATTTGGTACCAAAACTATGTTAAATATATGTCATAGACTCTTTAAGAGATTGATGCCTAAAAAAAAAGAAGGGCAGAGAATAATCATTCAGTGTCACCCAGTAACAGAAACAAGCTAGCTTCTTATGACCCCAAACAGCATTGAAAATTTGACCACTAATGATTGTTGTTGTTGTTGTTGTTATGTGCCGTCGAGTCGCTTGCGACTCATAGCGACTCTATGTACAACAGCCCTAAACTCTGCTCTGTCCTGTGCCAATCGCACTATCTCTGACACTCCCACCCCGATTATCCCAGTCCTGAATAAATCCACCTCATAGAGGGCCTTCCCCCTGTCCCTCCATCATCCCAAACATGATGTCCCTCTTCAAGGATCGGTCTCTCCTCACAACATGTCCAAAGTATGTTAGACGGAGCCTCAGAATCCTTGCCTCCAAGGAGCCACCAAGTTTAACCCTTTCTAGGATGAATCTGTTTGTTTTCCTAGCAGTCCATGGTACTCTTAATACTCTTAGTTTTTAAAATCTACTTTCAGATTATCTAGAACTTCTGTTTATGAACCCCAGACCTGTACTTCGAAGTAGAATACATAAAATCCACTGGCCTGATTCACTCTTTAAGAAAGTAAGCAATCCTATTTTCTCTCTGTAAAGTTCCTCACATCCATCTCTCATAATACAATACTCCAGCACCCTCCTCAGATAATTTTGTTTGGTTCATATTGCTCCTCGGTGACGTCTAGCAGTAAACTCTCAAATTTGCAAGTATTCACAAAGTAATGAGGATAAGTAGTTGCAATTCTTGAATCCATTATGTTAATGCCACCCAGATGGTGTTAGGTTTTGAAATGTTCAAGTCCGAGTGATGACTCAGATTAGACAAAATGGACTAGCTCTCAAATACCTTTTTATTTTCTTAAAAAAATCAAATAACCCCACTTTTAGGATAAATCATGCAATTTGATTCTTATGAGAAAATCTCTAGCTTCATCTCTCCCTACTGTCCATGGTCAGTCTAGCTACACAGAACTCTTACTGCTTCCTTCACAAACCACACATCCTCATCTCCATGAACCTTTGGTGGAGATGTACATTCTTCAGAAACATGTTTTTCCCAAACCCTTGCCTAAAAACACCCTACTCATTGAAGTCCCCTAAATTAACCCCTTTTTTAACTCAAACCAAACCTCTAACCATGACAACTCCACTGGATTCCCTACCCTGAAAAACAGGAGGAGTGCCCTCCTTTTTCCCTTCAAATGTTACTGATGAACTTTTCATTATGACTTGATTTGATTATGATTTGACTTGATTATGATTGTAACCAATTATGGCAGCAGGGCTCCTCCTTTCCTCACCCAAACTCTTTAAAGGCAGTTCCACAGCACTCTAGAATCAAACTTATCACAAGTTAGTTACAGCAAGAGCCACTGAGTGTCTGTCTGCCCTGCAAAGACAGTGAGTGTGCTTACCCAACATACAGACTGTACCTCCACACTGGTGCTATTTCTTAGCACTTAATACTTCTACGGAAAGACTAAGTCATATCATGTACACGAATAACCAAAATAAAGGATTGAGAGAAAAACGGTTCATAAGAGGGATGATAATTCCAGCTAAAGGAGCATAGAAAACTTCATGAAGGAATATGCTTAATGAAAATAGAGGAAATTTAACCAAATAAAAATGAAAGCTTAGCTAGGTCAATGAATAAAGGGAAAGCATCCACAGGATAAGAAAAAAAATCTGTGTCTGGTTGAAGTACAAGAGTCTCAAAGGGAAAGATAATCACCATCACTTGGACACTTCTGTATCCTGGGACTATTACATTCATTTTACATTCACTTTGTTGTCGCTGCTGCCTGCCAGCAAACTGGTCCGCAACCCCTGGCAACCTCATGCAAAAAGGGATCTGACAGCTAGAAGCCATAGTTTTCACTGCCTGCTTTTCTGAGCTAAACTGCCAGATCTTTCTTCCAGGAGCTTTTCTGATGCTCCAACATCCTAGCAGCATGATACATGAGTGGTAACTATGTGTAAATCTGTCAAAACCTAATCCACATCTTTCACCTGGAAGACAAGAATTCTAAATCATGAATGTGTCATGAATTACTCGTTTAATTACCTCATTTTACTATGTTATTAAATAATTCTGTGACAGAAAACTTTGTGTCATTTAGAGCTAAAGAAATTAAAGCTCAGAGTTTATAGCTCTATCTAAGCTACTCAGTTAATATGTAGTCTAGCTGTTTTCTTCATAATCATATCTCTGCATGTGTTTTTCCCACAATAGAGTTCTCCACTTTGTTGTTGTTGTTATGTGCCATCCAGTCGTCTGCGACTCATAGTGACCCAATGTACAAGAGCTCTAAATGCTGTTCTATCCTGGGCCAATCTAGCCATCTCAAACGCACTTATTCCCACAATTCCAGTCACAGAATCGAACCATCTCATCAAAGGTCTTCCTCTCCTTCGCCACCCCTCCACTCTGCCAAAGATGATGTCCCTCTCGAAGGACCAGTACCTCCTCGCAACATGCCCAAAGTATGTCAGATGAAACTTCAGAATCCTTGACTCCAAGGAGCATTCTGGCTTCACCTTCTCCAGGACAAACCTGTTTGTTCTCCTAGAAGTCCATGGTATATTCAACACTCATCTCCAGCACCACAGCTCAAAGGCATCAATTCTCTTTCTATCAACCCTATTCACTGTCCAACTCTCTGATGCACAGCATGTAATTGCAAAGACTAAAGCCCAGATCAGGCGCACCTCTGTCTCCTGCCTGATGTCGTTGCTCTTCAGTACTCTTGAGAGGTCCCTCACAGCCGACATTCCCAGTGCAATCCATCTCTTCATTTCCTGGCTACTGTTAACAAGAGTGTCGATTGTGGAGGCAAGCAAACTAAAACTTTTAACTATCTCAATCTCTTCACCATCCGTACTTATGCTTCCAATTGGCCCAGTGGTTAGAATCTTTGTTTTCTTGATGTTGCGCTTCAATCCATATAGAAGGCTGCAGTCCACTTTAGGAGCAGGAAGGAGGTTTAACCTGAATAAAACTCAGCTTCCCTGAACCAGCTCATGGTCACCCTAGCAGTGTGACAGAGTAAGTGCAAGAGAGTAAATGAGCCTCTTCTAACTGAAGAATAAAATACTTTCTATGCTAATAAGTGGTAGATGTCTACAAATTGCATTGTTATTGTTGTTGTCATGTGCCGTCGAGTCACCTGCGACTCATAGCGACCCGATGTACAACAGCCCTAAACTCCGCTCTGTCCTGTGCCAATCGCACTGTCTCTGACATTCCCATCCCAATTATCCCAGTCACTGAATCAATC
>NW_006399979.1:3735171-3741569 GCF_000299155.1 Elephantulus edwardii | reverse complement strand
GAGGGTAGAGAGAATAGTGCAACAATGAATGAGTGGAAGCCCAAAATCTCTGTAAATGTTTATGAAAATTAATAAAATATAATTATAATTTAAAAAAAATTATCAAACAGAATCACTGATATCACATGCAAGTAAGATTCTGTTGAAGAGTATCCAAAAATGACTGGAACAGCACATCAACAGAGAATTGCCTGAAGTGCAGGTTGGGTGTAGAAGAGATCATGGTACTAGGAATATTATATCTAATGTTAGATGGATCATGGCTGAAAGCAGGGAGTATCAGAGGAATGTCTATCTTTGTATTATTGACTGTGCAGAGGCATTTGACTGTGTGGATCACGACAAACTATGGCTGACTCTGAGAAGAATGGGAATCCCAGAACACTTGATCGTGATTATGTGGAACCTATACAAGGACCATGAAGTAGTCATTAGAACAGAGCAAGGAAATACTCTATGGTTCAAAATTGGGAAGCGTGTGCATCAAGTATGTGTCCTATTTCCATATCTTTACAATCTATATGCAGAACAGATTATCCGGGAGGCTGGGCTCTATGAGGAGAACTGTGGAATCATGATTGGAGATAGACTCATCAACAATCTGTCTTATGCAGATGACACAACCCTGCTTCCTGAAACTGAGGAGGACCTGAAGTGCTGGCTGCAGAAAGAAGGTCAAGGACTGTAGCCTTCAATATGTATTGAAGCTCAACATCAAGAAAACAAAGAGCTGACTGGCAGCATCATGATAGATGATGAAGATATTGAGATTGCTGACAGCTTCAGTTTGCTTGACTCTACAATCAACACCCTTGGTACCAGCAGCCAGGAAATTAAAAGACGAATTGCATTGGGAAAGTTGGCTGTCAGAGACCTCTCCAAAGTACTGAAGAGCAACAGTGTAAGTCTGGAGACTACGGTGTGCCTGATACAGGTCATGGTCTTTGCTATTACTTGCTATTCATCAGATGACTAGGGATGATAGAAGAAAAGTTGATGCCTTTGAGCTATGGAGCTGGAGAAGAGTATTGAATATACCATGGACTGCTAGGAGAACAAACAAGTTTGTCCTGGAAAGGGTGAAGCCAGGCTTTTTCTTGGAGGCAAGGATTCTGAAGCTTTGTCTGACATAATTTGGACATGTTGCAAGGCGGGATCAGTCCTTGGAGAGGGGTATCATACTTGGGAGGTTGGTGGGACAGTGCAGGAGATAAAGACACTCGATGAGATGGATTAATTCAATCACTGGGGTAATGGGGATGGGTGTGTCTGAGACATCAAGATCGGTAAGGGATAGAGCAGGGTTTAGGGCTCTTGTACACATGGTCACTATGAGATGCAGGCGACTAGATGGCACATAACAACAAAAAACAAGTTCAGCAAAACAAATTAAAGAATGCTCTCTAAAATAAATAACACCCATGGAAGTTGCAGTCACGATATCAAATGGTGTGTTGCCGTGCACAAATTTGCTATCAAGGTTCTCTTAAAAGTGGTAGATAGAAAGGATGCCAATTTAAAGACTAAAGTATGCAAGTTAAACAATTCTAACTTGCTTTATAAGAAATTGAAAATTGGACAGTGAAGATACAAAGTTCTGACTTCAAGCTTGAACAAAATGAAGATAGAAGAACTGATGTTTTGCGTTATGCTAAACAGTAAGATGTTCTAATACATTATAATGTTCATTTTCAATTCTGCAAACCATATAGACTAAAAGACTGTTCTGGGCACCTCACTTCTTGTTTTAGTTTTTTAAAGAACTCAAGAACCTGTTGTTTGAACAACAGCGCAATAAATTATAAACTAGACTCTTTCCAAGATGTTGTTGCAAAAAGGACAACAGAGTGAGTGAGAGTGTGTGTGTGTGTGTGTGTGTGTGTGTGTGTGTGTGTGTATGTGTGTGTGTATTAGGAAGCACTGGTGGCCTAGTGGCAAGAAGCTGTGCTGCAATCCCAAAGGCATATGACTGGAATCCACCAGCTACTGTGTGGGAGGACAGAAAATCTCTTTCCTTGACATCCTCATGATTGGACCTACTGTTATAGTTACTGTGTCAATCCATCTAATTGAGAAGGTCTTTCTCTCTTATTTATGCCATGAAAGCTGGAGTTCAGAGAAAGGATGATTCAGAATACTGAATGATCCAGAAAGTATTAAAGATGGAAGGAGTATAGAGAGTCATTGTACCAAAAAGAATTGGCTGGCACAGAATAATTGCAAGAAACAACATATGAGCAAGAGACAATGATGAAGGAGGAAGTTCAGGCTGTTCTGAAAGACTTGGCAAAAAATAAAGCCATAGGAATTGATGGAATACCAATTGACATATTTCAACAAACAGATGTTGCCCTGGATATGCTCACCAGGTTACACCAAGAAATCTGGAGGACAACTGCCTGGCCAACTGACTAGAAGAGATTCATATTTATTCCCATTCCAAGAAAAGTGAGTCAATAGAGTGAAAATTATCGTACAAGCAAAATTCTGCTACAGGTTATCTAAAAATGATTGTAATAGTACACTGAAAGAGAACTACCAGAAATACAAACTGGGCAGAAGAAGAGGTTGTATCACTAGAGACATTACTGCCAATGTCAGATGGATCCTGGCAGAAAGCAAAGAGTATCAGAGGAACATAGGTCTGTGTTTCATTGAGTAGGCAAAGGCATCTTGACTGTATGGATCACAACAAATTATGGCTAACCTTGAAAAATGGAAAACGGTAATCCCAGAACACTTGATTGTGCTTATGTGAAATCTATACTTGGACCAGGAAGCAGTCCTCAGAACAGAGCAAGGAAACACTGTGTGTGGTTCAAAATCAGGAAAGGAGCACGTCAGGGATGCACCTTGTTTCCATACCTTTGCAATATATATGCAGGATAGATCATTTAGGAGGCTGGGCTTTATGAGGAGGAATATGGCATCAAGATTGGAGGAAGACTCATCAGCAACTTTTGTTATCAGATGGCACAACCTTGCTTGCTGAAACTGAAGAGGACCTGAAGCGTTTGCTGCAGAAGGTCAAGGACTATAGTTTTCAATATGGACTGAAGCTCTACATGAAGAAAACAAAGATTCTCTCCACTGAGCCAATTGGCAACCTCATGATAGATGGAGAAGAGATTGAAGGTGTTAACAATTTTAGCTTGCTCAGCTCCACAATCAACACTCTTGGCAACAGCAGTCAGGAAATCAAAAGAATTGCACAGGGAAAATCTGCTGTCAGGAACCTCTCCAGAGTACTGAAATGCAATGATATGAGTCTAGAGACTAAGGTGTGCCTGCTCCAAGCCATGGTCTTCACAATTGCTTGCTATGTATCAGAGAGCTAGACAATGGCTAAAGATGACAGAAGAACTGATGCTTTCAAGTTGTGGTGCTGGAGAAGAGTCTTGAACATATCACGGAAAGACAAGAAAACAAATAGGTGTGTCTTGCTGAGGGTGAAACCAAGTCTCTCCTTAGAGGCTAGGATTTTGAAACTCTGTTTCACATGCTTTAGACATATAGCCAGGAGGGACCAGTCCTTGGAGAAGGACAACATGATCAGAAGAGTGAAGGTACAGCACGTGAGAGGAAGAACCTGGATGAGGTGGATTGATACAGTAACTGGGGCAATTTGGAATAGGTGTGTCATAGTCAATGAGACTGGCACAGGATAGGGCAGGCTTCAGAGGTGCTGTACACTGGGTCACTATGAGTCACAGGCAACTCAAGAGCACCTAACAACAACAACTCACATACTTTAGGCACATGGCCAGGAGAGTCCTGTCCTTGGAGAAGGACATCCTACTTGGAAGGGTGGAGGGGCAGCACAGGAGAGAAAGACCTCAGAAAAGATGGATTGACACAGTAACTGGAGTAACGGAGGTAATGAAGTTGGAGTCAGTGAGACTAACTCAGGATAAGGAAGGCTTTAGAGCTGTTGTACAGAGGGTAGCTATGATTCACAGGACACTCAACGGCACATAACAAAAACAAGAGTCTATGGTCAGCAAAAGGATCTCAATGGGGTTCTAGATCAAAGATTAGCAAACTGCAAGTCACAGGCCAAACCTAGGCCATTTTTTTAATACATAAGGTTTCACTGAAACAAAGACACACTCATTCATGTATGAATTGTTTATGTGTGCTTTCTTGCAACAAATCAGAATTGAGTAGCTGCAACAGAAACATAATGGCTTAAAATATTTACTATCTGGCCATGTAGAGAAAATACATGACAAAACAGCTTGCTCTAAGAAATAAAACCTAATATTTTAAGGCTGGTATAATAAAATACATATACTATAACTCATGAAACATCCATGGGTGCCCTAGATATAAATCAAGTCATGAAATGAATTGGCTTTCTGCAGGGTTGTATTTCCACTGTTACAAGTTCTGTTTTCATCCATCTTGTTTCCCTTTCCAATGCAAAAGCAAATGACAAAAAGTACCATATGACTGATGTTTTCTGAGAATAGCTCACTCTGTTGAAATGATGGTCATATCGTCTTAAATTATCTCTAGCCTTTGAATGATCAGAATTCTTCAACATCATAGAAGGCTAACCTTTAGAAAAGAGTCCTTTCTCTGAATCATACTAAACAAATTTTGACAGGGGTGACTTTAGGCTATCATTTAAATTGAACAATAATATTGATTGTAAAAGCACTTAACCAACACTCAAATGCTGTATAAGTACAAAATCATTTCAGCAATGATACCTTTGCTTCCCTGCAGGCAGACACACGAGTGGATGCTTATTACTCAATCACTTGACCTAGAGAGCATTAAACTTTAAAATGAAAGGGGGAGGAACAACAACAAAAAAAAAAACCCACACCACAAAACCAAACTTGCTTTCATTAGATGTTACCAGGAAGTCTTAACAAGAAGTGACAAGCCCAAAGCTGGCTGTGGTTCCTCCAAAGGACGTTAAAAGGCTAAGTCAGTGGTGGCTGTGGCTGACCATCGATTTGCCATTTCCAAAACCCTTTTCCCTAATGGGAATCAGTGTAGCATGAATAAAATTAAATGGCCACTAAGTTCACATTTAGGCTATAATAATAACTAACTTGGGAAATATCCTTGCAAAGCTTCTGAGAGAATCTTTCCATGCCACACACTCAAAGTAGCTAGGCCTAACAGTGACCGTAAAACCAAAATTACGGTTACAGCATAGAAAAATGAAGAACAAAGTGGAATGCCTGACTCAGTGACTACAGACCTCTTGCAGGTAACAGCTTAAACACTCTATTCTTGGAAATACATTCCTCGACATCCTCAAAACAGATCAGCTCCCTCTAATAAATGTACTTTGAACATCCCTTACTTTTTTCCCCTATTATCACAATTGTAACTGAATAATTCATCATTTAATTGGTTGTTTAATGTTTCTATCTCTCAGTGGTGATGAGTTCCATGAGCTTCTTTATCTGTCTTGTCCAGAGCTGAAATCCCTATGGCTAGCACATGGTAAACACAAAAAAAGTATTAGCTGATTGATCTAAAGAATGAATGGATGGGCAGAAAGCTGAATCCTAAGAATCTCCTAGGAGAAAAGAAAAGCTTTATTTATTCTGTTTTATGCTCCTCAAAACTGATAGAAAACATTTTGCTGTCCTTACAGACCATAAGCAATGTTCTAAATATGTCCTCATGGTATATAGCACCACCTTCTATCTATTTCACCTATCTTATAGCCTCTCCTTTTACTTTTTTTAATGTTTTGTTTATTTTTCATTTCAATGAACATCTACAGAGATTTTGGAATTCCATTCATTCATTGTTGCACCCTTCTCCCCCCCACCACCTTACCCCTCCCCCCCTTTGCTCCTCTCCTTGAAAAGCAAAAGAAAAACTCCCTCAATTGGTACACAATCACCCCCGCACCTCCCTCAATCCCACCCCCAACCCCAAATATAATCCACTCTGCAACCTCCTTTTAATTTTTATCCTGTATCCTTTCCTTTTTTTTTCTCTCTGCACTAACATCTGTCTTTCAATATATAATCATGGTCAAGTTGCTTCCAGCTTTAAAAAATAGAACAAAGACTTACAACCATTCAAGGTTGTCAGGAACAGGAACGGACCCAATGTGAGTGGGTTTCACTTTTTCTCGATTTGTTTTGCTTTGAGAGGCAGGGACAGACCATATTCTGCTTTCAGACACACTGAAACATTCTTTTCTCTCCATACATGACAGGCTTCTGTTGCTCCTGCTGCTGCTGGTGGTCTTGTTGTTTATCGTCCAGTTGAAATCAAGCCATAGCTAATCCTCCAGGGAGTTTTTAGAGGCAGTAAATAGCAAGAGTACTGAATGTACCATGGACTGCCAGGAAAACAAACAGATTCATCTTGGAGAGGATTAAACCAAGCTACTCCTTGGAGGCAAGGATTCTGGGGCT
>NW_006399979.1:3727421-3735071 GCF_000299155.1 Elephantulus edwardii | reverse complement strand
ATACCATCTATTCCTGGAGCCTTATTTTTTGCCATTTCCTTCAAAGCAGCCTGAACTTCTTCTTTCATCACCATAGGCTCTTGCTCATATGTTGTTTCGTGAAATTCTTCTGTGTCTTCCAATTCCTTTCGGTTTCCTTGTCGAATTCCTTTCGACAAATTGCCTTACCCTGCATATTATTTTTATAAGCATCCTATATCAGTATTTTTTATATCGCCAAATTAAATTTCAATTTTTTCTCTCTGTGTTGAATGGATTTTTGTTATCAAGATAAAATCTGATCTCTAATCAATGGTAAACTGAACAAGTCATGGTGGAAATGGGATGCTATGCTGAAACCAATGCATGTAAAGTCATGAAGAGCTAGAAATTAGTAAGAGAGACCACAGATTACAAAGGAGGATTATTACAATGCATTTATATTTTATTGTTTTTATAAATCTTAAATTCTAGTCACTCATTAATGCATCTTGACTGAATGACCAATTTCTGACTGCACAATTTGGTAAAATCTTCTATTTCTTCCTCTTTGGCTCTGGTTTTTGGTGTATTAATTTGAATGATAGTGGTATTCACAGGACTTCCTTGTATGTGTATGGATATTATCCCGTCACTCACAACACTGTATTTCAAGATGGATCTAAAATTGACTTTTTTAACTATGAAAGAGACCCCATTTTTCATCTCCAGCATAGTAGATTACATGATAATAATTTCTGACAATAAAAGGCTTTGATATCAACAAAAAAATCATCAGAAGAAATTCATTCTATTTTAAAATAAGGAATTTTAGTTTACTTATTCATTATCATTATCAGATTCACAGAACTATTCAAAGTTCAGTCCCTCATCACTAGCATTTTTTGACCTATCTAAATGCTGCCTACAGACAATCTTCTGTGCCTTCTGATCTGATGTTATCATCATCACTGCCTTTCACACCTTCATCTCAATCTTTTGTATTCCACTGACATAAAATCCATGCATTTCAGAAGCTGTTGTAGATGGTTTCTGGGGTTATTTCCCCCCAAGAAAAAGCCACCCACTTACAGACTCCCATCTGCAGGCAAGGCCATGTGGTGTGACTGCTATATTTATATAAAACAGTAAATACATCATTTTAAACATTTTTTTTTCTTTCTAAGCATTCAAGGCAGTGGAAATTAGTAAAGTATTTTTCAAAAATAATCTTCTCAGTCTGGCTCTATTGCATGTATTAGCTCATATTTTCATAACATTTCAAGTCATCTGTTCTTTATTTACAGAAAGCAAGCACCTTAG
Organism: Elephantulus edwardii; assembly: GCF_000299155.1. Taxonomy (NCBI): domain Eukaryota; kingdom Metazoa; phylum Chordata; class Mammalia; order Macroscelidea; family Macroscelididae; genus Elephantulus; species Elephantulus edwardii. Next base: position 3,733,790 of record NW_006399979.1, on the reverse strand, counting down.
GGCATGATAATTCTATTAGAAATTACCACTGGCTTTAATTTCACCCCATTTACAGGACAATTAAATTCTCAAGAAGCAAATGTTTTGCTTCTTGCTGTTGTTGTTATGTGCCTTCAAGTCACCTGCAACTCACAGTAGTAACTCTCTGTACATCAGCCCTAAACTCTGCTCCATCCTGTGCCAATCTGTGTCTCTGAACTCTGCTCTATCCTGTGCCAATCTGAGTCTAAACTCTGCTCTATCCTGTGCCAATCTGTGTCTCTGAAATACCTACCCCCATTACTCCAGTCACTGAATCAATCCATCTCATTGAGGGTCTTCCTCTCCTGTGCTGTTCCTCTAACCTCCCAAACATGACGTTCCTTTCAAGGACTGGCTCCTCCTTGCAACATGCCCAGATTAAGTCAGACGAAGCCTCAGAATCCTTGTCTCCAAGGAGCAGCCCGGCTTCACCCTCTCTAGGACGAACCTATTTGTTCTCCTCACCACCCATGATATATTCAATACTCTTCTCCAACACCACAGCTCAAAGACATCAATTCTCCTTCTATCATCCCTAGTAGCCAGAATGTCAAATGACATTAAAACTTTATCCTTAATACATCTTCAGCAGAGATACTAGGTTCAGCGACGTGCTTGGTGAAGTCACAGAAGCCGGCCATCTTTTGTTGTCAGTCATTTGAATGTCTTAGGCAGACAGTGGTATTCATTCTCACGGAAAGATCATTTTTTATGTGTTTAGAAACCCAAGTAACACTCACCTTGAAATCTGGGATTTCTATTTCATTTATCTGAAACTTCACTTTGATGTGAATCATGACAGTAGAGAAATTTTAATCTCTTTGTGAAACAATATACCCTTTCAAGTCGTTCTCCAATTTAGGTCACTTAGCTTTGAGCCCACAATATAAATTTTTATAGATTCATCTTCTCCAGTTCCTTCTCCTTTCTTCATTTGCAAACACATGACTCCACAAGACTGAATTCACTTGCTACTGCTATTGATTCTTTTTCTCACCCTTACAATTTTCAGTTTGGAATAGGCATTATTATAGGACTTGTGTGTATTTCTTGACATGATCCTAAAGGGTTCAAAGATGTATATTTACAAATAGAAATATTTATAAACCAACATGTGCAAAATACAACTGACAGCTGGTCCTAGTAAAGACACAGCATCTTCAAATGTGAGGTATACAAGAAGGAAGGGTGTTTTTTATTTATATGCTCACAAGCATATGACCACGAGTACTCATGGTCATTGATCAAAGACATTGGCACTAATAAGACATAACTAGATTATAAAGTATGCAAAGCTAGGATAGCTTAAGAGTTCTAGTTAAAAGCAACTGAGAAAATTTTCACATATAAATCTGTGTTAGAATGATCTTACACCAACCAGTTTTACTTGCTTATTCCTTCAATTAAATCCCAGACTTGAAAGATGACTGTGATAATTATGTCAGTACAACTGAACTGAGAATTTGTTTAAGCTTCCAATTGACAGCATCTGTGCACGGACAAGCTTTAATAGACTCATGGTTCAGATGGCTGACTCAAAAGCAATGGGGGCATAATTGCTAATTTAATAAACACTAAGCTCCAACTGGTAATTTTCTAATATTCAGGGTACTACCATGACTTTGTATCTATAGCTTATACCATCATTATACAAATATGATAACAAGTAACATTTTCACACTATTACCTGTGGGTGAATGAGGCTGACATGCACTTCTAGAAATGTCACAGATACACATAGAAATAGAGAGGTGTGCCATGACAAAAGATTTCACATAATTTCATCATTTCTGCATACCACATGTGTGCAGATTATTTACATGTGCACACCATCTGTGGAAAATATGGCATTTTAGCATATAGGGAAAAAAGATGGAATAAGGGAGCTCTGGTGGCTTAGTGGTAAGGAGCTGTACTGACAGCCTGAAGGCATGTGGTTTGACTCCACCAGGTGCTCTGCAGGATCTCCTCTCATACAACCTCTGAAAATCCAATGAAGAGTTAGCTCTGAGTCAATGTGACTCAATGGCATATAAAAACAACAATATGATTAAATAGATAAGTTGGGTTCTTGAAATTTTTTATTAAAACTCCCTGCAGTTGACAATTGAGAGCAGCTGAAATCTTTGTATACAAAAGAAATGATCAATGGTGCTTTAGGTGGAAGGTGATGATGAATTGGAAGACACAAAAGAAATGTTGAAATCATAATAATGAAGGATATGAGGAGTTCTGATGATGTCTGTAAAATAACAGGGCCTATTGCCACATTGGAAGGAGGAAGAAAATACTAGGGAAGAGGACTCAAATATAACTCCACACTAGGTCAGTGAAATCAAGGATCCTACTCAAAGAGACACACATCAAAAAACTGAAAAGTAAAAAAAAAAAAGAAAAAAAAAACAAACTGAAAAGTAAAAAATATGCAAGACAATACTGATATTTATTCCATTGGCTACTGGAATTACTCCCAGAAGTTTTCAATTTTGTTATATGTTTGTTTTGGGGGTTTCCTCCCCTTTGATTATTTTCTAAACATTATGAGGTGGCTATTTATTTATAATTCAAGAATTCAACTCCAGGACATGGAGCTTGAACCAGTGTTTTTCTTGGTGTTCTTGTGCAGGAGTCATATTTTAGAAAAGGTTGGGAAGCTGGGAATTTGTTTATTATTTACCACTAAAGATTTTTATAAGAGCAATCTAGAATAAAATGTTCTCTCAGGGTTTTGAAGCTGAAATGGTTGCTCCATTTTCTGTCTGCAGTAGCCTGTTGATATTTGCATTCATGCAGTATTTAGAGTTACATAACTTTGGTTGGGGGTAACTGATTTTGATGGCATGAGTTTATTGGGAAAATATATAATTTTTAAAATCTATTTGTTATATGTTGTGATGTGCAGTTGAGTCACCTGCAACTCATAGTGACTCTAGGTACAACAGCCCTAAACCCAGCTCTACCATGTGCCAAACTTACTGTCTCTGACACACCTACCCCCATTACCCCAGTCACTGAATGAATCCATCTCATCGAGAGTCCTCCTCTCTTAAGCTGTCCCTCTAACCCTCCCAAGCATGACATATAGACACAGTAATAATGTGAATAGTTCCTAGTAGATAATTTTCATTTTAATTAAAAGACAAAAACAGCTCTTTAAATATGATTTATTTAGGAGCTAAATGCATAGGAGGATTTTTTTTAGGGCGCAGTAACTTCTTATTACCCTATGTAAGTGTTTTAGATATAGTTACACACAAAAAAAAAATACATGGTCCCAAGAAATTTACACTCCCTCAGCAAAAGTGCAACACTATGTAATGGTTGTGCCAGACACTGAAGACAGGAATGCCTCTTCTGCTAGGAGTATCCATCTACTAAAGGAGGCAGACAATCTAGAAAATAAATAAAATACAAGCAAAGGCATGGAATACCAAATTTTTAGAAAACAGTGATTTCATAAAGAAAGAAGCGTCCTTTCTCCTGTTATTGTTTTAAGAGATAAAAAGATATGGCTAAAAGAAAACTAGGGAGAATGCAAAAAGAATGCAATCTGGGAGGGACAGAAGCAGGGATTTTTTTTATCATGTAAATAGAAGTAAATCCTACAGAAAGAATCAATCAGTAAGTCGTCACTGACATATATATTCTAACAATTATATTACAGATTAAGAAAGTCATCTCTCCCCATAATCACAATCACTTTCTAATGGGTTGTTTTCATCTTTCTGTTCAACAAGATTTAACTAAGGCACACCTTAAATATAAAGAATTTTTTTCTACAGTTACAACATGGTGAAAGCAATCTAATGAAAAATGAAATGAGGGGTGAACTTACTGAATAAAACAGAAAGACAAATTCAGCAACTTGACAGAATTTGGGAGTTTGTTAAACAATAAACACACTTTCACAACAAAAAACTGAATTAAATTAATAGTATCTTTAATAATCTGCTTCAGAATACTTCCTTAAAGTCAATTTGATAATCAATCCCAAAAATATTTTATTTTGGCATATTTTCTTATACTTCCAAATTTCAAGTAGTAGTAATCCAAAGGCAGTATCCAGGGCTTAGGAAAAGTACAAATCCTAAAAACCTGAGTTTAATAATATCTGATTACTTGAAATGAGGGGGTATAACGCATGTGGCAGAAGGAGTCTCAGCAGACCCCATACCATGCAGGGACAAATAAGCCCACAGGTCAAGACCACCTTTAAGTCAGGAAGACGACATTATATACCAAATCTATAGGATTCATCAACCTCCCCTGGGAAACTCTTGTAGCATAAATGCAAAAGAAGATGTCTTATGGTACAAGAAGTCAATCGGGGAACAGAAGTTGAAAACTTCTGAAGTCAAAAGATACTGCCTCCAGAGGAAGAACCTGGCAGCAGCTTGAGGCGTTAGGAATCACAGAAGCCCAGAAAGATTGACATATAGGCCATCACATCAGGGTTGATGCTGAATGCAGTAGGTCGGAGTAGATGTAAATGCTAGTCTAGCAGGGCAAGGGGTGGCTCAAAACACACTTGGCAAGGGTGGGGACAACAAAGAATCTATTGGTTTTTTCTACTACTGGGAAATATCTTTAATCTGCTTGTCTCTGTAAAATGCTTGTCTGTCAGATAATATTCTAAATCTGAGCAATCAAATTAAGACCGACTAGAAGGAAGGCTTGGACATCCATTTCTGAACTAGCCGGCCTTTGAAAACCATAACAGAGCACACTTAGACTGGCAGATATGGCAACTGCGGCTGAACCCTCAAGTGTGGAAAAACAAAGAAGAAGGAACAGCTATAAACAGACACTGGACTGGAACATGGAATGGAAAGAACCATGAATGTAGGAAAATTGGATATTGTTAAGAAGGAAATGGAACACATAAATATTGACATACTATGCATTGGCGAAATGAGATGGACTGGCAAGGGACACTTTGAATTAGAGGATCATATGATCTACTATGCTGGAAATGAAAAGGTGAGGAAAAATGAAGTTGCTTTCATAGTTAAAAAGGTAATTTCTAAATCTGATTTGAAATACAATGTTGTGAATGACAGGACAATATCCATATGCATACAAGGAAGTTCAATGAATATCACCATCATTCAAATATATGCACCAATAAACAGAGACAAAGAAAAGGGGAAATAAAAGATTTCTACCAACTTTTGCAATCAGAGATTGATCGAACATGCAATCAAGATGCATTAATAATAATGGGTAACTGTACTGCAAAAGTTGGGAACAGAGAAGATGGATCAGTAGTTTGAAAACATGGACTTGGCAATAGAAATGAAGCTGGAGATAGAGTGATAGAATTTTGCACAATGACATATTCATTGAAAATACATTTTATAAAAAACATAAATGCAGGCTTTACACATGGTTTCACCTGATGGTATACATAGGAACCATATTGATTACATCTGTGGAAGGAATCGCTGGAGAAGCTTAATATCAGCTGTGAAAACTAGGCCAGGTGCTGATTATGGAACAGACCACCAACTAGTCATATGCAAGTTCAAACTAAAGATGAGGAAAATTAAATAAAATCCACAGGCACCAAAATTTGACCTTGAGTCTATCCCACTCGAATTTCAAAACCATCTCAAGAATGGGTTTGAGGCCTCGGACATTAATGAGTAAAGAGCGGATGAGCTGTGGGAGGATATCAAAAATGTCATCCAAGAGTACAAAAGGTCATTACAAAGACAGAATAAGAAGAAAAGACCAAGCAGGATGTCAGAAGAAACTCTAAATATTGCACTAGAGTACTGAGAACCCAAAGAAAAGGGAAGAAATCACCACTATGGAAGGCAGTATGGTGCTTTCTCCAAAAGCTACAAATAGAAATACCATTTGACCCAGCAATTCCACTACTAGAAATATATCCCAAAGAAATCATAACTGCTACCCAAGCAGATATATACACACCCATGTTTATAGCAGCTTTGTTCACAATAGTAAGGAGTTGAAAACAACCCAAGTGCCCATCAACAAATGAATGGATATAGAAGCTCTGGTATAGTCACACAATGGAATACTACGCTGCATTGGAAAACAAGGAACTCATGCAATATTATTTAAAATGGGTGAAGCTGGAGGACATTATGCTGAGTGAAGTATCTCAATTACAAAAGGACAAATACTGCACGGTGCCACTGATGTAAAACAGGACTGACATTGGGTTTGGGGGGAGATTGAGAAAGATGGGATAAATAATGTATACTGCATTGAAACAGATGAGGGAGAAAACTGTTTAAAAGGGATTATGTGATTAGTTGTTTTTGTCATGACAGAGGTCCAGAACGAAAGCTGCATAGTGGAGTGGACATGCTGGGAGGG
>NW_006399979.1:3726562-3727215 GCF_000299155.1 Elephantulus edwardii | reverse complement strand
GGAAGAAATCAAGATATTAAGGAGTTGAACAGAAGATTTCAGAGGGCAGAGCAGGAAGACAAAGTATTACAATGAAATGTGCAAGGAGCTGGAGTAAGAAAACCAAAAGGGTCAAACTCACTCAGCACTTCTTAAGCTGAAGGAACTGAAGAACAAATTCAAACCTCAATTTTCAATACTTAATGATACTTTGAGCAGAATATTAAATGATCCAGGAAGCCTTAAAAGAAGATGGAAAGAGTATACAGCGTCATTGTATAAAAAAAAATAAATAAATAAATTGGTGGACACAGAAGAATTTCATTAAATAAAGTATGAGCAAGAGCCCATAGTGATGAAGAAAGAAGTTCAAGCTCTCTGAAAGAATTGGCAAAAATAAGACCCCAGGAATTGATGGCATACTGAAGGATTATTTCAACAAACAGACGCTGCTCTGAATGTACTCTCCAAGTTGTGCCTGGAAGACAACCATCTGGCCAACTGACTGGAAGAGATCTATATTTGTTCTCATTCCAAAGAAAGTTGGTCCAACAGAGTTTGAAAATTATCAAAAATTTTCCAGTATCCTGGAAAAGCTACAACCAGGACAAGATAACATAGATGAATGGGACCTTCTAAGACTCAAATCCCTATGCACATCCAAAAACTTCTCC
>NW_006399979.1:3712526-3726462 GCF_000299155.1 Elephantulus edwardii | reverse complement strand
ACTGGGGTAATCGGGATGGGTGTGTCAGAGGCGGTGCGGTTGGCGCAGGATAGAGCAGGGTTTAGGGCTGTTGTGCATAGGGTCGCTATGAGTCGCAGGCGACTCGATGGCACATAACAACAACAACAAATAGCAAGATGACCAGTGAGCTTTCAGGGGCAATAAACTGCAAGAGGAGACTGCTCCTTTTTCTCTCTCCAAGCAGCTGTTAAATTCTGTGTGCTTTTGAGATTGCAGCACAGCTTCTTACCACTAGACCCCAGAGCTCCTGCCTTTTCTTCTAAAACAATGCTCATCCCTGTCATATTTCAAAAATGCCCTGTACTTAACCCTACACTTTAAAAGCTAGCTCCTCCATAAAGCCTGTCCATACTATATCATACTGAATTTTATCTGATCCTTCTATTTCTATTTAACTCTTTTTTTCCTTGCATGTTTCTTTACCCATATATTATCATCACCAGCACAAGCCTGTGAGTCTGTTCATCTTTGATATCTTAAAACATTTAGCACTCTAAAATAGTGGGTTTTCAGTTGAAAATGCCTGCTCAATCAATAGATTTGTCAACTCAAAAAACTTACTGGCCTCATAGTAAGGGCCACTCACTCTTTTTGGCTGTTGGCAAAGATTACTGAATATCCTCCAGACTGCCAAAATAACAGATCCTGAAGGAAGAGCAACCAGAGTGCTCCTAAGAGGCAAGGATACTGAAACCACTTCTCTCCTATTTTGGGTATATTATTGGGAAGCAACAGTCTCGCAAAAAAGACGATATGCTGGGAAAAACGAAGGACGAGAAGAAAAAAAGAAAAGACATTCAAGGATATGGACTGACATGGTTACTACAACAAAGGAGGAGATCCTATGGATAGATCCACGGTTCAGAGATATCTATGCTTAGTTGTTTGGACGGCCCATAACATTATTTAGAAAGCTTCAGAAACTAAATTGATGGTCAAGGCAGGCTTAAACAAGTTTAGAAGCACGGAGCATATCAGAGAAAGTCATAGATACACGGTGTAGTGCTTCAACAGCTCCAACGCCGATGCAATCTAAGTAAGTGAATCTATGAGTGGAGGAGGAACACCCATCACCACAATCTCCAGTCCACACCAAGCACGCATGTCAGGTGAAGCTAGGCCCAGTAAGGGGTGGGAACGCGCTCAGGGACCTCCTACATACCTTCAGCACTCCTGCAAGGTGGGGAAGGCGCCATCAGCAGGGAGCCACTGGAAGTGCAGCTCAAGGACAACAGGACTCCTGCCTAGCACAAGAAGACACCATAAGGGAGAAAGCCGCTCCCACAGCCTTATACTATGGGAGAAAGAGAAAGGGAGAAAATACGGAGAGCGGTGCCTCAGAGGCCTCAGCGGTTTACTGGGCCCTTCTGGCAGCTCGTTTCCAAAAGTCCGTTCCAGATGGGAGCAAAACGTCTCCGGGTTTTCCTTCTAGCCCAACCAAGAGGAAGTCCGTTGTGTGAAGGAAAAACTAGCTCTCATCCTGAGAATTGCGCCCCCTTAGGTTTGGGAGTCTGAATATGAATCCTTGAGGGGAAGAGAATGAAAAGACCCTTAGAGAGTACTGATCCTATTTAGGGGAAAGGGTAGAGGTAGTGGCAACTTGGAAAACCAAAGACAAGGCTAATTCTAAAACCATTTTCCTTATTTCAAAAATGAAAGTTTTCTTATGGCCATTTATACAGTCATCTGTCTTGGCGAGAGTGCAACCAGAGTGTTCCAGGAAGGAAAAGATGGTGAAACTTCATCTCATACACTTTGGGATTGTGAGGAGAATCAGTATTTGGGAGAAGACATCACGCTGTGAAAGGTGGAGGGTCAGAGAAAGAGAGGAAGACCTTCAACAAAATGGATTGACATACTGATGATAATAATGAGCTGGTTCATATTAGAGATCATGAGGATAGGGCAGAAGAGGGCAAGGATCAGATTTGTTCTTCATAGGGTTACTATAAATCAAAGTTGAGTTGACAGCACCTAACAACAAAAACAATTGTACTTATTTTACCCTTTTCTATCTTCCAAAACCAAATCTCTTCTAGTCAGTTGGCCAACTGGCTGTGCTCAGATTTCCTGGCACAACTTAATGAGCACATCCAAGGCAGTCTGTCTGTTGAAATATGTCAGTTGGTATGCTGTCAACAACTGGAGCCTTGTTTTTTGCAAATCTCTTCAGAGCAACTTGAACTTCCTCCTTCATCACCATAGGCTCTTGCTCATATGTTATTTCATGAAATTCCTCTGTGTCAGCCAATTCCTTCTGATACAGTGACTCTGTGTACTCCTCCCATGTTCCTTTGATACTTCCTCGATCATTTAACATTCTACCCAAACTATAAGTATTGCCACCGTGGCTTGAATTTGTTTTTCAACTCCTTCAGCTTAAGAAATGCTGAGCGAGTTCGGCCCTTTTGATTTTCTGACTCTACCTCTCTGCACATTTCATTGTAGTACCTTGCTTTGTCTTCCCGGACTGCTTTTGAAATTTTTGGTTCAGCTCTTTGATTTCTTGAACTGCCAGATGCACAGGCTGGATTTAGAAGAGGTCATGGTACTAAGGATATTATAGCTAATGTTAGAAAGCAGAAAGCAGAGAATACCAGAAGAATGTCTGTCGGTGCTTCATTGACTATGCAAAGGCTTTTGACTGTGTGGATCACAACAAGCTATGGCTGTCTCTGAGAAGAAAAGGAATTCCAGAACACTTGATTGTGCTAATGTGAAACCTATACTTGTACCAAGAGGCAGTTGTCAGAACAGAGCAGCAAGACACTGGATGGTTCAAAATCAAGAAAGAGGTCCATCAGGGATGTAGTTTGTCTCCATAGTTTTTCAATTTGTATGCAGATCATCCGAGATGCTGGGCTGTGGCATCAGGTGAAAGAATCATCAACAACCTGTGTTATGCAGATGACACAACTCCGCTTGCTGAAACTGAGAAGGACCTGAAGCACTTACTGAAGAAGGTTAAGGACTGTAGTCTTCAATACGGATTGAAGCTCAACATCAAGAAAACAAAGATTCTCACCACTAGGGCAATTGGCAGCATCAGTATGGATGGTGAAGAGATTGAGATAGTTAACAGGTTTAGTTTACTTGGTTCCACAGTCAACACTCTTGGTACCAGCAGCCAGGAAATCAAGAGACGAATTGCATTGGGAAAGTTAGCTGTCAGGGAACTCTCAAGAGTCCTGAAGAGTAACAATGTCAGTCTAGAGACTAAGGCCCACCAGATCCAAGCCATGGTTTTCACAATTACTTGCTATTCTTCAGAGAGCTAGACAATGACTAAGGATGATAGAAGAATTGATGCCTTTGAGTTTTGGTAGTGGGGAAAAGTATTGAACATACAATGGACTGCCAAAAGAACAAATGGATCAGTCATGAAGAGATTAAAACCCAGCTACTCCTTGGAGGAAAGGATTTTGAAGCTCCATTGCATATGCTTTTGGCACATGGTCAGGAGGGGCCAGTTCTTGGAGACAGACATCATGCTTCTAAGGATGGAGGAACAGCACAGGAGAGGAGGCCCCAGACTTAGATGTATTGAGACAGTAACTAGAGCAATAGGGGTTGTTGTTGTTATGTGCCATCGAGGCGCTTGTCACTCATAGCGACCCTATCTATGTACGCCAGCCCTAAACCCTGCTCTATACTGTGCCAATCGCACTGCCTCTGACACACCCATCCCAATTACCCCAGTCACTGAATCAATCCACCTCATAGAGGGTCTTCTCCTCTTGCGCCGTCCCTCCACCCTCCCAAGCATGATGTCCATCTCTAAGGACCTGGCCCTCCTTACAACATGTCCAAAGTATGTCAGACGAAGCCCCAGAAACTTTGTCTCCAAGGAGCAGCCTGGTTTAACCCTCTCCGGGACGAATCTGTTTGTTTTCCTAGCAGTCGATGGTATCCTCAACACTCTTCTCCAGCACCACAGCTCAAAGGCATCAATTCTTCTTCTATCCTCCCTAGTCATTGTCCAACTCTCTGATGTATAACAAGTGATAGCAAAGACCATAGCTTGTATCAGGTGCACCTTAGTCCCCAGAGTGACACCATTGCTCTTCAGTACCCTGGAGAGGTCCCTAAGAGCCGACGCAATACGTTTTTTTATTTCCTGGCTGCTGGTGCCAAGAGTGTTGACCGAGGAGCCAAACAAACTAAAGTTGTTAACAGTCTCAATCTCTTCACCATCCATCCTGATGCTGCCAATTGGTCCAGTGGTGAGAACCTTTGTCTTCTTGACACTGAGCCTCAATCCATACTGAAGGCTGCAGTCCTTGGCCCTCTGCAGCAAGTGCTTCAGGTCCTCCTCAGTTTCAGCAAGCAAGGTTGTGTCATCTGCATAACGCAGATTGTTAATAGATCTTCCACCAATCCTGACGCCATACTTCTCCTCATAGAGCCCAGCCTCCCGGATAATCTCTTCTGCATACAGACTGAAAAGGTATGGAGATGGGACACATCTCTGGCGTACACCTATCTCAATTTTGAACCATGCAGTATTTCCCTGTTCTGTTCTGACGACTGCCTCTTGGTCCAAGTATAGGTTTCTCATTAGCACGAACAAGTGTTCTGGGATTCCCATTCTTCTGAGAGTCAGCCACAGTTTGTTATGATCCACACAGTCAAATGCCTTTGCATAGTCAATTAAACACAGTTAGACATTGCTCTGCTATTCTCTGCTTTCAGCTAAGATCCATCTAACATTAGCTATAATATCCCTAGTACCATGACCTCTTCTAAACCCCACCTGGACTTCTGTCAGTTCTCTGCTGATGTACTGTTCCAGTCTTTTTTGGATAATCTTCAGTAGAATCTTGCTTGCATGTGAAATCAGTGATATTGGTCTATCGTTTCCACACTCTGTTGGGTCACTCTTCTTTGGAATGGGAACAAATATAGATCTCTTCCACTCAGTTGGCCAAGTGGTTGTTTTCCAGATTTCTTGGTACAACTTGGTGAGCACATCCAGGGCAGCATCTGAGTGCTGAAATACTTCAATTGGTATACCATCTATTCCTGAGGATTTATATTTTGTTATTTCCTTCAAAGCAGTTTGAACTTCTTCCTTCATCACCATAGGCTCTTGCTCATATGTGATTGCATTAAATTCTTCTGTGTCTGCCAGTTCCTTTTGATACAGTGACTCAATATATTCTTTCCATCTTCTTTTAATACTTCCTGGATCATTTCATATTCTGCCTAAAGCAATGGGGGTAGGTGTGTCAAATATTCTTTTGAGTGGTATAGTATTGGTCTGTCCATTAGCTGTATAGAAGTAACTCATAGTTGCCGTGATGCTAAACACTGTGACACTGATGTGTCAAATGCAGTAATGGTTACCCATGGTGGACAGTGTTTTGTGGAGATCCCTGATTAAAACATCAAGTTACTTATGACTCATAGAGACACTCCATACAATATCTCTGAAGTCTGCTCTATCCTGAGCCAGTCTCTCTGACTCTGACACACCTATTCTCATTGCCCGAGTTACTGTGTCTATCATTCTCATCTGAGATCTTCCTTTCAATGACACAAAACAACAAATTTAATTTACAATTTTTTACCTTCTGGAAATAGTGTAAAATATTTATAAGCATTGTACAATGAAAATCGGTATAAAATTTTCATAAGTTTTGTACAAATGATAGCACTAGATTTTTGTCTTACTTATCCTTAGTAGGGATATATAATAAGCAATGAATAAATTTCACTTATCATAAAATATTTAATTCTGTGCTTTTTAGAAACAGGTTTTTTAAAAAAAAATTCAGTGGTTCCACTCTGTGGTTCATACAATCACCTTTGGAAAGAAGCATATAAAGAACAGACAAAGATAAAAATATGCTCTTCTTGTTTATTCATTGCATTGAAATGCAGAAAATATGAATGGTGTTTGAATAGGTAGGCAGAACTTCTTAAAAAATCCTGTTTCTCTCATGTAAACATTTCAAAAGAGAAAATTCATTAAATGCCAATTTATTTAGCAATGGAGGTTAGCAGTGGTACGTTACTAAGGATTGCTAAGGTCCAAATTGCTGAAAGTGACCAGGTCTTGACACACTTGCAGCAAAAGAGCAAAGACTACAGCCTTCAATTTGGATTGCATATCAAATATCAAAAAACCAAAAATCCTCATCACTGGACCAAGAGGCAGCATCATGATAAGTGGAGAAAAGATTGAAAGTGACAATGAGGTCATCTTACTTGGAACCACAATCAATAAATTGGTAGTAACAGTCAGGCAGTCAGGAGACACATTGTATGGGGAAGTCTGCAGTAAGGGACTCCTTGAAATTATTGAGAAGTAGTGATATCAGTTTGAGGATTTAGGTGTGCCTAACTCAGAGCATGATCTTTCCAGTCACTTGCTGTGACTGAGAGCTGGACAACGCACAAGGATGACAGAAGAAGAATTTATTTTTTAAACTGTGGTGTTGGAGAAGAGTCCTGAAGATATAGCCTGGATTGCCAAAAGAACAAACAGATATGTTTTTGGGAGGGTGAAACCAGAGTGCTCCTTGGAAACAAAGATGATTGAACTTCACCTTGCATACTTCGAGCATTTTGCTATAAAAGGCTATTCCTTGCAGAGCGACATCATGCTTGGGATAGTGGAGGGGTGGTGAAACAGAGGAAGACCCATGAGGGTTGACAAAGTGACTCTAGCATTGAACGTGAGTGTGTCAGAGATTGTGAGGGGAAAACAGGACAGGAGAGTGTTCAGATTGGGGTTCATAGGGTCATTATGAGTCATACTCAATTCCACTCATCACCTAATAACAAGGTTTAAATATAATACAGTAAAAGTGGAATACAATCATAAAATTGTGAGCACTGGTGATGTAGCACTCATATGCTAGGTTGATAATCAAATGGTTGGTGGTTTGATTCAAGCAATAGCTTCTCAGGAGAAAGATGAGCAATCTCCTTCCATACGTAGAAGAATCACCATGAATTAGAATTGACTGGCAGCAGTTGGTTTGAGCTTGGCTAAAATAGAAAACTTTAGCTAGAAAGAGAATACTAAGTTACTAAAATAATAGTAATAATAAAAGAAAGAGTTAAGTAACATGGATTAATAGAAACATTTTGTATTCAGAAAATTAAGTCAGCCTCATAGTGACACTACATGTTATTGTTGTTACGTGCCATTGAGTTGCTTGCAACCTTAAGGTAGCCCAAACAGACTGAGCTAGTGATTTCCTTTTGGAAGTCCTCCGTGATGTCCATTTTCCTAAAGAATAAGCCAAAAGTGGCTGGAGAAGCCACTTGAGAGATCACGTCCTCCAGAAGTGAAGCAGTAGCTTTCAGAAGACTCCAGATACACCAGTGTCTCAGCAACTCAGTCCTCTCGGAAGATGAATGAAATGGGGCCCTGAGTGCCCTTTTATAAGGGGGAGTATCACATCCAACTTTGCCCTGAGTAATATGCCAAAAGTGGAGGTAGAAGCTACTGGAGAGATCACGTCTTCTATGACTGAACCAGTAGCTTTCAGAAATCTCCAGATACACCAGTGTCTCAGCAACACAGTCCTTTCAGAAGTGGAAGGAAATGAGTCACTGAGTGTCCTTTTATAAGGCAGAGAATCACATCCGATTTCTCTCTATGATGACCTTTTAACGATATCACGGTTGTTATCAATAGGATGATAAGAGTCCTTCTCAACCAATCAGAACGTTTCATTAACAGCTTAGTAATTTACATAATCCTCTCTCAACACCATCTCTTCAAGGAGTATACATTTTTCAGGAGATTAACTTGAAAATGGTGACTCGGGGTGCATATATGTTTCTTCTTAAATGTTTTTATTATGTCAGTTTATTTGCAAGATTCAAAGACATTGTTTTTCACACCCGATTCTTCCAATTTCTCTCACCTCCTCAACCGTCAAATTGTACAACCCCGTGATTAGTCCCTACCTATTCACCCCCACGCATCCTCATTTCTCTGTTTCCGCACCCTTCCCTGGCAGCGTCTCTATACCTCGGACTAGTGCTTCTAAGCTTGTCCCCAGTTTGTCTTTTTTCTTTTTTTTCTTTTTGAAAGTGACACAATTTTATTTTGCACACTTGCTACCTATTTAATTCTGTTACAGTAACTTGGTTACGTTAAAGAAGAACTACTGATAAAGAGGAAAAATACGTGACTGATTAGGTCTCATTGGCATAGACTTTTTCAAACTTGGAGTTGCCAGATTCCAAAGTAGCCCACGATCATGTATGCCAAGTGCAATAAAAAGGTGTGAGTGGCCAGTTAAAAGAGTTATCTGGGTATCTCCATAGAAGGGAACTTTTGGCCACATTCACAAAACTCACACTGCCACAATCAAAATCAACATATACACCAATCCTTTCCAGTGTTTTCTCTGTATAGTGAAAAGTTGGTGGAGGACTTGTCAAGAGAGTGTGGCAATGATTTTCCTTCACATGGAAAAGAAGAAACACATCCTCCTTCAAGGTTACAGGGCCATTCTTCGGTGGCTGTCCGTGTCGACACACTCCTACAGCCCAGTCCAAAGACTTGTCCACATCTACTTCCCAGTATTGCTTTCCAGAGGTGAAGACTTGTGATCCCCAGGCAGCAACAAATGTAGATATTCCAGAAGAAAAAGTTGCGTCTTGAAGGTCACATCCTAACTTCAAACTTTGTACATTTTTAAACATCATGAAATCGAGATTGCTTATTTCATTATTGAAGGAAATTTCAACCCGAAATTTGTTGCACCTGGACACCAGGCCAGGGATGGGGATTGCACGGTATACTGGGTTTACCGGCTCAGGCATGTGCAGCTGCACGGACTTGCTCCTGAACAACAGACTTCCCAGTTCCTGCAATAGCTCTACATCTGGTTTATCACACATATTCAGCAGCTCCTCATACATTTTATGTAGTTCTTTGTGTTTTTTTTAACATTGCACGTTCTGTTTTCTGGAATTGTCTTTCAATAATTTTATGATGGTGAGACTCAGCAGTATCAACTGCTGTGTTCCATTTTCTTGGAGATCTGGATGCAACTTCTTATACTCTCCATGGATCATCATTGTGTAGACATGAATGTAATATATCCATCTGTCCTTCTTGCTTTCCTCACTGAGATTCCTCTCATTTTTTTTAATCTTTCTCCTTAATGATGTCATTTCTTGGGTGAGCTTCTCCCTGTATTCTTTCACTGTGCTTTCAACGGAGGAGTGTCTGTGAGCTTCGTGCTTCTGAGTTTTAGAGCAGAGCAAACACAACAGTGTCTTTTCTTTTCACAGAGATGTAACTCTTGCTTACGGTGATGCTGAGCACTGTGACACTGATGTGCCAGATATGATAATGGTTACCCATGGTGGACAGTGTTTGCTGGAGCTTCCCGACTAAAACAAGCCTGGGCGAAGGACCGGCATCTACTTCTGAAATGGCTTTTCTCAGGAAACTCTGTTTGAACAGTGCTCAGGCCTTTCGTTCATAGGGTCGCTGTGAGTCATCTATGACTCGACAGCACTTAACAACAACAACATCCAAATTAAGACAGACTAGAAAGAAGAATTGGCCATCCACTTCCGAAATATATCATGCCTTCGAAAACCCTATGTATAGTAGAGCAAATTTTAAGTAGAATAGCAGATATGGCAAATGAGGCTGAGCCCTCAAATTGGAAACAAAAAAGAAGGAAGAGTTGTAAGCAGAAACTAATGATTGGCATGTGGATTGTGAGAAGCATGAATGTAGGAAAACTGGGCATTGTTAGAAAAGAAGTGGAACAATTAATTATGTACATATTAGGCATTGGCAAAATGAGATGGATTGGCACTGTACATTTTTAATCAGATGATAATACTACACTGGAGATGAAAAGGTGAGGGGGGAAAGAGTCATAGTTAAAAAGGCCATTTCTAGATCCATCTTGAAATATAATATTGTGAGTGACAGGATAATATCCATACTCATACTAGAAGACATTTAATACCACTATCATTGTAATTTATGTATCAAAAACTAGACCCAAAGAGGAGGAAATAGATGATATCTACAAACTGTTGCGGTCAGAAATCAACTGGACATATAATCAAGATGCATTAATAATAACGGATGATTGGAATGTGAAAGTTGGGAACCACGAAGAAGGATCAGCAGTCTGAAAGTACAGACGTGGTGACAGAAATGGGGCTGGAGGCATAGTAATGGAAATCTGCACAATCAAGGACTTATTCGTTGAAAGAGCCTTTTATAAGAAACATAGATGTAGGCCATATGCATGGATTTCACTTGATGGTATGCACAGTAATCAAATTGATTACATCTCTGGAAAGAATTGTTGGAGAAGTTCAAGATCAGCAGTGAAAATTAGACCAGGTGCTGATTGTGAAACAGACCCTCAACTATTCATATGTCAGTTCAAATTAAAACTAAAAAAGGGAGCACCGCGCCGTCCATGGCGTCCATGGCATCCTCGGCGTCGCGCTTGTCGTGGAAGCGCATGAAGGCGAAGCCGCCCGACTCCATGGTGTAGCGATCCTGCGGGATGTACACGTCGCCCACGCGCCCGTACTTCTCGAAGATGCGCCGCAGCGTGTCCGGCGAGGTCCGCATGGCGATTATTTACGGCGTGTTCTCGGCTTCAAATTTGATAACGCCGTCCGTGGTTGCCATCGTAGGGCCCCAGCTCTCAATGTTCACAAGTGGTTTATTCTATAGCATGTACATTGCCGTTTTTATCCAGCCTTTCCCCTGGTCCTTCTACACGGCCTCCGTCTTCAACGGAATTGCAGCTGCTGTGAAGGTTTACAGTACATAACTGGTTTGTCATCCCATCACTTGTGACACTGTATGACATTGACTGTCATTGATGAATGTCATGAATTGCAGCTGTGTGTTGTCTTTCCTCTCTTCACACACATGTACGAACTCCAGTGCTTTGGACAGCCCAAGGGAACTGCCTGACCATCAACTCAGATGAGCACACGATTGGCAGGAACGGTGGTATTTTCTGGGCACTCTTACAGTCAAGCTTGTTCTTTGGGAATCTCGACATATATTTCGCCTGGCAAGGGAAGACACAGATCTCAGAGAGCGACCGGAGAACAGTGTTCATTGTCCTGACTGTCATCAGTCTTGTGGGGACCGTTCTTTTCTTTTTCATTAGGAAACCAGATTCCGAAAATGTCCTGGGAGAAGATGAATCTTCCGATGACCAGGATCTGGAAATCAATGAGTCGGCTCAGAACAACGTGACAAAGGCAGTCGATGCGTTCAAAAAGTCTCTAAAGCTGTGTGTCACCAAGGAGATGCTGCTCCTGAGCATCACCACAGTGTACACAGGTCTGGAGTTGACTTTCTTCACTGGGGTCTATGGAACCTGCATTGGTGCTGTCAACAAATTTGGGACAGAGGAGAAGAGCCTCATTGGACTTTCTGGCATTTTCATCGGCACTGGAAAAATCTTAACCATGGTCTTTTCAGTCACTTGGTGTGTGTCTGAGAGCTGGACAATGAATAAGGACGACAAAAGAAGAATTGATGCCTTTGAGCTGTGGTGCTGAAGAAGAGTGCTGAACATCCCATAAACTGCTAAAAGAACAAATATGCCTTGGAGAAGGTACAACCAGAGTTCTTGGAGGCAAAGATGATGAACCTTTGTCATACATACTTGGGGCTTTTTGCTAGGAGAGGGTATTCTTTGCTGAGGAACATTATGCTTGGGAAGATGACGGGACAGCAAAGGGCAGGAACCTCAACCAGCAGGATTGGCAGTCATTGCAGCAACAGGCTTGTGTGTACAAATATGATGGTTCAGGATGGGACAGGGGTCAGCTCTGTTGTCCATACGGTAGATAGGAGTCTACTCAAGGGCATTTGGCAACAACGGTTGATTGTTGCCTAGGTCGAGCACCAGAGAGGAACATACTGATTAGAACAGTCAACCACATGAAACCAGAAGGGCAGCATTCATCCAGAAAGATAACTCAGAGGACAGGAAGAGAGATGCAGGTGTAACAAAAGGAAAAGGAACATACAGAGTGGGTAGAGTGCAGTTTTGTAAGGAATGTCACAAAAGCCAACGTGTGAATTGTCAAATGGAAATTTGGTTTATGCTGCAAATTTGCTTAACTCACAGGAAAAACTTGAATAGATTTTAAAAAAAGAATAGATTCTCAAAAAGAAAAAAAATAGATTAGCAACATTGAATGAATAGAAATCCAAAATCTCTGTAAATGTTCATCAAAATTAATAAAATTTTAAAAAATAGATGAGGGCGCTCTGGTGGCCTAGTAGCAAGAAGCTACACTGCAATCCCAAAGGGGGCGTGATTCAAATCCACCAGATGCTCTGCTGGAGAAGGAGGGGCAATCTCCTCCTGTACCAGTCAGATCCGATTAGATGATACACACACACAAATAATAAATTAAAAAAATAGATGATGAGAACATGATAGATGCAGACTAACAGCCTTGGAACTTGGTGGTGCAAATGCTTAACACACTGACTTCAGGTCAAAAGGTTAAAAGTTTAGGTCCCTCCAAAGGTGTCTCAGAAGGTGGGCTTGGTGACCTACTTCGGAAGCATCAGCTGTCGAAACCTCCATGGAGCACAGTGTAGCACACACAAAGAGTTGCTGTAAATTGGTGTAATTAAAACAAGGACCACATGGGGTAGGTCAAGTCCATCCTCCGTCTGCTAAATTCAGAAGGAGAATTGTCCCATTGACAGAATCCACAGTACAAAGCGACCACCTACCAGGCCAGCCATGGTCTCCCATGCTGCTGCACCTTTTCACCAACCCCAACACCAATCAGACTAGTAAGTGGGCCCAAAATTCACTGCAGTGACCACACAGACTTCACAGAACTATAGTCACAACTGTGGAGTTTGATTATGTTTATTAGGGAAGTTAACAGGCTATAATTCAGAATAGCAACAAGCAATAGTATACGATTGATAACCAGACAGTCTTTTGGTTCAGACAAACCACGAGGATACAAACTGGCAGTAATATACAGTATCCATATAATCCCCCGGTCCTCCAGCAAGCTTGAGTGCAGGCCACTTGACTGTGGTCTCACGGAGAAGTCCCAAGTCAGCTACATCCAAATAGACTAATAACAGTTCCAAATCAGACCAGTATCATATCTCAGACCAGACATGGCAAACATCTTTATCAACAGTATATATACATCACCTTCCTACCTCAGTCCACACAACTCCTCATCCGCCAGCAAGCTGGAGCTAAGAGCACAAGTCACACAGCAGCTCCCATGTTAGTCTCTCCTGGTGGGTGAGACTCCCACTTCCTGCCACTAAATCTGCTCAATTAATGGTGAGACAATCCCCTTGCAGACAGATGAACACAGCCTACTTGCCTGAGAAAGCACTGGCTCACGCAGCTGTTGATGGTGTAGATGGGCCAATGTGTCTGCACGGCAGGCAGAGTTGAGGCAGCTGGATCAGATTAAAGACAGTGGTCTAGGGGCTGTGTAGTAACAGAGCCACGGCAGCACAGATGGTGTTGATACAATGCCGACTTTCTGGGCAGCCCTTGAGTAGAGTGTACGCATGGAAGGAACCTCAGAGAAGATTCTAAGATTTAGAACAGTCTTAGATATTATAAAAGTATCACACCGCAAGCCCAGTGACCACACACTTAGGACATGAACTTTGTCCCCATCTTGACCTGTACTCAGAGCCTAAAAATCTCCCAGCTTTCTGTTTGGGAGCAAAAGCCCCATCTGCCTCTTATTTTCTGATTAAACTCACTAACTCACGTTGTTGTTATTATGTGCCGTCGAGTCGTTTGCGACTCATAGCGACCCTATGCACAACAGCCCTAAACCCTGCTCTATCCTGAGCCAACCGCACTGCCTCTGACACACCCATCCCGATTACCCCAGTCACCGAATCAATCCATCTCATAGAGGGTCTTCCCCT
>NW_006399979.1:3700699-3706616 GCF_000299155.1 Elephantulus edwardii | reverse complement strand
CCTATTCACTGTCCAACTCTCCAATGCATAGCACATAATTGTGAAGACTATAGCCCGGATCAGGCACACCTTAGTCTCCAGTCTGATGTCATTGCTCTTTAGTACTCTTGAGAGATCCCTCAAAGCTGACTTTCCCAATGCAATCCATCTCCTGATTTCCTGGTTGCTGTTACTAAGAGTGTTCACTGTGGAAACAAGTAAACTAAAATTGTTAACTATCTTAATCTCTTCACCATCCATACTGATGCTGCCAATTCCATTTGGCCCAGTGGTGAGAATCTTTGTCTTCTACATGTTGAGCTTCAATCCATATTGAAGACTGCAGTCCTTGACCTTCTGCAGCAAGCACTTCAGATCCTCCTCAGTTTCAGCAATCAGGGTTGTGTCATCCACATAACACAGGTTGTTGATGATTCTTCCGCCTATCCTGATGCCACATTCCTCCTCATACAGCCCCATCTCAGATGATCTGTTCTGCATACAGATTGAAAAGGTATATCCCTCTGAATTTAAATACTAACTCAGGAACAGGTTTGAGGCTTTGAACACTAATGAACAAACCCCTGATGAGCTGTGGGAAAATATCAAGATTATCATCTATGAAGAATGTAAAAGGTTTGCAAAGACAGAGGAAGAAGAAAAGATGCAAATGGATGTCCGAAGAGACTTCAAATAGTGCACTAGAGTGCTGAGAAGCCAAAGCAAAGGGAAGAAATCAAGAAGTTAAGGAGCTGAATAGAAGATATCAAAGGGTGCTCAGAACAAGGCAAAGAACTAGAATGGAATGTGTGAGGAGATGGAGTGGGAAAGTCAAAAGGGCTGAACTCACTCAGCATATCTTAAGCTGAGGGAATTAAAAAACAAACTCAAGCCAAGGGCTGTAATGTTTAAGGTTTCTATGGGCAGAATATTGCATGATTCAGTAAGGATTAAAGGTAGATGGAAGAGTATATAGTACCAAAAAGAATTGGCTGACACAGAAGACTTAAGAAACAGCATATGATCAAGAAACAGTGGTGATGAAGGAGTAAGTTCAAGCTGCTCTGATGACATAGAAAAAAAAGCCCAGGAATTGATGAAATACTAATTTACATATCTCAACAACAGATCCTGCCCTAGATGTGCTCACCAGATTGTGCCAAAAAATATGGAGGACAACTACCTGGCCAAATGGCTGAAAAAGATCATATTTATTTCCATTCCATAAAAAGGTGACAAAACAGAATATAGAAATTATGAAATAATATAACTAATATCACATATTAGCAAAATCTGAATGAAAATTATCCAGAAAAGACTTGAACAGTACATTGACAGAGAACAACCAGAAATACAGGCTGGGATTAGAAGAGGCCATACCACTAGAAACATTATTGCCAAAGTCAGATGGATTTTGGCTGAAAGCAAAGAGTACCAGAAGAATGTCTGTGTTTCATTAACTATGCAAAGGCATTTAACTGTGTGGATCGCAATAAACTGTGGCTAACCTTGAGAAAAATGGATATCACAGAACATTTAATTGTGCTCATGTGAAACCTATATTTGGACCAGGAAGCAGTCCTCAGAACAGAGCAAGGAAACATTTCATGTTTCAAAACCAGCAAAGAAGTACATCAGAGATGCATCTTGTCTCCATACCTTTTCAATCCTTATGTGGAACAGATCATTCAGGAAGCTGGGCTTTATGAAGAGGAGTGTGGCATCAGGTATGGAAGAAGACTCATCAGCAACCTACATTATACAGATGACACAACCTTGCTTGCTGAAACTGAGGGAGGCCTGAAGTGTTTGCTGCAGAAGATCAAGGACTGCAGCATTCAATATTAATTGAAGCTCAACGTCAAGAAGACAAAGATCCTCACCACTGGGCCAATTGGTAACATCATGGTAGGTGAAGAAAAGATTGAGATTGTTAACAATTTTAGTTTGCTCAGCTCCACAATCAACATTCTTGGCACCACCAGTCAGGAAAATAGAGGACTAATTGCATTGGGAAAATCTGCTATAATGGACCTCTCCAGAGTATTAAAAAGCAAGGATGTCAGTTTAGAGATATGAACAGAATCCAGGCCATGGTTTTTACAATTACTTGCTATACTTCATAGAGCTGGACAGTGACTAAGGATGACAGAAGAATCGATGTCTTTGAATTACAGTGCTGGAGGAGAGTCTTGAATATATCATGGGACCACCAAGAAAACATATAGGTCTATTTTGGGGAGGATGAAATCAAGTGTCTCCTTGGAGGTTAGGATTTTGAAGCTCTGTCTCTCTTACTTTAGGCATGTGGCCAGGAAGCAACTGTCCTTGGAGAGGGACATCATGCTCAGATGGCTGGAGGGACATCGAAGGATATGAAGACCCTGAATGAGATGGAGTGATACAGTAACTGTTACAACGGGAGTTGGTGTGTCAGAATCAGTGAGACTGGCTCAGGACAGGGTGGATTTATACAAAGATAGAAAAATAAAAGTACATAGATTGAAATGACAAATTAAGAAAATTCATATTAATGTTGCCATGGTAGAGAAGAAAAATGTAACTAAATATAAACCATGAATAAAATACACATAGTAAATATTGTCTTTATAAAGAAGAATCATAAAACAGAATTATACAAAATCACAGAAGACATGACAAAACAAGAGATAACAACAAATGTGTCAATGCACGGAAGAAAAGAAAAATAAAGTCATTCTAGATATTAATACCACAAAAGTCATGGGGGGGAAATTGAAGTGAAAACAATTAAAGATTGAAGAGAAAAGTGATAGCTGTGAAAGAGAGGAAATCAAATACATATATAATTGGTATCTCTGAAGAGAATAGAAATAAAGAAAATAGAGAAATATAAGAAGTATCACTCAGAAATAGCATACATATAAAATAAAGTTTGAATTTATAAAGTAAGAAAACCTACCATATCTCTGGGAATCTTCCACAGAATGATTAACATTAAGACATATCTTAGTAAATGTGTTGTTGTTGTTGTTGATTGCCTTTGAGTTGAGCACGACTCATAGCGACCCAATGACCAAAAGGCCTAAAGCCCCTCTAAAACTATGGACATTTATCAAAGGTCATAGAGTTTCCGGAGGCATGTTACTTAGGAAGTGGATGCCACTCCAGCTTCCAGAACTGTCATGATATGTTATTGATTTTCTGTGCCATTGAGTTGCCTGTGATGTATGGCGACCCTATTTACAGCAGCTCTGAACCCTTCCTTGTTATGAGCCAGTCTCACTAATTCTGATACACCAATCCTGATCACCCTAGTTACTGTATCAATCCATCTCATACAAAATCTCCTTCTCCATGTTATTCGTTCACCCTTCTGAGCATGATGTCCTTCTCCAAGGACCAGTCTCTCCTGGCCATGTGCCCAAAGTAAGTGAGGCAGAGCTTCACAATCCTAGCCTTCAAGGAGAGACTTTGGTTTCACCCTCTCCAAGACAGAACTATTTGTTTTCTTAGAAGTCCATGGTATGTTCAAGACTCTCCTCCAGCACCACAACTTGAGGGCATCTGTTATTCTTCTGTCATCCTTAGTTATTGTCCAGCTCTCTGAAGCAAAACAAGTAATAGAGAAGATCATGGCCTGGACTAGGTGCACCTTTATATCTATACTGACATCGCTGCTCTTTAGCACTCTGGAGAAGTCCTTTACAGCAGATTTTTCCAATGCAATTCGTCTTTTGGTTTCCTGACTGCTCGTGTTAAGAGTGTTGATTGTGGATCTGAGCAAGCTGTAATTGCTAACAACCTCAATCTCCTCTCCATCATTAGATGGTGCTGCCAATTGGCCCAGTGATGAGAATCTTTGTCTTCTTGATGTTGAGCTTCAATCTATATTGAAGACTACAGTTTTTAACAACTTTTGCAGCAAGTGCTTCAGGTCTTCAGTTTTTAGCAAGCAAGGTTATGTCACCTGCGTATTGTAGGTTATTAATGAGTCTTCTTCCAATCTTATTGCCAGACACCTCCTCATAAAGCGCTGCTTCCCAAATGATCTATTCTGCATACAGATTGAAAAAGAATGGGAAAAGGATGCATCCCTGATGCACTCCTTTCCTGATTTTGAACCATGCAGTGTTTCCATGTTTTGTTATGAGGACTGTGTCTTAGTACACGTATAGGTTTTATATAAGCAAAATCAAGGGTTCTGAGATTCCCATTTTCCTCAAGGTTAGCCACAATTTATTGTGATCCACAGAGTCAAATGCCTTTGCATAGTCAATGAAACACAGATGGACATTCTTCTGATACTGTCTGCTTTCTGCCAAGTCTGACATTGCAATAATGTCCCTAGTGCCATGATCTCTTCTAAACACAGCCTTTATTTCAGGTAGTCATATGTCAATTCATATTCCATCAATTCCTGTGGTTTTATTTTTTGCCAAGTCCTTCAGAGCAGCCTGCACTTCCTCCTTCATCACCATTGCCTCTTGCTCATATGTTTTTCTTGAAATTCTTCTGTATCAGCGAATTCTTTTTGGTACAACGACTCTGTATATTCCTTCCATCTGCTTTTAATGCTTCTTGAGTCATTCAATATTCTGCCCATAGCATCGTTAATCATTACAACTCATGGCTTGAATTTATTCTTTAGTTCTTTCAGCTTAAGAAATGCTTAGCGAGTTCGGGCCTTCTGATTTTCTGACTTAAGCTTCTTGCACATTTCATTATAATAGTTTGCCTTGTCTTCCTGAGCAGCCCTTTGAAATCTCCTATTCAGCTCCTTAACTTCTTGATTTCTTCCCTTTGCTTTGGCTTCTTGGCACTCTAGTGCAATATTCAGAGTCTCTTCTGACATACATTTTGGTCTTTTCTTCTTATTCATTTCTAGCAATGACTTTTTGCATTCTTCATGAACGATATTCTTGATATCATCCCACAGCTCATCTGGTCTTTGTTCATTAGTGTTCAAGGCCTCAAACTTATTCCTGGTTTGGTTTTTAAGTCCATGGGAGATAGACGCAAGGTCAAATTTTAATTCCTGTGGATATTATTTAACCTTCTTTAGTTTTAATTTGAACTTGCATATGAGCAGTTGATGGTCTGTTCCACAGTCAGGACTTGACCTAGTTTTTACTGCTGATTTTGAAATTTTCCAATGGTTCCCTCCACAGATGTAATTAATCTGATTCCTGTGCATCCCATCAGGTGAAATCCTTGTGTATAGCCTGCATTTATGTTTCTTATGAAAGGTATTTGCTATGAATAAATCATTGATAGTACAGAATTCTATCCCCAGGCTCATTTCTGTCACCAAGTCCATATTTTCTGACTGCTGGTCCTACTTCCAGATTCCCAACTTTGCCACCCATTATTATTAAAGCATCTTGGTTACATGTTCAATCGATTTTTTACTACAACAATTGATAGAAATCATCTATTTCCTTCTCTTCAGCTCTGGTTGTAGGTGCATATATTTGAATGATAGCGGTATTAACAGGTGTTCCTTGTATGCATATGGATATTATCCTGTCACTCACAATATTGTATTTAAGATGAATCTAGAAATGGCCTTTTTAACTATGAAAGCAACCCCATTTTTTTTCCCTCAAATTTTCATCTCCAGCATAATAGATCATACGATCTTGGGATTCAAAATGTGTTAGTCAAGGTATATTCTGAGACAGACATCACACAGTAATTTGATCAGAGAAAGTTCAAGATAAGAAATTATTAACTATAACAGTGTTGTTGTTCTTGATATGTGCCATCGAGTCGTTTTCGACTCATAGCGACCCTATGCACAACAGCCCTAAACCCTGCTCTATCCTGCGCCAATGGCACTGCCTCTGACACACCCATCCCTATTACTCCAGTCACCGAATCAATCCATCTCATAGAGGGTCTTCCCCTCCTGCGTTGTCCCTCAACCCTCCCAAGCATGATGGCCCTCTCCAAGGAC
>NW_006399979.1:3687973-3689204 GCF_000299155.1 Elephantulus edwardii | reverse complement strand
AAAAACATTAAAATTCTCCAAACAAGGTATGTAAGGATTACTTTTTATGTCGTTTTTTGTTAAACAGTGAGAACAAAATAACTTATTGGAATATAAAGATAAGAGCTGAATGAGCATGCCACTTAGGGAGAAAGGGGGTATTTTCACAGAACCAGTATTTTTCCCCATCCCATCTCCACTAGATGTTGATCAAAACAGACCATTGGCCATTTAGTTTATAAAAAAAACCAAACAAACAAAACAAGCCTACAATATGCATGTGCACATGCACCAGTTACTTTATGTACAATAAAAGAATAAGGAGGGGGAAATGAAAGAAGAGAGAAACTAGGCTGTAGTAGTCAGGATGTGCTGGAACCCAGTTGTGGTTTTCTAGTTGAGAATGCATTCTTGGTCTGCAGGAACAGAGTTCAGGAGTAAAACAGCAGGCTCCTCTGTGCTTCTTTTAGAAGACACCTCCTGTCTGCTGCTGAAACACATCAATTGTATCTTCATCCTCCATTTCCAAATGTGCAGGTTTATCTGATTCATTGATTGGCTGTCCGTCAAATCGGAATCTGATCTGCCTCATTGACAAACCCTGTCATTCACAATAAGCTTTCGTTAGCTTACTAAGCAGGGTATGCCTCTTAATCTTAAACTGCACCACAGAACCATCCTGCCCCGCCACCTTCAAATTAATATGATCATTGTTCTCAGTCTTGACTCCTTCCTTGGGTTTCTCGTCGGCCATGGCGAGCACCGGAGTCTCCTGAGCAGCCGCTTCACAAAAGAGGTACCAGGTCCTCAACGAACGAGCGCACAGGCAGCACCAGGAGCGGTAGAAGAAGGAGGCAGCATTGGTGGAGGAGGAGGAGGGCGCGCGCCCGTCATGCTCAGAGTGCTTTTTTGGAGGCAAAGATGATGAGACTTCATCTCACATACTTTGGACATGTTGCTAGGAGGAGCAATTCTTGGGCTAGGGGCAAGATACTCAGAAAAATAGAGGGTCAGTGAAGGAGAGGAAGACCCTCAACCAGGTGGATTGGCACACTGACTGCTGCAGTGAGCTCTAATGTGTCAGGAAGTGTGAGGATGGCACAGAATAGGATAGTGTTCAGATATATTGTTCATATGGTTGATATGGGTCATACTTGACTTTACAGCACCTAAGGGCCAAACTCGCTCAGCATTTCTTAAGCTCAAGGAACTGAAGAACAAATTCAAACCTAGAGTTGCTATAATCAAGGAT
>NW_006399979.1:3684089-3687873 GCF_000299155.1 Elephantulus edwardii | reverse complement strand
TTCTTTGGAATGGGAACAAGTATAGATCTCTTCCAGTCAGTTGGCCAAGTGATTGTTCTCCAGATTTCTTGGCACAACTTGGTGAGCACATCCAGGGCAACATCTGTTATCTGAAATACTTCAATTGCATTAACAGTAAGTAGGGGTAACAAGGGACTGAAAAATGCAAAGTAAAGAGAACTCTAAATAATGTATAATGAGTAGCTAGGAAGAGTAGCAAATATCCTTAAAGCTTATACAGCAAGAAATATTCACCTTCCCTCCCTGTGGACGAGTGCCAAAATCTAAATCTCATCCCTCAAGAGAAAAGGAAATTACACCGAATGTTAGAACCATCATAGAGACACAAGATTAGCAAAACTTGAAAAATCCATCTGCTGGAGAAATTCGTCACTGGAGTCACTGGAAAATTTCCTAAAAACTGTCAGGGAAAACTACCCAGGGAAAAGTATTTTGCCAATGCATTCCACTGAGAAGACACTCAAAAGATGTCAAGAGAAGCAACTGCTAAATGAGGGCTTCTGCCCATATTTTGCTGCAGGTACCAAGCACTGAAAAAGCCATGTGTTGTCCTGGCTAGGCATTGAAGAATTCTCTACACTTCAGTTGCCAGGTTCTAAAGAAACTGCTCATAAGTGCACACAATTTGAGCTGCTTACTGCAGAAGGTCAAAGACTATAGCCTCCAATATGGATAGCAACTCAACATCAAGAAAACAAAGATCTTTACCACTAGGACAACAGGCAAATTCACGGTATTTGGGAAAAAAAGGTTGTAACTGCCAATGATTTCATCTTACTTGGATCCCTAATCATTACCATTGGTGCTAACATGAGATCAGGAGATGCATGGCTTTGGGAAAGTCCACTGTTAAAGAACTCTCCAAAATACTAAAGAGCAATGATGTCATTTTGACAAATAAGATGAGGCTAATTCAGGTCATGGTCTTTTCAATTATCTGCTATACATCTGAGAGCTAGACAGTGAATGAAGATGACAGGAAAATTGATGCCTTAAAATTGTGGTGTTACAGAAGAGCACTGAATATCCTATGGATTGCAGAAAAAAAAAGCAAACTGATAGTCTTGGAAAATATGCAGCTAAATTGCTCCTTCCAGGCAAGGAAGGAGAGGCTTTGGCTCACATATTTTGGACATGTTGCTAGGAGTGGTCATTCCCTGGAAATGCATATCATGCTTTGTCTTTCAGCAAAAGAGTGAAAGACTTCCAATAAAGTGGATTAACATGGTGCTTGCAGCAATGGGCTCAAGTGTATCAGAGATGATGAGAACGACACAGAATAGGACAAGATTCAGGTCTGCTGTTTATAGCGTCGTTATGAGTCACACTGTAATCAAAGGCATCAGACAACAGCTACTGTAAAAAAGAGTTCCAACAAAATGGAAGAGTAGGCATGTGGCAGCCAGATTTGCTGCAAATAAGACACCAGAAAACAAAGATAAGAGATATGGATGATAATCTTTAAGTCCTGAATTTTAAAGAAAGTGATAAAGAATTAGTTAGAGAAACTACTGAAGAAGAAACTGAATGAAAATGTCAAACGAAGAGACAGGTAGAGTGGTGGATTGTGAATGGACCTGAAACAGAGAAGTCATTCTCAGCTTTTTGTGATCACTGAAGGAATCCAGAACTGCAATCTCACACCTGTCGATGGCTAAACACAGGAAAGGTGTACACTCTCTACAATCTCTAGGGAATTAGAGCAGGGAGTGACTTTCCCCCATGTCCACATGCCAGGTGGCCAGCAGTGCTACTCCAGACCCTGCCCTAGCTCCACCTGACCAGGCTGGCACCTTTCAGCTGGTGATGAAAGGGCACAGTTCCTGAGAGGCACATACTCTTTGCCTCCTATTCCCAGAAGACTGTGCAATGAATGAACAATGGCCTTAACTTGCAGATGGCCCCTGGATTCTCAGGCATTAATTCTGACCAGGACTTTTACTTATTTGTACTTCGGTATTGGGGGGGGGAGGGGAGAAGACTCTAAATAGACACTCCAGTGAATCAGCTCCCAGCACATGCCATGACTATGTTTGCTATTGTTGGGGTCTTTTTGTTTCGGTTTTTAGTAGATGTCATTGAGTCAGCTAAACACACCAATCTTATAAGCAAAATTGTAATCTTGTTTTATCCTGCATCATGCTCACAATCTCTGATATGATCCAACGCTTTGTTACAGTCACTGTGTCAATCTACCTCATTGAGGAACATTTTCTTTTTCACTGATCCTCCATCTTTCTCAGAGTGGTCTTTGGTTGTTGTTTTGTTGGTTTTTTTTTGCCCCAAGGACCATACCCTTCTGACAGCATGCCAAAAATATGTGAGATCAAATTCCACATCCTTATCTCTAAGTAGAACGCTGGTTGCATATTCTCCAAGACAGATTTGGTTTTTCTTTTGGCAGTCCATGAGATAGTCAATATTCTTCAACACCACAATTTAGAGGAATTGATTCTTTTTCTTTCTTTCTTTTTTTTTTTTGGCCTCTTCATTCACTGTTCAACTTTCAGATGCATAGGAAGTAAATAAAAATACAATAGTTTGAATCAGGCATACAATACTCTTTAAACTTACATCCTTGCTCGTTAGAACTTTAAAGAAGTCTTTAATAGCATATTTTTCCAGTGCAGTATATCTTGATCTCTCAACTACTGCTACCATGAATATTGATTGTGGATTCTCATAAAATTAAAATATTGTCCGCTTCAGTCTTTTCTCCATCTAGCTTGATGTTGCTTATTAGTCCAGTGGTAAAGATGTTTATGTTCTTGATGTTGAGACATAACTTATGTTGAGGGTTGTAGTCTTTGGTATTCTGCAGCAAGTTCTTCAAATATTCTTCGTTTTGAGCAAGCAAAGTTGTGTTTTCTGCATAATGCAGTTTGCTGATAAGTCTTTCTCTGATGTTACATTATTTTTCATATAGTGCAGCTTCTCAAATCATTTTCTCAGTATACAGTTTTAAGATATATGGAGAAAGGATGCAACTCTGACACAGTTTTTCTGATTTGTAAACTATGTGGTGTTCTTTTTGTAATTACTTGCTACGCATCAGAGAACTGGACAATGACTAAAGACAGAAAAAAGAATAGATGCCTTCCAACTGTGGTGCTGGAGAAGAGTCTTGAATATACCATGACCAAAAATAGAACAAATAGGTCTGTCTTGGAGGGGGTGAAACCAAGTTCTACTTAGAAGCTACGACTTTGAAGCCCCAACTTACATACTTTGGGCACATGACCAGGAAAGATCAGTCCTTGGAGAGGGACATCAGGCTCAGAAGGGTGAAGGGACTGTGCAGGGAAGGATCTCCCCAAATGAGATGATTGATACTGTAACTGGGGCAGTGGAGGTTGGTGTATTGGAATCAGTGAGACTGGCTTATGACAGGGCAGGCTTCAAAGCTGCTCTATATAGGGTTGTTATGGGCCACATGTGACTCAATAGCACATAACAATAACAACAACAGTGTTATCTTGTTCTGTTCAGACAACTAGTTCTTGGCATACATATAGGTTTCACATGACAATCCCCTTGAAAAAATGTTAACACATTCTATTTACAAGGTCCTGTCCTTCACATGGCAAACTAAGTTAATGGATATTGGATAATAAACTCTTAACATCACATACACACATACAAGTAGAAAGACATCAAAATAAAGTTGTTGTTGTTGTTGTTGTTGTTGTTGTTATGTGCCGTCGAGTCATTTGCGACTCATAGCGACCCTATGCACAACAGCCCTAAACCCTGCTCTATCCTG
>NW_006399979.1:3675180-3676674 GCF_000299155.1 Elephantulus edwardii | reverse complement strand
TGAGATGGATTGACTCGGTGACTGGGGTAATCGGGATGGGTGTGTCAGAGGCAGTGCGGTTGGCGCAGGATAGAGCAGGGTTTAGGGCTATTGTGCATAGGGTCACTATGAGTTGCAAATGACTCGATGGCACATAACAACAACAACAACAATAATATAACAGCAAACTCCTACACTTGTAGTTTAGGAGACTAAAGTCTTAATTCAGGTTGCCAACTTTAGGGGAAGACTTTCATCTGCACTAGCTCTTGGAAGTGTCTTTGTTTCCTTTAAACATTTGAAATGTCATCTCTTTGATATCTGCATGTGACAAAGTGAGGAGCATGTAGGGAGTTGCCTGTGTCTCCTTTAGGAGAGGTGGGCCACATTCAAGGGAGATTCTAGAAGGCCTCTACTGCAGGCCAGAGAGAACTTTAAGGTCTCTAGGAAAAATAAACTTCCCTGCTTCACAAGACCAGAAAACACCTCAGGTAGCAAGCTGTCCTTCCCCATTAAAGGGAACACTTTCAGTCTACATCTAATTTACAACTTCATAAATCAAGATTTCACATAATGTCAAGAAAGCAGCAGGCAGCTTCAAATCAAGCCTTCTCCTAAAAACAAAAACAAAACAAACAACAACAACACCAAAAAAATACAACAGAATGTATTTCAGGTCAAATGAATATCCCAGAGCCAGGGAGATAGAAGAAATTTATTGGCATAGAGCTATATGAAGAGCTACAGATAATAGAAGAAAGAATGAAAACCATAAATAAAGCAGATAACCCAGAGACAGAGAGCCAGAAGAAAGATAGATAGATGATAGATACATAGATAGTTAGATAGTAGATAGATAGATAGATAGATAGATAGATAGATAGATAGATAGATAGACAAATAGATATCTCAACACAGAGGACCATGAGCAAGGACTGAAGAAACTGCAAAAGATAAAAGAAAGAATTAAAACAATAAATTAAGAGGTACAAGAATTTTAACTATCATCTCAAGACTTAGGAGGTGCAGCCAACTCAGTAATGGTAACAGAAATGCAAAAGCATGCAATCCAGAATATCAATATTAAAATGATAAAATTTCCTCAAATACTGGAGAGATTTAAAAAAGAAGAGAAAAGCAGAACAGAAGAGATGGAACAGAGAATCAGTGAGCTGGAAGACAAGAACCTCAATAGAAACATACTAGAAGAAAAATCAAAGATGGAATGTAAAGAAAGTGAAGAAAACTAGAATCTCATGGCAAGACATTAAAAGAAACCACATATATATGGCTAGAATTTCAGAATGCATGGGGTACCAGTAAAACACTGAGAAAAGTATAGAAGAGCTACTAAAAGAAGACGTCCTAGGTATTATGAAGAAGGAAGAAATCCACTTTTTTAAAATTTAGTTTGTTTATTTTTCATTTCAATGAACATCTACAGAGATTTTGGAATTCCATTCATTTATTGTTGCACCTTTCTCCCTGCACACACCCCCCTCCCCCCTTCCCCCC
>NW_006399979.1:3671922-3674209 GCF_000299155.1 Elephantulus edwardii | reverse complement strand
GATTTGATTCTTAGAAGGTCCCATTCATCTATTTTATCTTCTCCTTGTTGTAAATTTTTTCAGAATACTGGGAAGACTCTTTATGTTGTGGATTAGGACTACTAAAGTATGTCCTTCAATAAGGAAGGAGAAATTCGGTCTTTTGCAGAAAGTATGAACTTAAGGAATTTTTGAAAACAAGATTAACTCTACAAGAAATTGCAAATCAAAACCACAATCAGAGACCACCTCATCCCAGTATTAGTGATAAAATTTCACAGTATGTCAAGCAATAAATGTCGGAGAGGATGTGGAGAGGTAGGAATTCTCTTACCGGGCTGGTCGGGTTGCAAAATGGTATAGCTCCTCTGGAAGATAGTTTGGCATTTCCTCAAAAAGAAATTTCATATGACCCAGCTATTCAACTACTAGTAATATACTCTGAAAAATATACAACTGATACACAAAAAAGGATTTGTATACCAATGTTCATGGCAGTATTATGCACAACAGCAAGATAATGGAAACAGCTTAAATGGCCATTAATAAATAAATGGATTGAGAAATTATGGTCATTCACACAATGGAATACTATGTAGCACTAAGGAGTAATAATTTTATAAAATATTATATAACATGGGAGAGTTTGGAGAGCATTATACTGCGTGAACTAAATCTCATAAGGAAAAATACTGCATTATGACCATTATTGTAAAAATAGAAAGATAACTAGTAAGATATATATAAAAGTCCAAGGGGGAAAGAAGATTAAGGCAAGAGGGCTGAGTGTGGGGAGGAGTGGGAAATCTCTGGGGCCTTTAGTAGGTGGAGGAGTGAGGAGAAAGAATTAGAAAAGATCCATGGGGATTTGAAAAGACAACAATAGTGAACATAGATCAATCAATGGTGATTCATTTTATAAAACATGATGTATAGAGATGAGCGTATGAAAAACAAATACAAAGAATGGCAGAATGTGTGAAATACAATGTACATGAATGAAACACAATGTGTACAAATTTTGTACGTGAACCAATATAAAAGAAAAAACTAAGTTTCTTTTTATTATTTACTGTTCTGCAATGGATTATTCAATGTGACTTTTTTAGCCATTATCTTTGGCTTTTGCCACATGGTGAAATCAAAATAAACACAAATGCTTTGTGACAATTTGAAACCAATTCATAGTTGATCCTCCAGCAGGATTTCAAGAAGCTATAAAATCACATGAGAGGAGATCACCCATCTCTCTGTTGTGGAATCACTGATGGATTTCAACTGCTAGAAGTTGTAATTTTTAGATTAACAGCTTGACTCCCTACATTCCTTGCCACCAGAGCCCCCTACATGGCTGACTAGAATCACATAAATATGAGGTATCTGTGGTACCATGAAGGAAATTGGATAATTTGCATAAAATGAAAATCAGTTAAACAGCATCTTTAGGCAGAATACTCAGTTAAAGTGTGCAAGTTAGAAAAGAGCAGGTTGGTCCATTTTACTATTCCACCAGGCTTACATCAAACAAGTTCAAAGGCAGAACATAGGAATCTTGCTACCATCAAAAAAGAAAAAGCACAACTAAAGTGTCCTTTAGGGCCAGAGATTCTTGCACTAAATGAAAACCCAGACCAAATCAGCAGCAGTCCCAACAGGGGTAGTAGAGAAGTAGAGATTGGTGTGAGACAGAATTGAATTAGAACTATCATCCCATGGATCCAGAACTGAGGACCTTCCTTCACCTAGGCTAATGGGTAGAGAGATGGGGGTCCGCATAATTGGCAAAACTAAAAGGCCTGTAACATTGACCCAAGCCACAAGACAGGGCCAAGCAAGCTATAGGTTAAAAAAAAGGCTTGCCAAAACAACTATGAGACATCATCTCACCCCAGTCAGAACAGCAAAATTTAACAAAACAGCAAGCAAGAAATGCTGGCAAGGTTGTGGAGAAACTGGAATCCTATTCACTGTTGGTGGGAGTGTAAAATGGTGCAACCACTGTGGAAGGCGGTGTGGCGCTTCTCAAAAAGTTGCAGATAGTGATACCATTTGACCTAGCAATTCCACTACGGGGAATATACCCCAAAGAGACCATAACTGCCACCTAAGCAGATATATGCAGGCCCATGTTTATTGCAGCTTTGAGCTAGCAAAGAGTTGGAAACAACCTAAGTGTCCATCAACAAATGAATGGATAGATAAGCTGTGATATGTTCACACAATGGAATAATATGCAGCATTGAAAAACAAGGAACTCATGCAATATTATTCAAAATGGGTGACCCTGGAGGACATTATGCTGAGTAAA
>NW_006399979.1:3670397-3671642 GCF_000299155.1 Elephantulus edwardii | reverse complement strand
GGAGGGGTGGGCAGGGAGAAAAGTGCAACAATGAATGAATGGAAATCCAAAGTCTCTGTAAATTTTCATTAAAATTAATAATAATAATTAAAAAATGGCTTGGCTTTAAGCATACCTGAGAAGCTATCCTGATTGAAGAGGTGTATCCTATGTAGGTGTACCTACATTTTAATCCATTATTTCCTTAATAAATCTGTAATCATAAGCAATTCATTGGAATAGGCTTTG
This sequence comes from Elephantulus edwardii, assembly GCF_000299155.1. NCBI lineage: Eukaryota > Metazoa > Chordata > Mammalia > Macroscelidea > Macroscelididae > Elephantulus > Elephantulus edwardii. The sequence goes on along the minus strand of NW_006399979.1, from coordinate 3,671,414 downwards.
AGCTTCTGATGTTGTTGACATTGATGATGTTGATGTTCTTCCTTCTCATGAAGTTAATGGAGGTTAGATTCTGCCATTATTCCCATTGCCCTTTTTTTCACTCCAGCCTAAAAGTTTATCCTTGTGTGAAAATCCTTTCATGTATTTGTTGTTACTATTGTTAGATGCCAACAAGTCAAGTAAAACTCATAGCAACCCTATACACAACCAACTTGAATCCTTCCCTATCCTGTGCCATCCACATCATCTCAGACACACTAGAGGCCATTGCTGAATCTTCATGTCTATCCATCTCTTTGACAGTCTTCCTCTACTTCATTGGTCTTCCAAGCATGATGTCCATTTTCAAGGATTCATATCACCTAGCTTCATGTCCAAAGTATGAAAGACTAAGCTTCACCATTTTGTTTTCAAAGAGTACTCCGCACTTTTTCTAAGACATGTGTTATTTTGGCCGTTCATAGGATATTCAGTACTCTTTTCCAACACCACAACTCAAAGTCATCAATTCTCCTTCTGTCATCCTTATTCATTGTCTAGCTCATTGATGTGTAGCAGATAAGTTGTAATCTACAACAAATAAGCTCTGGAGATATTTACTATTGCTTTTGTGTGGACACAGAAGCAGATATATAGGCTGCTAACTGGTCCATAGGATACTCAATCTGCATGAAAACCAAAATATAACTCCAGATTTAAAATAAAAAAGCCTTGCTAACCATTATTGTAGAATGAGTATGAAGATCCAAGAAGGGGGAGGGTGGAAGCAGGGGAATAAGGATGTGTGAGAGGTAGGAAATTATTCATGGGTTGTACAATTTGATGGGTGGGGTGGTGAGGGAAATTGGAAGAATCTAGTCTGAAGAACAATATATTTAAATTTTGTAAACAAACTAGTATAACTAAAAAGAAATTCGGTAATATCATATCAGATAAGGGACTTATATCCAGAATTTATGAAATACTTGAGCACCACAACAAGATAAAGGTAAATAATCCAATAGAAAAATGGGCACA
>NW_006399979.1:3652169-3668512 GCF_000299155.1 Elephantulus edwardii | reverse complement strand
AGGAGAGACAGGTCTTTAGAGAGGAACATCATGCTGGGTAGAGTGGAGGGACAGCGCAGGAGGGGAAGACCCTCTATGAAGTGGATTGATTCAGTGACTGGGGTAATCGGGATGGGTGTGTCAAAGGCAATGAGATTGGCACAGGCTAGAGCACGGTTTAGGGCTGTTGTACATAGGGTCGCTATGAGTCGCAAACAACTCGAAGGCACATAACAACAACAACAAAAACTAGGTCTGGATTTATTTTCAATCAGATGTCTTAAGGAAGAGTTTCAACCTTTCATTCTATCATAAAAGAGCCTAATAGCTGTATTTTTGGAAACAAAGCATTTGCAAAAAGTTACATTTTATGAGAAAAATCCTTTTCACTAAAGCTTCTAATTAGAGACTCACAGTTCCTAAGCTCTGGTCAGAATCTATTAGCCAAAAAACAAAGAAATATCTATATGACTAACAGAATCAAAGTGCCAACAAAACAAGAAATAAGAAATTCAGAGTTTTAGATTGATACAAAATGGCATTTAAAATGTCAATCTCTTTGACTCTCAATAGTTACAAATTGCCACTTTTTCCTCAGAGCTAACCTCAGAGGGTCTCCCAAGAGACTTTGCACTGATTCCAGGTGTTACCATCTTGTTTAGTTGTAATCTTATTTAGCTATTTGGACCATTATGGCATTGATTATAATACATTAATTAATCAATCTTTGTGACAATAGTTTCTATTTATGGTTTGTTTTGTTGATAATAAGTGCTTTTGTTTCAGTCTAAAAGAATAATGTGTTCCATATCCAGGTAATGTAAAGCTTTCAAAGGATGTGTGTATAAAATTTTACATTTCTTATCAATTTTTTATGTGAATTGGATCTGACTGGTACAGGGGGAAATTGCCCCTCCTTTTCCAATGGAGCATCAGGTAGATTCTAACCTTTGGGATTGCAGCACAGCTTCTTGCCACTAGGCCACCAGACCTCCCTGTGAGTATAAAATTTTAAAGTTAAAATATTTATATTCCTCAATGACCCTTTGTCAATCTATCTCCTGAGCTTTTAACTTTCATAAACTTCCTAATACCATAAGCCCATCTCTCTAGACAAACTGAGTTTCTGGACACAGCTTCAGTTTTTTTGTAACTTTGTTTCTCTGTAACAGAAATATCTGTACTTCTGACTCAGGATGCTCAAATTATACAGCAATTTAAACCTAAACCAAGCCTGCTGTTGTCCAGTGGAGGAGACTGCCCATCATTCTCCCTCAGAGTAACTGATGGGTTTGAACTGCAGATCATTACACATTATAACACTAGGGCTCCTTCCTGACCTTTAGAGTTCCTATAAAACAATATCTCTTCGAAAAGTTCTCCCTGTTTGGCCCAGGTTGAAATAGTATCTCCATCCTCAAAACTGTAGCACTATTTCTTGGTAATTTCCACACAGTATGTACAGCTTGCAACCCAGTGTGCAGATCTTATTTCCACCGCTGGGTCAAAAGCAATTGCAGGGCAAGGCTCATAGGTTAGCATCAATCCTACATATATCAAATACTCAGCTAGTATTAGTTAAATCAGAAATTAATCTCCAGTGGGGATCTTTAGGAGAATATTTCTTGCCTCCAAGAAGAGTCCAATTTACTAGATGAATCTTGTAAGAAATAAAATGTAGCTACTATATAACAGCATTCAACCAAGCTATATAGGAGCTCAAAGAAAAAGTAAAAATCAGTAATATTGAATCTGCCTTTATTTAAAATTTTGATATGCTGTTCATTATAGTTCTTTTCATCTATTTAGAATTCTCAACATTAAAATTTTGTTTATCTTGATGACTGAAGGGTTTTTATGCTCTATTATTTTTTTCATCTAGAGTGAATATCTCATTCACTCACTCCTGTTCCAGTCCTGTAATACTTTCAATGGTGTTACAGAGGTGAATGAGAACTTGAAGTTTCCAGAAAATTTGCCCATTCTCAGGGAAAAAAAAAAAAACAAAAAAAAAAGATAGTCTTTAAAACATTTAACTGAAAATAAATCTATATCCAGCAGGGAGTTAAGAAAAATAGAACATCTCCATGGCTCAACTTGTATGCAAACACTAAACATGCATATAAGCTGAACAGTAAGAGTAGGAGACACTCACTCCTTAGAACTAAGTAAAATTGAAAGGGAAGCATTTCACCACAGATAAAGCCAAAAGGCAGGAAGAGGTAGGTAGAAGGATTAATGTCAACAAGAATCAGAGGGAGGAAGTGAAAAAGAGTGCAGTTGTAGTGTGGGTTTTGTAACAAATATTCAAATGCACCGGTTGCTCCAGGGGATAAAGATAGGCAACCTCATTTAGAGCAATAAACTGCCTCTGAAAACCCACTGGAGGGTCAGCATTGGATCAGTTCAATAATATATAATAACAATATTGTAATAAATGTCATAAAACTAGTTAGTTGAACTTTATTTCATTCATATTACAATCATTTCTTTCAAAAAAATAAAAAGGCAGCAGTATTTCTATTTGGAGATATCGATTTCTGGTTCTGGCATGAGCAGAATATAATCTTATTAACAACCTATGGTATTTGTCCATTTGAATCTGCTAAGTAACTATTTAAGGACTTTAGGACAAGTAGCTGAAATGTTATAAATTTACTTTTAATATGAGAAAAATATCAATCATTTTGTTATAGACTTTTTAATTTTATTTCTACAACAGTGAAGGGTTAATAAATTCTTTTTCTGAAAAAATAGAATAGAATAAAGCCTTTGTGGAAGAACACGGAAAGGAATTAGGTAGATACCAAATTCTCAGGTAAGCATTTTACTATAAAGATAAGCTAGAGTGTTAAATAAGCAAATATAAGTAAAAGCCCAAACTGGCAAGCCCTTTGCCAACAGAGAAGAAAGAGAGAAAAAGTTGGAATTGCTGAATGCAAAGGCTACAAAAATATGCAGGAACAGAGCAAAACTTCTTCATCAGAACCGTGCAAAACTTGTTCATCGGACTGTGATACTTTCCTTCCAGGTCACGCCAGACACTAGGTTGAGACTGTGGTTATACTGCCCTCTTCAGGACTGGTCCACAAATCCAGGCAGGTCTGGATGAATATGTGGCATCAATCATTAAATATTGCAACTAGTGTAAGCAGAGTTCTCCTGCCTACCTCACCACAAGATACAGAGGTTCTGGCCACTCCAAGGAGGGTTTGATGAAAGAAAATGGGAGGATAGAGGTGGTCGGAGCCTGAGCCATCAAACCAAGGTTGGATGGGGGAAGGGGATGGGAGGTACTGGAGGAACAAGGAGAAGGAACTCAGCTGGTGGCTGGCAGATTGGGGGGAGGGTGGAAAATACAACACAAGCATCAAAGTGGTCACCTAGAAGCGACACCTGATGTGTTCCCTGAATATTCTCATCAGCTCTTTGGGGAAAAACATTTTTCTGTCAAATATTGCTCAACCATTGATTGAGCACACAACACAGACTAGAAAGGAGGGTTGGCCATCCACTTCCAAAATAACAGGCTTTTGAAAACCCTATGTGTAATAGAGCACACTTAAATTAGATTAGCAGATATGGCACCAGAGGCTGAGCCTTCATACTAGGAACAAAAAAGGAGGAGAAGCAGTTGTAAACAGACACTAGGAATTGGAATAAAAAATGAGAGAAGCATGAACATAAAAAAAAATTTGGAGATTGAGTAAGAAATTGTTGCTGCTGTTATGTGTCATGGAGTCACCTGCGACTCATAGTGATCCTATGTACAATAGCCCTAAGCCCTGCTCTATCCTGTGCCAATCTTATTGTCTCTGACACACCTACCTCCATTACCCCAGTCTCTGGATCAACCCGTATCATCGAGGGTCTTCCTCTCCTGAACTGTCCCTCCATACTCCCAAGCATGACATCCCTCTCCAAGGACTGGTACTGCCTAGCAACATGTCCAAAATACATTAGACAAAGCTTCAGAATTCTTGCCTCCAAGGGAGCTCTGGCGGCCTAGTGGCAAGAACCTGCACTGCAATTCTAGAGGTATGCAGTTCAAATCCACCAGATGCTTTGCTGGAGATGGAGGGTAATCTCCTCCTGTACCAGTCAGATCCAATTTGATGATACACACACAATATAATAAAATTTAAAAAATGGGAAAAAAATTCTTGCCTCCAAGGAGCTTCCTGATTTAACCCTCTCCAGGGTGAACTTGTTCATTTTCTTAGCAGTCCATGGTATATTCAATACTCTTCTCCAATACCACAGCTCAAAGGCATCAATTCTCCTATTCTTCCTAGTCATTTTCCAGCTCTCTGACACATAGCAAGTGATTGCAAAGACCATGGCCTATTTCAGATGTACTTTAGTCTCCAGAGTGACATGAAAAGAATAAATATTGAAATACTAGGCATAGGAGAAATTAAATGGATTGGCATGGGAAATTTTAAGTCAGATAATTATATAATCTACTATGCTCAAAATTAAAAGGTGACAAAATATGGGGTCACATTCATAGTTAAAAAGACCATTTCTAGAGCCATCTTGAAATACGATGTTGTGAGTGACAGGATAATATCTATATGCATACAAGGAAGACCTGTTAATACCACTATCATTCATATTTGTGCACCAACACCCAGAGCTAAAGTGAAGTAAGTATAAAGACTTCTACCAAATGTTGCAATTGAAAATTGATCAAACATGCAATTTATGTATTATGCATTAGTGATATTGAGTGACTGGTATTCAGAAGTTGGGGAAAAGGAAGAAAGATCGGTAGTCAGGAAACATAAACTTGGTGATAGAAATGAGACCGGAGACAAAAATGATAGAACTCTGTACAATCATTTATTCATTGTGAATAAGAACACAAGTGACAGCTATACACATGAACCTTACCTAAGAACCTACACAGAAATCAGATTCATTATAACATTAACAAAAATCATTGGAGAAGTCAATATCAGCTGTGAAAACTCTGCCAGGTGCTGATCATGGAACAGTCTATCAATTACTCATGTACAAGTTCAAACTGAAGGTTAAAAAAAATAATATCAAATCCACAAGAACCTTGTATCTGTACCTCCTGAATTTAAAAACCATCTCAGAACAGGTCTGAGGCCTTGAAAACTAATGAGCAAAAATAAGATGAACTGTGGAGAAATATCAAGAATATCATCCATGAAGACTATAAAAGATCGCCCCTCCATTTTGAGCTTCCTCCTGAAACAGGCATGGGTCATGCTCTTGCTTTCTCTCTTTCTGCTGCCATCTTGGTTCTGCGTTCCCCACAAAAATGCCCAGTAACGCCACAGAAACCATCCCTGCTACAGAGCAGAATTGCCACAGCCTCAGGCTGAGACAGGGTCAGGAACAGAACCTGACAGTGATGAATCAGCACCAGAGCTTGAGGAACAGGATTTCACAGAGGCAACCAAACAAGCGCAGCTGGCAGCAGCAGCTGAAACTGATGAAGAACCAGTCAGTAAAGCAAAAGAGAAAGAGTGAAAAGAAGACGAGGAGGGTGATGTGCAAACTGGGACATGGCAAGTCCCAGGGGTTACTTGAGTCACCATCCGAAAATCTAAGAATATCCTCTTTGTCATCACAAAACCAGAGGTTTATAAGAGTCCGGCTTCAGATATCTACATAGTTTTTGGTGAAACCAAGATTGAGGACTTAGCAAGCATAGCTAGCAGCTGCTGAGAAATTCAAAGTTCAAGGTGAAGCTGTCTCAAACATTCAAGAAAACACACAAACTCCAACTGTTCAAGAAGAGAATGAAGAGGAAGAGGTTGATGAAAGAGGCGTCGAAGTTAAGGACATAGACTTAGTGATGTCACAAGCAAATGTGTCCAGAGCAAAGGCGGTCTGAGCCCTGAAGAACAATAGTAATGATATTGTAAACGCTATTGTGGAATTAACAATGTAGCCATCAGGAAAATGAGGACTTTTTTTGGTGTTTCAAAAGAGTAACTGCTGTTGGGTTTGATATTTATACTGTTTCTATCATTAATTAATAAAGTTATGGGGTCTTGTTGGATGGGAAATAAAGAATGTAAAAGATCATCACAAAGGCAAATGAGGAAGAAAGGATCAAAATCAATGTCAGAAGAGACTCGAAATATTGTACAAGAGCACTGAGAAGCCAAAGCAAAGAAAAGAAATCAAGAGGTTTGGAAGCTAAGTAGACTATTTCAAAGGGCAGCTTGGTTCAAAATTGGAAAGGTATGTGCCAGGAATTTGTCCTACCTCCATAACTTTTCAATCTATATGCAGAACAGATTATCCAGGAGGTAGGGCTCTATGAGGAGAAATGTGGCATCAGGATTGGAGGAAGACTCATCAACAACCAAAATTATGATGATGATACAACCCTGCTTGCTGAAAGCAAGAAGGATCTAAAGCATTTGTTGCAGAAGTTCAAGGACTGTAGGCTTCAGTATGAATTGAAGCTCATCACTTGGTCAATTGGCAGCATCATGATAGATGGTGAAGAGAGTGAGATTGTTAACAAATTTAGTTTGTTTGACTCAACAAATAACATATTTGGTACCAGCAGCTAAGAAACTAAAAGACGAATTGCATTAGAAAGTCTACTGCCAGAGACCTCTCCACAGTAGAACAACAAGAAGAGCAATGATGCCAGTCTGGAGACTAAAGTGTACCTGATCCAGGCCATAGTCTTTGCAATTATTTGCTATACATCAGAAAGCTGGACAATGACTAGGTATGATAGAAGGAGAATTGATGCCTTTGAACTGTGATGCTGGAGAAGAGTATTTAATATATTGTGTTAGGAGAACAAACAGGTTCATCCTAAGAGGGTGAGACCAGGCTGCTCCAACTTGAACTCCCAGGACATTGATCTCTGACATAGGAAACATAAAGTGTTGAAATGCCTTATGTATCATAAACCCCTAGCCACTGCTTCTGTTTCTAATTCATGGTAAACCTCAAGGACAAAGTAAAATTATCCCACAGGGTTCCCAAAGCGATAATCTTTATCAGAGCAGGCTGTTTCATCTTTCTCCTTGTATATCTGAGCAACAGTTTTTCAGTGTTTGTCCAAATCACCACCAGGGTTCCTTTGACATGTTTGGAGCATCTGGCTACTATTTATTTTTCTCTTTAACACCCTCCCTTTTCCCATGGGAAAGGGTTGACATCAAGTTCAAGTTAACCAATTTACTACTTAAGTTTGATTGATCAGTTTCTTTAAAACAAAATAACCAACAACTTCAGCTATTGGTCACAACCTTGTTGAAGATGAATCAATTAGCTTTTTCCTGGGAACTAGAAATTAGGAGTGAAAGATGCTTGTCAGTCTCTATTGGACTTTTGAACTGTTGTTAAGTGTCACTGTATAAGCTCTCACTTATGGTGATCCTATGTACAACAGAGTAAAAGACTACCCAGTCCTGCTCCATCCTCAGAATTACTGCCACACTTGAACCCATGTTGCTGCCTCTGTATCAACCCATCTGGCTGAGCATCTTCTTCCTTTTTTTGATGCCCTACTTTATCAAGCATTTCTTTCTTTCTCCAGGGGACCTCTTGAACTACAATTCCAGAAAAGAGAGATGAACAAGATAGAATACAAAGAAGAACAGAGAAAAACAATAACATGACCTGAAAGAGCCAAAGGTAAATATCATGTACTCTCTTCCTAGTTCCTGATTCCAGTCCATCCAGTCTCTCAACACTTTTTGCCTTTGGCTGTAAGACATAGCTTCACTTCTTAAAATAATTCTTAAGTAGTGCAAGTGATTAAGCATGCAACCACTATCCAAAAGGTTGATGGCTCAAGCCTACTCAGAGTTACCTCTAAAGTAATGCCTGATAATCTCTTACAAAAATGTCACAGTGCTAAAGTGCTTTAGATTATAGTTCTATTTTTCACACAGGGTCCTCATGAATCAGAATCAACCTATAGGCAAATAATGACAAGAACGACTAGAAACAAGTTTCTATTACTGATAAAAAAGAAAAGATTACAGAGTAAAGCAAGATTAAGCTTAATTAAGTTTAACATCCATTCTCAGATCTATTTAATTTCATACTATTTTTTACTATTTTTCAATGAATAATCTGTGTTTTCTTCACCTTTACAAATGTTTTACCAGAAAAATACACAGATATATCAGATAATTAGACTGAAAATGGCCATATTGCTTTTGTAGCAATGTTTCTAATGTTTTCCGTGTCATGCTTTAGATAGAAAGTGAAAAATAGCATTTTTATGGCACACTGGGGTAAATGGACAGGATGCATAAGGTTATAGGCTTAGAACCAACCCAGATGTCCAAGGACTGAGAGGATCAATATCAAGCACAACCATGATAATCTGCAGTGCACCGATATGTCTCACTACACTGGTTAGAGAGCTCTTAATAGGCCCATCCTGCCTAATTGGAAACTGACTTCTGAAGAGCTTACAATTAAACTGCATATACAGTACCAACCTACCAGGTCTTGAGGAAATTTAAAAATAAAATAAAGAACTTTCTGGATGAAATCTCCAAGAGAATTTATAGTTTAAAACTGACAGTAACTTTGGCTCTAACAAGTAATAGTGAAGGATAAAAATTTAGAGTCTAAAAATCATCAATGTCTAATTAAAGATCATTCGAGAGGCTGGACTTTATGAGGAGTAATGTGGCATCAGAATTGGAGGTAGACTCATCAATAATCCCTACATCGTGCAAATGACAGAACCTTACTTGCTGAAACTGAGGAGGGCTTGAAGCATTTGTTGCAAAGTCAAGGTTTGTAGTTTGCAATGTGAATTGAAGCTCGACATCAAGAAAACAAAGATTCTTACCACTGGGCGTTAACAATTTCAGCTTGCTCAGGCCACAATCAACAGTCTTGGCACCAGCACTCAAGAAATCAAAAGACTAATTGCATTAAGAAAATCTGCTGTCAGGGACCTATCCAGAGAGTGGAAGAGTAAGGATGTCAGTCTAGAGAGTAAGGTGCACCTGATCCAGGTCATGATCTTCACAATTACTGCCAACCTGCTCTTTGAAGGCAAGGATTTTCAGATTCCATTTCACATACTTTGAGCATGTAGCCAGGAGGGACAAGTCTCTGGAGAAGGATATCTTTGGAAGGGTCGAGGGACAGTAATGAAGAGGCACACCCTAGATGAGATGGATTGACACAATAACTGGCATAATAAGGATAGGTGTGTCAAAGATAGTGAGATTGGCTCAGGAGAACATAGGATACAGAGTTATTGTGCATAGGGCTGCTGTGAGTCATAGTCAACTTAAAGACATATAACAGCAACAACAACTATAGAGGTTGTTGTTTTTGTTGTTGTGTGCTATCTAATTGGAACCAACCCATAATCTGAGGGAGTAAATTACATGAGAGGAGATTGCCTATCTTTCTCCCATGGAGCAGCTTGTAGATTTGAACCAGGTACCTAATTAAAGAGAGTAGGGCAAGCAAATCCAATTGTGTCTCCCTTGCCTCTTGGAATGACTCTTCAAAAAAAAAAAAAAAGACAAGAGAATAAAAAGGCTTATTCTTCAGGATAAAGAGAACAGTATAAGATTAATCAGTAGTAGAAATTTCAAAAAATGTATTGAGTGTATAAAGTACATGGATCATTGTGATTGACCAAACACGGGTGAAGAGGCCTCTGCAGAGGTGGTTGGTCATGAGACATGAATAAATTCACCTTGAAGAACTCTAAGATGCTAAGAACTTAAGAACTGATACCAGTGAAAGTAGAAGTCATATGCAGGCTAAACACAGGTATTGTAAACACAGTCTATAGTCTACAGTCTAGTCCCATCCCTCTACATACTACTTTTACTACATACTACTTCTCTCCCTTGCCTTATTTAGCTGGAAAAAGCTATTACTATGCTGGCAGGGTATCTAAACTCATTGCCTTCAAGTCAGTTCTAACTTACGGCATTGAGTCACCATGGCTACCCATCCTTCTGCCCTGAAGACGCTGGTAGACTTGAACCACCACTGTCAGTTCACAACAGAACATGTGATAAGCTGTGCTATCAGAGCTCTTTATGTTGGCAGGATGACAGAGGTTAATTCTTTGGAAAATGTGAACCAGAAAGACTCTATATTTGGTTTCAGATTATTTCAGCTACAGCTGAAAGCAAAGGTGAGTTGTCTTCTCTTATGTTGTTTGGTGGTGGTGGTGGTGGTTTTTGTTGTTGTTGTGTGCCATCAAACCGCTTGCAACTCATGTGTACAATAGGTTTGAACCCTGCTCTCTCTTCAGCCAACCTTATTGTCTCTGGCACACATATCCCTATTACCCCAGTCACTCAGTCAATCCATCTCATCAAGGGTCTTTCTCTCTACGCTGTCCATACATCCCTCTAAGCATGATGTCCTTCTCCCAATACAGGTCCAACCTTGCAACATACCCAAAGTATGCCAGACAGAAGAGCTTCAGAATCTTTTTCTCCAGGGAGCAACAGATAAGCTTCTCAAAATACTTGCAATCAACTGATTGAGAAGTTGGACATCAAGCTGGACAGTGAAGACAAGGACAAAGAGGGCAAGCCCCTCCTGAAGGCTGTGATGCGCTGCTGGCTGCCCGCTGGGGATGCCCTGCTGCAGATGATCACCATCCACCTGCCCTTGCCTGTGACAGCCCAGAAGTACCGCTGTGAGCTGCTCTACGAGGGGCCCCCCGAAGATGAGGCCGCCATGGGTATTAAAAGCTGTGACCCTAAAGGTCCCCTGATGATGTACATTTCCAAAATGGTGCCAACCTCAGACAAAGGTCGCTTCTATGTTTTCTCTGGGTTTGTGCCCACTGGCCTGAAGGTCAGGATCATGGGGCCCAACTACACCCCTGGGAAGAAGGAAGACCTGTATCTGAAGCCGATCCAGAGGACCATCTTGATGATGGGCCGCTATGTGGAGCCCATTGAGGACGTGCCATGTGGGAACATTGTGGGTCTGGTGGGTGTGGACCAGTTTCTGGTGAAGACTGGCACCATCACCACCTTCGAGCACGCCCACAACATGCGCGTCATGAAGTTCAGCGTCAGCCCTGTGGTCAGGGTCGCCGTGGAGGCCAAGAACCCTACCGACTTGCCCAAGCTGGTGGAGGGCCTGAAGCGGCTGGCCAAGTCGGATCCCATGGTGCAGTGCATCATTGAGGAGTCAGGCGAACACATCATTGCTGGAGCTGGGGAGCTGCACCTGGAGATCTGCCTGAAGGACCTGGAGGAGGACCACGCCTGCATCCCCATCAAGAAATCCGACCCAGTGGTCTCCTACCGCGAGACCGTCAGCGAGGAGTCCAGCGTGCTGTGCCTGTCCAAGTCCCCCAACAAGCACAACCGTCTGTACATGAAGGCACGGCCCTTCCCCGACGGCCTGGCTGAGGACATTGACAAGGGCGAGGTGTCCGCCCGGCAGGAGCTCAAGCAGCGGGCCCGCGACCTGGCTGAGAAGTACGAGTGGATGTGGCTGAGGCTCGTAAGATCTGGTGCTTCGGGCCCGACGGCACTGGCCCCAACATCCTCACTGACATCACCAAGGGTGTGCAGTACCTCAACGAGATCAAGGACAGCGTGGTGGCCGGCTTCCAGTGGGCCACCAAGGAGGGGGCACTGTGTGAGGAGAACATGAGGGGTGTGCCTTTTGATGTCCATGATGTGACCCTGCTTGCTGACGCCATCCACCGCGGGGGCGGCCAGATCATCCCAACGGCCCGGCGCTGCCTCTACGCCAGCGTGCTGACTGCCCAGCCCCGCCTCATGGAGCCCATCTACCTGGTGGAGATTCAGTGTCCTGAGCAAGTGGTCGGTGGTATCTACGGTGTCCTGAACAGGAAGCGAGGGCATGTCTTTGAGGAGTCCCAGGTGGCTAGCACCCCCATGTTTGTTGTGAAGGCCTACTTACCTGTCAACGAGTCCTTTGGCTTCAGAGCAGACCTGAGGTCCAACACTGGTGGCCAGGCCTTCCCGCAGTGCGTGTTCGACCACTGGCAGATCCTGCCCGGCGACCCCTTCGACAACACCAGCGGCCCCAGCCAGGTGGTGGCTGAGACGCGCAAGCGCAAAGGCCTGAAGGACGGCATCCCAGTCCTGGACAACTTCCTGGACAAACTGTAGGTGGCCCTCCTGCGGCAGCCGGCAGCCATGGGGGACTCGGCCAGCGAGCCAATAGCAACCCGTCCTCGCATTCCCACACCTGGAGATGTCCCTGCCTGCCGGGCCTGCTCAGTGCCATCACTCACCTCCACTCACAGCACGTCGCCCGGTATTTATTCAAGATTGAAGAGGAGAGTGGCCTTGTCCAAGGACTCATTCGGCTGGTGGGGGGAGGTGGGTGAGACACCTGACATTTGGCCTTGTTTGGAAGGAAACACAAATGTCCAAAAATTTTAAGAATTAGTGCATTAAGAGGTTTATTTGGGTGAGTGGCCCTTAGTGGACTCCCTGCCCCTTCCTGAGGAGGGGCCGGGGACAGGGTAGGCATTTCTCTCTGGACAGAAACTAGAAGGCAAGAAGTGGTGTGTGGTGTCACCGAGCACGGCCCGCTGTCGGTGCCACGGGAGTAATAAATTGGCATGGTGGTGACCAAAAAAAAAAAAAAAACAAAAAAAAAAACCCAAAACAAAACTTGCAATCAAGCTAATATTCTACCATCACCAGATAGACAAGTTTTTCTTTGAAGAAATTTATCAACTCAAAGCAAAAACATACAGATATGTGGGATGGCTAACATATATATGATGAAATAAATACTCAAAACCACTGGCAATAAGTAAGATACAAATCAAAACCACAATGAGATAGCGTCTCCTCCTAGTAACAGTGGCAAAGTTTAACATGACAGTAAGCAATAAATGTTGGAAGAGGATTGGAACTCTCATACTCTGTTAGTGGAATTGTAAAATGGTACAACCACTCTGGAAGGCAGTTTGGTATTTCCTCAAAGAGTTGAAAGCAGAAATTCCATATGATCTAGCTATTCCATTGCTTTCAATATACCCCAAGTAAAATAGAACTGAGACACAAATGGAGATTTGTACACCTATGTTCATAGCATTATTTACAATAACAAGAAAATGGAAACTCAAATATCCATCAACAAATAAATGAATTGAGAAATAATGGTACATTCACAGTGGAATACTATGCAGTACTAAGAAGCAATGATTTCATAAAATATTATATAACATGGAAGAATCTAGAAAGCATAATGCTAAGTGAACTAACTCAGTTTCATAAAGTCAAATAAGACCATTATTATAAAAATTAAAGGTGAACTAATAAGATGCTTATAAAAGTCCAAAGGGGGAAGGAGGGAGGTCTAAGTGTGGAGGAGATGAATCATTAGGATAACACAGTTTTTGGGTGGAGAGAGGGGGATGAAGGAAGTAGGAAAGATCCGATGGGAACCTGAAAAGATGGAATAATAGTAGGCATAGATCAATGGTGATTAATTTTATAAAATACAACATTTGTTAAAAAGGCTGTTGTTTTCCCACTTAACTGATTTCATCTCCTTATCAAAAATCAGTTGGCCATAGGTAGATGGGCTGTTTTTTTGATTCTCAATTCTATGCCATTGATCTATGTGTCTGTCATTGTAACCATGCTGTCTTCACCACCACCACAGCGGTGTAGTAGGATTTGAAATCAGGGGGTGAGATGCCGCCGAGCTTGTTTCTCTTTTTAAGAAGTGCTTTGATTATTCTGGGCCTCTTTCCATTCCAAATGAAATTAGAGATTGCCTTTTCCATCGTTGAAGAATGGAACTGGTATTTGTATTGGGATTGTACTGAACGTGTAAATTGTCTTTGGTAGTATTGTCATTTTCACAAGCAATTCACTGCTGGGAATTTACCCTAAGGAAACCATAACTGCCATCCAAGCAGATATATGTACATCCATGTTTATTGCAGCTTTGTTCACAATAGCAAAGAGCTGGAAACAAGTGCTCATCAACAAATGAATTGATAGAGAAGCTCTGGTATAGTCACACAATGAAATACTATGCAGCACTGAAAAACAAGGAATTCATGATATATTATGCAAAATGTATGACCCAGGAGGACATGATGCTGAGTGAAATATCTCAGTCACAAAAAGACAAATATTGCATAGGACCACTGTTGTAAAACAGGACTGACATCATGGTTGAGGGAAGACAGGAAAGGAGGAAAGGAATGATGTATATTGCATTGAAACAGATGAGGGAGAGAACTGTTTAAAAGGGATATATGAATGGGTATTCTTGTCATTACAGAAGTTCAGAGTGAAGGCTGCATAGTGGTGTGGACTTGGGGGGGGGACTGCATAACAATGAAAGAGTTTTTCTTTCTTTTTAAGGAGAAAAGTGAATTGGGGGGGTAGTGATAATAGTGCAACAATGAATGACTGGAAACCCTAAGTCTGTAAACTTTCATTAAAATTAATTTTAAAAAATTTTGAAAATAAAAATTACAACATATATGAATGATTGTATGAACACAATGTGAATGAAGAAATGTGTAAAACACAATGTATATGAATAAAACAGCGTGAACAAATTTTTATGCAAACCATATCAAATGTAAAAAATTATTTCACCATAAATAATGCAGATCATAATCACCTATCCAGCTACCCAATCATGCAGTTTCCAAACATTTCCTTAGCGTTACATTCTCAAATAACCATAGCAAAGGATTACTACACATTTTAAAAAGTTCTCCAAATAAAAGAGAAATATCAAAACAGAAACAATAGAGGAATGTATAGAATATGTGATTAATTTTATAAAATACAACATTTGTTAAAAAGGCTGTTGTTTTCCCACTTAACTGATTTCATCTCCTTGACAAAAATCAGTTGGCCATAGGTAGATGGGCTGTTTTTTGATTCTCAAGTCTATGCCATTGATCTATGTGTCTGTCATTGTAACCATGCTGTCTTCACCAGCATCATGTCCTCCTGGGTCATCCATTTTGCATAATATATCATTAACTCCTTGTTTTTCAATGCTGCATAGTATTTCATTGTGTGACTATACCAGAGCTTCTCTATCAATTCATTTGTTTCAATTAGGTTATAATCAAAGGACTACAGTCATTATTAAATGTTGTTAAGTGCCATCGAGTCGCAGGCGACTCATAGCGACCCTATGCAGGAGAGTCCTCGATGCTTGGGTACCTTTCATCCTCTCTCCAGGTTCACAGGGTTTCTGGAGGCAAGCTATTATGGAAGTGGATGCCACTCCTCCTTCAAAGCCATTATTAAATAAAACATATTTAAAATACAGTATCAAGCCAAAGTATCAAAATCATCTGTGAAAAAAAAAGTTGTTTTACATAGGCAATAAATCAGGAAATTGTTTCTTCATGCTTCGTTTCTTAGGAATCTAAAGTGAATATAACTTATAAAGTGGTAATGGGTACCCATGGTGGACAGTATTGGCTGGAGCTTCCCGACTAAATCAAGCCTGGAAGCAGGAGCGTCATCCACTTCCAAAATGGCTTGCCTCCGGAAACTCTATGTATGAACAGTGCTCAGGCTGTTAGTTCATAGGGTTGCTATGAGTCATCTACGACTCGACGGCTCCAAACAACAACAACAACAACTCCATCATTAAATTATTTGACTTTTCATATTCATGCATTGCTTTGAAAAACACAGGAGAATAAAAACGAGCTATAATTTTAAACAATTCAAGGCATATTTGGGCCATTTACACATTGCTTAAAAAGAAACCTAGTTTAAAAAAGGAAAAAAGAGAAACAGCTCTGGTGTTATAACAGTTAAGTGGTAGGCTACTAACACAAAGGTTTTTCGCTCAAACACACCAAATGTTCTACAGGAGAAAAGATCTTAATATTAGCTTCCACAAATATTACAACCTATGAGGTTGCTCTTCACAACATTGTATTTCAGAATAGAACTTGAAATTGTCTTTTTAACTATGAATGCAACATCACTCTTTTGTTTTTCAACCCTGGTATAGTATACTATGTGATGGTCTGATTCAAAGTGTTCAAAGCCAACCCATCTCATCTCACTGATGCTTATAACATTGATGTTCATGTATATCACTTCATTTTTCACAACTTTTCATTTCCTAACGTTCATATTTCATATATTCCATGTTCAGCTATTATTTTGATTGCCTTCTTATTTGGATTCTACCTCTATTACTACATCTGTGTTTCTCTCTGTTGTTCATAGGGTTTTCCGAGGCCTGCAATTTAAAAAGTCAGAGGCCATCTGAATGTCGTCTTCGGTGAAGTGCCTGTTCATATCCTGTGCCCATTGTTCTATTGGATTATTTACCTTTATCTTGTTGGGGTGCTCAAGTATTTCATAAATTCTGGATATAAGTCCCTTATCTGATATGTTATTACC
>NW_006399979.1:3617025-3639413 GCF_000299155.1 Elephantulus edwardii | reverse complement strand
GAAAGGTGCAACAATAAATGAATGGAATCCCAAAATCTCTGTAGATGTTCATTGAAATGAAAAATAAACAACCTAAATTTAAAAAAAAAAATGTGATCGTGGACACGATGAGCTTTGGGATGACATTAAGGATATCATCTGTGAATAGAACCAAAGATCATTGCAAAGACAGAGGAGAAAGAAAAAGACCAAAATGAAGAGGCTTTGAAAAATGCACTAAAGCATTGAGAAGCCAAAACAAAGAGATGCCAAAGTAAAAAAGCTGAACAAAAAACTTCAAATAGCAGCTTGAGAAGAAAAATCAAAGTAGTATAACAGAATGTCTAGACACTGGAGTCAGAAAAAAAAGGAAAAAATTTAGTTTTTCTCAAGCTAAAAGGACTGAAAAAAATTGAAATCTTGGGTTACAGTACTGAGAGATGTTATGGGCAAAAATCTTAATGATACAGGAAGCATCAAAAGAAGATGGAGAGAATATACAGAATCATTGTACCAAAAAGAATTGATCGACTCTGAAATATTTCAGTAAGTACCATATGATCAAGAGCCAATGGTAATGAAAGAAGTTCACGCTGAAATGAAGTCATTGACAAAAGAAAAAAAAAGAAAAGAAAAAGACCCTACAAATTGATGACTTTCAAATTGACATGTTTCAACTAACAGATGCAGCCCTCGATGTGCTCACCAGTCTATGCAAGGAAATCCAGGGGACAGTTGCCTGGACAACTGACTGGAAGAGATCAATATTTGTTCACATTTCCCAAGAAAGGTGATCCAATGTAATTTGGAAAATTTCAAACAATATCAATATTATCACATGCAAGCAAATTACTGCTGAAGATTATCTAAAATTGGCTAGAAGAGTACATATACAAAGAATTTCCAGAAGTTCAAGCTTGACTTAGCAGAGGTCATGGCACCAGGCATGTTATTGCTGATGTCGGATAGATCCTAACTGAAAGCAAAGAATAAAAAAAAAAATGTGTGTTTGAGTTTTATAGACTATGCAAAGGCATTTACTATGTGGATCATAACAAACTATGGCTAATCTTGAGAAAATTGGGAATCCCAGAACACTTAATTATGCTCATGCAAAACCTATACCTAGACCAAGAAACCATTATGTAAACAGGACAAGAGAATACTACATGGTTTAAAATTAAGAAAAGTAGGCATCAGACTCATATCTTCTCTCCATACCTATTCAATGTGTACATTGAACAAATTATTTAAGGCAGTGAACTCTATGAGGAAGAATGTAGCATCAAGATTATAGGAAGACTCATCAATAGCCTAAATTATTATGCTATTGACACAACTTTGCTTGCTGAAAGTGAGGAGGACTTAAAATGCTTGTTGCATAAGGTCAAGGACTACAGCCTTCAATAGGGATTGCATTTCAACATCAAGAAAATAAGTATTCTCACCACTGGACCCACAGGCAACATCATGATAAATCGATTGAAAAGATTGAAACTTCAATTACTTCATCTTACTTGGATCCACAATCAACATCCTTGGTGCCAGCAGTTAGGAAATCAGGAGATTTATTTCCCCAGGCAAGTCAGCAGTGAGGGATCTCTCCAAATTATTGAGGAGCAACGATGTCAGTTTGAGGACAAAGGTGTGCTTGATTCAGTCTTTTTCAATCACTTGCTATGTATCTGAGAGCTGAACAATGACTAAAGATGACAGAAGAATTGACTTTTTTGAACAGTGATGTTGAAAAAGTGTGCTGAACATGCACTGCTGAACAGATAATGTCTTGGAGAAGGAGCAATCAGAGTACTTTATGCCTGAGGCAAAAAACGATGATGTTTCATCTCACATACTTTGGGAATGTTGCTAGGAGATGCTAGTCCTTGGATATTGATATCATGCTTGAAAAGATACAAACGAAAATGACCCTCAATCAAAGACATTGACATTGTGACTGGAGCAATGTCCTCAATTATATCAGAGTTTGAGAGGATGACAAAGGATTAGAAGGGTTCAGACCTGTTGTTCATACGTTTGCTATGAGTTGTACTTGAGTTGATGGCACATAACAGCAACAAATACATGACGTCATTCTGTTCTGTTCTACTGATAACCATAGCATATCTTAGCTTAAAAACCTAAATTTAAGGGGAGTGCTGGTGGCCTAGTGGCAAAGAGCTGCAACTACAACCCCAGAGGCACACGGTTCAAATCCACCAGATGCTCTGCCGGGAAAAGGAGGGACAATCTCCTCCTGTACCAGTCAGATCTGATTTGACAGTACACTCACACAAAAATAAATTTAAAAAAATATAAAAAAAACCCTAAATTTATTTAAAATGAAGGATGACTCTATTTTACACATGTGGTATAGTTTATTAATATGATTTGTTCAGTTAAGCTGCATGGATCATTATCTGTAAAAAAATATTTTGGATGTAGAGATTATAAGAACATGTCATATTTAAGGTAATGTTTTTTTTCTTAAAATTGCTGCTTATCTACTTTTGTGTCTCTCCACCCAAATGAAAGGCACTTTTAACCTTTCCTGCGATTAAGGGCTTAATTTGTCTGCACAGATATGCAATCATGTGTATGCTTCAATACAGATACAACCATTAGTTTCTCTGACTCCTGCTCTTTGCATATTTCATTTTAATATTTACTTTGTCATTCCATCATGCCCTTTGAAATCTTCTGTTCAGCTCCTTAACGTCTTCATTTATTACCTTTGTTTTGGCTTCTTGGCACTCTAGTGTAATATTCAGAGTTTTTTCTTACATCTATCTCGGTCTTTTCTTCCTCTTTGTAACGACCTTATTATTGATGATATTCTTGTTATCTTCCCACAGCTAATCTGATCTTCGTTCATTAGTGTTAAAGCCCTCAAACCTGTTCTTGAGATAGTTTTTAAATTCAAATGGGATAGATTCAAGGTCAAATTTTGTTTCTTATGGATTTTTTTTTCATTTTCTTTAACTTCTGTTTGAACTTGCACATGAGTAGTTGATATTGTCAGTTGACCTGACCTAGTTTTCACAGCTGATATTAAGTTTCTACAATGGTTCTTTTCACAGATGTAATCAACCTGATTCCTGTGTAGACCATCAAGTGAGCCTATGTGTCTAGTCACCATTTTTATTTTTTATAAAAGGTATTTTATAATTCTGGAAGCAGGAGCGGCATCCACTTCCAAAATGGCTTGCCTCTGGAAACTCTATGTACGAACAGTGCTCAGGCTGTTCATTCATAGGGTCACTATGAGTCGTCTACAACTCGACGGCATTAAACAACAACAATGACAACGACCAAGAGAGAGCTACGTTGGCCTAGTGGAAGGAAGCTGTGCTACCAAGCCAAAGGTGGGTGATTGTCATCTGTGGCCCTCAGCCAGGTTCAAATTGTCTTCCTGTCAAACATTCTTCTAGGTGGTATAGCACTGGTCTGTGCATTGCTGTACAGAGGTAACTCGTGGTTGCTGTGATGCTGAAGCCTATGATAGTGATGTGCCAATCATGGTAATGGGCACCCATGGTGGACAGTGTTGGCTGGAGCTTCCCGACTAAATCAAGCCTGGAAGCAGGAACAGCATCCACTTCCAAAGTGGCTTGCCTCCGGAAACTCTATGTATGAACAGTGCTCAGGCTGTTCGTTCATAGGGTCGCTATGAGTCGTCTACGACTCGACAGCATTAAACAACAACAACAACATTTTATAACTAATATATCATTAATTGTACAAAATTCCATTATTCTATCTCCAGCCTCATTTCTGTTGCCAAGTCCATATTTTCCAACTATTGATCATTCTTTCTTGTTCCCATCTTTGCCTTCCAGTCATCCTTTATTATTAATGAATCTTGGTTGTATGTTTGATCAATTTCCAAATGCAAAAGTTAATAGAAATATTTTCTTTCTTCCTCGTTGGCTCCAGTTGTTGATGTATACATTTAAATGATAGTGGTATAGATTTTTGCAATTATTTGTTATGAATCAGAGAACTGAATAATAACCAAGGATGACAGAAGAATAATCAATTCCTTTGAGTTGAGGCTGGAGAAGAGTATTGAACATAACATGGACTGCCAAGAGAGAAACAGGTCTGTCTTGGAGAAGGTGAAAGCAAGTTGCTCCTTATAGGCAAGGATTTTGAAACTCTATCTCACATATTCTGTGCATGCTGCCAGGGGTGACCAATCCTTAGAAAATAACATTATGTTTGGAAAGATGGAAGGTTAGCACAGAAGAGGAAGACCCTAGATAACATGGATTGACACAATGACTGGGATAATAGAAGCAGGTGGGTTGGGGACAGTGAGATTGGCTCAGGATAGGGCAGGATTCAGAGCTATTGTTCATAGGGTCACTCTGAGTTGCAGTCAATATGAGGGCGCATAATAGCTTTAATTACTCTAAGTTAGATTTCTTGATTCTAAAAAGGGTACGATAAACTCTTAAGTCAGCAAAGTAAAAAAATAATCAAACTGTTAAAGAAAGTAGGAATTTTGGTGGCAGTTTTTAAGCACTCACTGTTAATCAAAGGATCAGTCGTTCAAACACACCAGCCACTTAGATGATGGAAAACAGAGCAGTCAGCTTCTGTATAGATTGTAGCCTTGGAAACTCTATGCCGCAGTTCTACTTTGATCTATAGAGCAAAGTTGTAATTAACCATGTGGCAATGAGTTTTATTTGGGTTTTTTGATGCGTAGATGAGGTTTCTAACTCAGATTGGTTAGACCATGTAATTTGCAGGAAAATTATCATTTACTATTTAACAAAAGATGAGCTCCTCTTTAAGGTTAGAACTGTGGTTAAATAATAAATAGTCTGGAAATTATTTCTATAATGTGCAATGATTCTTGGCATACAACACTCATGATTGCTTCTTTTTTTGCAGAGAAAAATCTCATGTATTTCAGTGAGCTAATTTGTAAGCCAAGCACTCCAACTGTCCTCAATTTTTCAAACAAATCCCCAATGGCCTTCCTGAGTTAAATTAGCAGAAGCATAATATTTCATGGCTCATTAGTGCATGGAATAGAGCAGCAAGCCCCGGCCCAGTAGTGTAAGGAAAAGCAATGGGGTGTGTCCCATTTTGTTAACGCTACAGTATATGCCTACAGGCCTCACCCAAAAGATATAAATTAAGGATTTAATAGAACCATGAAGCAACTGGCTGACAAGAAAAGAAAAACAGCTTTTTAATGGAGTTACTTCAGCTTCTTTCATTTTTTAGTATATATTAACAATATCTTTTTCTTTGCAGGACACATTTCTCTACTAATTCTATTGAGTTTCATGTTTGTAAGTCTTCCTCTGCCTCCTCAAACCACAGCCATGTTTTCATAATTAAGTCTTTACATTCAAATGATTTCTCCAGCAAAGTTCCGGGGGTTTCTAATACAAAATAAGATGCACACATCCAGGCAATGTGCAAAGCAATCCATTAGGGTTGTAGAAAGAAAAGTATTAGAATTTTTATTTCTATTTTCTAAAAATTAAAAAATCAATAAAGTGCATTTTATTTACTACATGTACTACCACAGACATCCTTGCTCAGTAGATATGTCTCTGGCTCCATATCTTATATAGCAAATGAAATACTATGAAGAGAGTGTAGGACTTTCAGGCACAGAGAGGTAGTGGTACTCACATATATTCACTCTCAGTTGTCAGCTGGTTACATTTTACAGCAGTTTGCAAGAGGCCAGAAAAGAAGAGTCGTAAATTATATTTTCATGTTTAAGTGAATCTAACCTTCACAAAAAGGACAAACTGCTTTCAAATATTCCTGCAAAGGTATCACACACTGACAATAATACATGCGATGCAACCATAAGTGAACATGGGACTAGCAGCCTACAAACTCCTACCCACTGTCTAAGTTCTTCATAGGGCATATTTTTCAATTTAGAACAAATAGTTGTTTTAGTTAGATCAGACAAAAGCTTGATTAAAAATTATCAAGATGACTATCTTAAATGCTGATTTATATTCACAATCCTTCATTACTGACTATCTCATGCATATTCTCTTTCTTGAGGTGTTAATTACTTCATAATGTCAAGTCCTTAAAATTAGCTACTTGTTTTTAAACACTGTTTAGTTCACCTTGTCTTTAATTTCAGTTTTTACTTTGTATATATTTTGTAATGTCCATAAAATATTAGACCTATTAACTGCATTCATATGTATTTATTATATAGGCAGCTTTGTAGGTATTTTAATAGCCTTTTTAAAAAGCTCTGTTATTGACTGCCTATTTAATCTGGGGCAAATTATTTCGTGTCTTTGGCCTTGCTGTTGTTGATTTTATGTGGTATTGAGTCTTAACCAACTGGATAGAAGATAGCCCATCTTTCTCTTGTGGAGAAGCTCATGGATTTTAACCACCTGCCTTTGGATTGACAGCACAAATCTCTACCATTAGGCCACCAGACCTCTCTGGCTTTAGTTTATTTATGGAATAGAGATGGCAGCGGTTCTTCAGTGTTATTATGTGGAAAATTAATCAAAATGTGTAAAGTCCTGACAACAATGCCTTGAACACAGTAAGTTTTATATAAAACCAAATCCAACATGACTATGACTCATGGAAATCCTCAACTGAATTTCCAAAGCTGTAAATTTTAACAGAAGTAGAATCATCATCTTTCTCATGGTGGATTTGAGCTGTTAATTTTTTTAATTAGAAGCCGACATAATCCACGACACTTTATATGTTGTTGTTGTTGTGTGCAGAAGAGTCAGAACGGACCCATAGCTGACCCTCCAGTGCGCTTTCAGAGGCAGTTCATCACATGAGAGGAGACTGCCCATCCTTCTCCTGTGGAGGAGCTGGTGGATTCAAATCACATGCTTTGGGGATTATAATGCAGCTTCTTACCACTTGGCTACCAGAGATCTATATAAGTACTATTAAATGAAATTAAACTAAATAAATTAAAAAATTAACATTCGGAGAAATTTGTATTATATATTGGGATGTTTACTCATATTTTTCCTAATATATTAGACAATCAACGACATTTGAAATCAACTGTTCTAGAGGTTCTTGTGTCAATATTTCTGATACTTAAGAGCCTAAAGGTGACCATAGCTCGTACGTAGTTAGAAAAATGTTATTCTGTATATTTAAGTCAACAGGACGATATCTTTAATTTTTAATCCATTTACACCTTGTGGTGGCATAGTCATAGGAAGTTGTACTGTTATCCCTAAGGCTGTGCCTCTCTTCTGGTTTGGACCCACCAGAGACACCATGGAAGTAAGATGGGCAATCTCTTCCCATGTGATTTACATTAGTGATGCATATGAGGGAACAGATGAGAATGGAAAGGAAATTTATTACTAAAGGACACAAAGAGTCATTAAAGACAACTGCTGAGGAGAGTGACAATCACATTTATGTTTGGGAAAGAAAATTTGAAAGCAATATGGCAGATGAAATAGAAGACAAAGAGACTCCTTTAACTGTCAGAAGTCTGTAGCAGAGAGATAACATATTGATTTTATGACTAAACTATGGAGTTTTTGAAAAAAAATCATGCTGAGAAAGATGGAGATTCAGAGAAAGAGAAGAAGATAGAGCCACAATTAGCGGACTGACACAGTGACTGTAACAATGGGCTTGAGCATATCAGAGATGATGGTGACACAGGATATGGCGAGGTTCAGATTTCTTATTCACAGGGTTGCTATCAGTTACAGTCAACTTGATGGCAATTAACAACAACTGTGCCAGATACAATTCTAACTGCTGGAGATAGAATAATGAACAGTCAAAACAAGACCTTTTATCCATGATACTTACATTTTGGAAGAGATAGACGGGCAAGAATCAAATTCATAAAATGTCAGGTAGTAATTCTGTTACAAACAAGAAAGTAGGGGATATTGTTTTGCCTAAGATGATTACAGAAGGTTTCTCTGGTAAGATGATGGAGGGCTTGGTGAAGTGAGGGAGTCAGCCATGCAGCTATTCGGAAGAAGAGTGGCCCAAGAAAATAAAAGAAAAATGATAAGGCCCCAAAGCACAAACTGTGCAGTGAGGCTAAAACCATGAGTCAGACCTAAGAGAAGCCCGTTGGAAGCTCCTTTCTGAAGTCTATAGTGCACTCTTATACCAGAGAGTAAATATTCACTCTCATTTGGGAACTTGGAAGAGGATACATGAACCAGAGCAATTACATCCCACAATTAGAAAACTCACTCACCTATCTTTGGTCTGATGATAGAATTTTTTGCTTACATGTGTGTAAATGAGAGAGAAGAAGATAGGAAAAGAGAGAAATAATTTAAATAGTATTAACTAGATATAGTTTAGATCTAGTGTCATCACTACAATGTTCTGGGCCATGCTTTGCACACTACAACAAAACAAGAGGTTAGCAAGGTCATAGAATATCTGAGAAAAGAAGGCATAAATTTGTTTCATTGGGATAGTTTCTTTATAGTCCTATAAAGGACTGTTTTGCTACTGGCCTAATTTCATGTTTTGGAATTTTTTTCATGCTCAATCATCAAGAATAAAACAAGCTTCATGTCTTAAAAGTGATTGCCAATGTGCTGAGACAGACTAGCTTTTGTGTTTAGTCATCAATCCATGTTATTAGCAATATTTCCTTATTTTGTATAGGTCCTTTGCATGTTTCTCAGCTTTTTAGCTTTGAGTGGAACCTAGCCTTTGACAGACTGGTGAATTTTTTTCCTATTGTTTTGAAGACCATCATGATTGTTGAGTGTGACATATACAAATCATAAACACTAGCATTTGCTAATAATATTCCACCTTTGTGCTTCTACTGCTTCTGTTGCTGCTATTATTATTACTTTTACTGCATTTGGGGATCAGGATACATTTTATGGTAATTTAAAAGAAAAATTAATCAGAAAGATAATGGTATAACACAAGATATGAATACATTACTACACATCATTGCGTAATGAACTTTTGGATAGAAGGCAATGGATAGTACACACATAAGCTAACAGTATAGACATTTGTTATGACTATCAATACAATATATTTAGGTTATATATGCATTGCAACATGATACACTTAATGGCTCAATTGCTTTGAACACAAAAGACATGAATACTGGATACTGGATTATACATGAGTACTACATCATAGATAATCTCTTCCCATGGGATTGACTGCCTCAGAAAGCCCAGTGGGATGGTCAGCCATGAATCTGTTCGTACTCCATGGTACACAACAACATATAGATACTACTAACCCCTTTCATCTTCATAATGCAAGTTGGTGACTAGTTTTCCTACAATTCTGATACACTTTTATAGTCCAGCTTCTCAAATGATATGCTCAGCATACAAATTGAATAAGTATAGAGAAAGGATACAAACCTGGTGCACACTTTGCTTATTTTAAACTATTCAGTGTTTGTTTGTTTCTTTGGACAACAACTTCTAGGATTGTGGTTAAGTTTCACATGCATCAATAATGTGGATTATTCAGATAACACAACCTTGCTTGGTTAAATAAGAACCTTGTTGCAGAAGATCAAATAATACAGCCTTCAACATGGATTACATCTCAACATCAAGAAACATAATTCCTCACCACTAGACCAACAGGCAACATCATACTAGATGGATAAAAAAATTGAAGTTGTCAACTTTTTCATTTTAGTTGGATCCACCATCAACACCCATGGTAATAGCAGCCAAGAAATAAAAAGATGTGTTGCATTGGAGAAAATCTGTTGTCAAGGACCTTTCCAAAATGCTAAAGAGCAACAACTCCAGTTTAAAGGCTAAGATGCACCTGATATTTTCACTTACTTCCTATACATCTGAAAGTTGGACAATGAATAAGAGGACAAGAAGAATTGACGTCTTCTAGTTATGGTGTTGAAAAAGAATACTGAATACTCAATAAACTGCCAAAAGAACAAATAATTCTGTCTTGAAGAAAGTGCAACCAGGGTGATCCTTAGAGGCAATGATGGCGAAACTTGGTCTCCCACTCTTTAGGCATGTTGTTAGGAAAGACCAGTCCTTGGAGAAGGACATAACGGTGGGAAAGGTAGGTCAGAGAAAGAAAGGAAGACCTTTAACAAGATGACAGACACAGCGACTATAACACAGGGCTTGAACATATCAGTGATTGGGAGGATTGAGTAGGATAGGACAAGATTAAAATCTATTTTTCATAGGATTGTAGTCAATTTGACATACCCTAATAGCAACAAGTGAGTCTAACACTGTGTCAGACACCATGCTTAGTGCTTCAGTGAATTAGCACATTTGACTGTTACAATAACCTTAGAGGTCTGAAAAAGATGATACATAGAAAGTAATCTCTGTGAATCTGTCATCTAGGCATAAAATAAAAAACTATTAAAGATATCAAAAAATCTATCAATTTCTTTCCTCATTATAGACCTAAATATAATTGTTTAACGGGGTGTGAGAAAGGCAAAGTAGAAGTTAAGTACCGATAGATACTAGATACAAAGGAAATGAAAATGTCAACTCAAACAAACTCTGGCTCATTAAGTTTTATTAAACAATTTTATATGAAAGGCTGTAGCATAGAAGGTAAATTATTTGCTGCCCTTGAGAAACTTACAGTCTAGTCGTTAAAGAAAGAGAAATGGAAAGATGGTGAAGGAAAGAAATGAGAATAGACGATTATGTTATATAAGACAGGAAGCCGAAGTGTCATTAGCAAGTTATGGAACTAATTAGTTTTGTCTGAGAGAATCTGGCTAAAACTCTGGGAGATATACAGGTAGAGCCTGATCATAACAGGTCAGAAAACCAAGGAAATATATTTCATCAAATAGAAAGAAGTGAACAAACAGAAGAATATTGCAAGCAAAGCCAGAAAAAATTACAAAGTTTGAGGACTAGACCTAGAAGTCACTGGCAAAAGAATTCTTTAAAACAGCAACGATCAATAAAATACATATGGGCATGATTTATAGGGCTATGTGGAGTCTGGAAGGGTCCAGGTCACACTCAGTTAACTGCTCAATTGGTAACCAAAGGGCTGTTGGTTTGAACCTGACCACTGGGGAAAGACCTGGCAATATGCTACCAAACAATTTAAAACCCCTCTGTTGTCAAGCAAATTCCAATTCATAGCAACCCTTTAAGGTTTCAATGGATTTAAATCTTTATAGAAGCAGATTGTCATATTTTTCTCCTCTGAAAACTGGTGGGTTTGACTTATCGACCCTGTGGTTAGCAGTCAAACGTGTTAATCACTGTGACACCAGGACTTTCCCATATAGATTATAGCCTAGAAATTCTATGATGACAATTCTATCCCATCACACAGTCACTGTGAGCTGAAATCAACAAGTCGATCCCTAACAACAACAAAGTCTGATAGGCTTCATAAAGAAAATAACACTGGACCAGACCTGAGAAGGTAAGTAAGGGATAGGACAAGCAGGGAAGAACTGGAGTTTATCTTTCAATATGAATGTACTAGCCATAGTTTGACTTTGTCATGTACACGGGCAGCAATATGCAAATAGAGTATGTTAACCTATTCCCAAGGGGCTTGTCTAATCTCACCATTAAACTTAGCAATCCAACAGCAGGAGAAGGAGACCTTCCCCTCCAATGAAAAAAAAGCAGCAAAAAAGAGAATGTAGCCTGTCCTTCTGGCCCAGAAATTCCTGCTCGAGCTACACCTATGGCAGCAGCAGCCATCGCAAAATCAAAGTCCTGACTTGAGATAGGACCTTGGGAATCAGACCAAGAGCATTTGTCCGTTTTTCCAAGGATATCTAGGGATAGGAGCCATAATTCCCAGGATTGAGAACTTTGTAACACATGCCTACAGCCTCAAGATTCAAGGCTGAGGTGCCTGTGCGAGCATTTCAGAAGCCATCCTGACTATATTCTGCTACTCACCTGCATTATAACCTTTTTACTTCACCAATATGGTTCTATGCAGTCTGTGAGTTATTGCATTGAATTGTGGACCCAGTAAAGCAGTAATATTGGTGTTGAGATGAGTAGAAAGAAATATGGGTGTGGGAGGAACATACGTGACCCTATGGGGATTGGTTTTTTGTTATTGATGCTGTTGATGGGGACCGTTCCTTTTTGTGATGTTGATAAAGATCAGATATGGCCATTCTCTTATGACTCTTGCTCTTTTTACAAGAAACGAAGCCCAATTCTGTGTATGGTAAATGTGAACACAGTCCACTGCTTAAAATAATTCTAAAATAACAGTAATTAATTGAGTTTTTAACATCTCTTCAGAGTGGAGGGGAGGTGAAGGAGAGGAAGACCTTCGATGAGATGGATTGATTCTGTGACTGGAGCGGTGGGAATAAGTGTGTTTGAGATGGCTAGGTTGGCACAGGATAGAACAGTGTTTAGAGCTCTTGTACACAGGGTCTCTATGAGTCGCAAATGACTCAATGGCACATAACAACAACAACAACAAACAACAACTTCTTATTATAATAGTTACTATTAGCTAAGAGTAACACTCAAGGTTAATGTTACCAAAGACAGTATAATTCAATTAGCAACTACACAGAACGGATACCTGAAAACTGTGAGAGGAAAAAACAGCAAAAGTATAGGGAGGTGGGACGCTTTTTGTTCTAGAGCTTTTGAAGTCCATCATATATTTTAATGATTGATGGTATTAAACGAATTTTAGAATTCAACAAGCTAGTTTTGAGGGTTATTTTACATTTTGTATAAATTTTTCTTCTTTAAGACCAGAAAACATAGTTAGTTTTCTGAAACTGTACAATGTTAGTGATTTACTCATGGTGAGCTCAGCACTAAGATTATGCTGGTTCTTTAGCATTTTCTGGCTAACAAGGTAGGCACCCTGTAATTCTGAACATTCTATATCAACAATAATGGGCACATAACTGGACTTTGATGTCTACAGCGCCTGCAGGACTGAAATGCATACTATGGACCAGTTTGTATATATATATCCCAAATCTACCATGCAGCTCATTTAATATGGTATGACATTGATTTCATTTTGCACTGCTGTCTTTCTGCAATTGTATAATCTATCATAGTGAGCACGTAAGGACCAAATACTTTCTCATCAACTCTGGAACCTATATTCCTGAATTTTATTTACCTTATTCATCCATTCCTACTTTGCATTCTTACCACTGCTTTAAGTTCAAGGTGTGTCTTTCTAAAAGCTACTTTTTACATTTCCTCCTGTGGAATATGCCTCTGCTTGTACTCTCTGTAACCAGGTCATTTGGGCTATATCTCTGAATAATGTAATCACCAGAGCTAACATTTACTTACTCAAAAGTAGGAACTTCACTTAGCACTTTTATTACTTCAGCCAATCCTCACATTATTATTAGTCTGGAGAATTGAGGTTTAGAGAGGTCAAACTTACACCCAAGGTCAGAAAGGTATTAAAAGAACTGTTTTTAAGGGGAAAGAACTAGTTCTTATGCATACTAACTTTAATATTGAGAAAGTGATTCTTATCATTGGGAAAAGCTACCATTTTCGTTGTTATACATAAATACAAATTTAGAGTTCTAATGTCTTAGTCTGACACCCCCCTACACACACACACACGCACACACACACACACACACACACACAAAAGTCTCTCACTGGAATGATACTGAAATATATAACAAACATTTGGATTAGTTATCAATGGATGAAATAGTTTCTAAATTAAATAGCAAATTCTTCATTGTATATAATTTTTAAGGAACATAGTTTCTAATTTATCTCAAAAAAACTATAGACTAGATCTCTTAGATACTCTTTTGGGTAAGTTATTCACTTGGTTTTGTTAGATGCCATAAAGTCAGCTGCAATTCATAGTGACCCAATGAACAATAGATCTGAACTTTGCCCCCTCTTACTACGTCTTTATTTTCTCTAATACACTTGAGTCTATTTTTAAAGTCACTGTGTCAATCAATCTCATTGAGGGTCTTCCTCTCTTTTGTTGACCCTTCACCCTTCCAAGCACGATGTACTTTCCAAGGACTGGCCCCTTATAACAAAATGCCCAAAGTATGTGAGACAAAGTTTCCCCTGCCTCTAAGGAGCATCTTGGTTACACTTTCTCTAAGACATATTTGTTTGTTCTTTTGGAAGCCCATGGGGTATTTAGTATTCTTCCCCAACACCACAACTAAAAGACAAGCATGATAGATAGGAGAAGAGATTGAGTTTGTTAACAATTTTGTATTGCTTAGATCCACAATCAACACTTTTGGCACCAACAGTCAAGAAATCAAGAGACAAATTGCACTTGGAATATCTGCTGTCAAGGACCTCTCCAGAGTGCTACCAATGTCCATCCAGAGACAAAGATGTGTCAAGGTATCCGCAATTACTTGCTTAGTCACCAACGATGACTAAAGATGACAGAGAATCAAGGACTTTCAGTTGTGTTGCTGAAGAAGAGTATTGAACATTTCATGGATTGCCAAGAGAATAAACAGGTCTGTCCAGGAAAGAGTAAAAACAATTTTCTCCTTGGAAGCAAGGATTTTGAAGCTCCATATCACATTCTTTGGGCATGTAGCAAGGAGAGACCAGTCCTTGGAGAAGGACATCATGTTTGGAAGTATGAAGGGCCAGCCCCACAGACTAAGATTCTGGATGAGATTCTTTTTCTGTCATCCTTATATTGGGAAAGGCAACTGTCAGAGACCTCTCCAGAGTACTGAAGAGCAACAGCATCAGGCTGGAGACTAAGGTGCACCTGATCTGAGCTATAGTCTTCACAATTGTGTGCTATGCATCAGAGAGCTGGACAGTGACTAGGGATGATAGAAAGAGAATTGATGCCTTTGAGCTGTGGTGCTGGAGAAGTGTTGAATATTCCATGGACTGCTAGGAGCACAAACAGGTTTGTGTTGGAGAGGGTGAAGCCAGGCTGCTGCTCCTCGGAGTCAAGGATTCTGAAGCTTCATCTGACATACTTTGGGCATGTTGCAAGGAGGGACTGGTCCTTGAAGAGGGACATCATGTTTGGGAGAGTGGAGGGACGGCACAAGAGAGAAAGACCCTCGGTGAGATGGATTGATTCAGTGATTGGGGTGGTGGGAGTAAGTGTGTTGGAGATGGTGAGGTTGGCACAGGATAGAGCAGGTTTTAGGGCTCTTGTACATAAGGTCACTATGAGTCACAAGCGACTCGACAGCACATAACATAAACAGAAACATAGTAATAACTTTCAACAAGTATCAAAAGATTAAAAACATTAATTCATTAAGAATTTACTTCTAGGTGGCCCAATGGCAAGAAGCTGCACTGCAATCCCAGAGGCATACGGTTCGAATTCACCAGAAGCTCTTCTGGAGAAGGAGGGGTAATCTCCTCCTGAACCAATTGGATCCAATTTGACAGTACACACACACAAAAAAAATATAATAAAATTTTTTAAAAAATAATTTACTTCTTTCCTTAAACATCCTCTATGAAAAAAATTATGACTTCTGGTACGGCAGGAAAGTCACAATCCCTGGAGACTGGCAATCTCAGGCTCACCTTTCCACTCCTCTGAAGTTGTGTGGCTTTTGTGATATAACGTCCTGTGTCACAGTGTTCTCTTCTGTAAAATGGAGATACACTTTTACCTTGAAGAATAGATAAGAGGATTAGAATAGTGATATTTTGCTCAAAAAGTAGAGCCATGCCTCAGCAACTGTTGATTATCATCACTAAAACTTTTACTGTAGTAAAAAAAAATTAAGAAAACAAATAAAAGCAATTTCTTAGATTATGTCTCCCCATGTACAACGTCAGGGATTACAGAGTGGCTGGTTCTATGTCACAAACCATTTTTCTTTTAAATCATTTGATTCTTACATTGATTTCTCTGCATAAATTTTAGACTGCAAAAAATAAATCTAATGTCTTCTTCCTTTTATTTTCTTTCTGAGTGAAACTAGAACTGATAGGAAATTCTTTCTCACATGTTTTTATTGCATCTTCCTTCAATAAGATAAAAATATGAGTTTCTACTGACATGCACCATTTCCATTTTATCTCTTGACTTCTCTATTGTTGTTCTTGTTGATGATAATGCTATTGTTTTGGCCACATTTGTATACAAGAAAAAGCATAAAGAGACTTCCAGCCATATAGTAACATGGGGAGATGACAACTTAGACAGTTTATAAATCAGGCACCAGAAAAATAAAAATGACAGAGGACAGAAAATCCTTATGCTGTAAGTCATAAAGTAAATTACATAGTTCAAACACCAACTGAAGAAAGAAACTGACCAAAACAGTGAATAATGAACAGACTTGACTCAATGCCACCATCCTGAACTTTTAGAAGTTTTCTTACTGGTTCAGGATTCCAGGACAGCAGCAGTGTCCAAACCAGTAGTTGACTGGCAAGAAAGGTGCAATCTCTTCCTTGTTCTCCACATTCTCCCAAGATCAGGGGAGTGAATTTCCCCTTCGCTATTACTCACCAAGCAGCCCTTGATGTTCCCATAGGCCCTGCCCTTGCTCCATATGAGGCCATGCTTTTGCCCATTTTGTATCTGGAGTCAGGAACTTGTATGCACAAAGCTCTATGTTCAGAGACTTGCTTTCTAAGTCTAGGTGCATGTGGAAGGTACCATGCCTAGGATGGGATTAAGTGTGCCTAGTTTCAACCAGTCCTTAGATTGATAGGTGTCATTCAAGCACATACCACCCCCACATTTGGAGCAACACACACTTCACATACTCTATTACATCATCCTGAGGCATCTTTAGGTTGACAGTGTCTGTCTTTGTCAGTATTCTCCCTTAGACTCAGCATCAGGTGCTTATTACTCCCACATGGGAAGATGTATGCATTCCTATGACCAGGATTGAAATAGTGTACCATTTGAACCCACAATCAACATTCTTGGCACCAGAAGTCAGGAAATCAAAAATCAAAATGCATTGGTGAAATCTGTTGTCAGGAACCTCTCCAGAGTACTGAGAATCAATGGTGTCAGTCTATAGACTAAGGTGTGCCTAATCCAGGCATGGTCTTCATAATTACTTGCTATACATCAGAGAACTGGACAGTGACTAAGGATGACAGAAGATGCCTTTGAGTTGTGGTGCTAGAGAAGAGTCATGAACATAACATGATCTGCCAAGAAAACAAGTCTGTCTTGGAGAGAGTGAAACAAAATTTCTCCTTTGGAGCCTAGGATTTGAGCACATGGCCAGGAGGGACAAGTCCTTGGAGAAGGACATCTTGCTTGGAAGGGTGGAGAGACAGCACAGTAGAGGAAGACCCCAGAGGAGATGGATTGATACAGTATCTGGGGCAATGGGAGTAGACGTGTTGGAGTCAGTGAGACTGGCCCAAGACATGGCAGGCTTCAGAGCTGTTATGCATGGGGTCTCTATGAGTTGTAAGTGACTCATCGGCATATAACAACAACAATATAAATTACATAAATCATGGTATTCAATAATTCCCACAGTCTGTTCTGTCACCTTTTTAGAAATGAGAACAAATATTTCCCAACAGTCAGTTGGTCTTCCAAATTTCTTGGCATAGGCTAGTGAACACATCTAGAGCAACAACCTGTTTGTTGAAATATATCAATCGGTATCCCATTAAATTGTAGAGTCTCATTTTTTGCTATTTACTACAGTGCCGCTTGAAGTTTTTCCTTCATTACCATTGATTCTTTATCATATACTGCTTCCTGAAATGATTCAATATTGACCCATTCTTATTGGTATAGTGACTGTATATTTTTCCATCTTCTTTTGATGTGTCTCAGGTCATTAACAAGCCTTTGAAAGCTGCAGATTCATAAAATATTAATCTAGGAAAATTAGAAGTTGATAAAAATTAAATGAGATGCATAAAAATCAACATCTTAGGTATTAGTGAACTAAGATGAGTTGGTATTGGCCATTTTTAATAAGATCATCATATGATGTATTGCATTGGAAATGACAAGTTGAAGAGGAATTATATCACATTCATAGTAAAAAAGAATATTAAAGATTTATGCTGAAATACAGTGCTGTGAGTGATAGGATACTACTATCCATATTCTTACAAAGAAGTTCTGTTAATAGAAAAATTATTCAAAGCTAATGCACCAATCATTGAAATCAAAGATGAAGAAAGACATGACTTCCACCAACTTTTGCAGCCTGAAAATTATCATCCATGCAATCAAGATTCATTAATAATTAGGAACAAAGAAGAAAGAATGATGGTTGGAATTTATGGCTTTGGTTACAGAAATGAGGCTGGAGATAGAATTAAAGAATTTTGTGCAATAAATGATTTACTCATTGCAAATACTATTTTAAAAACAAACAGAAAATTTTAAAAAAAGTTTACACACAAATGTCACTTGATAAACTACCCAGAAATCAGAATGATACACCTGTGGAAAGAGATGTTGGAGAATCTCAATATCAGTATAAAAAAACCAAGGAACTCATGAAATATTATACAAAGTGGGTGACCCTGGAGGACATTATGCTGAGTGAAATATCTCAATCAAAAAAGGACAAATACTGCATAGTGCCACTGTTGTATAATGGGACTGACATCAGTCAGTAAAGAGGGGATAAATAATGTATACTGCATTAAAACAGACGACAGAGAGAACTGTTTAAAAGGAATATATGATTAGGTATTATTTTCATGACAGGTTTCCAGAAAAAGAATTACATAGTAAAGTGGATTGTGGACTTGGGGGCACGGTGGATGTATAGCAATGAAAGAATTTTTTTTTTCTTTTCAAAGAAAAAAGTGAACTGCAGGGAGGGTTGGGCAGGGAGGAAAATGTGCAACAAGGAATGAATGGGAAAAAAATTAAATGGGAGGAATATGCTGTAAAAAATTTTTTAAAAACAGAAAAACAACTGTAATCTGGAGAAATATGAATAAAAGTCTAGATTTTTTTAAAAAAAGCCTAAACAAATGGAAGGGGGAAAATGCTCTACATTCAAAGGACAGTTCAAGAAGACAAAACAAAGCATTATAATGAATTGTTCAAAGCGCTGGAGTTAGAAAAAGAACCAAAATGAGAGAATACTCTCAGCATTTTTTCAAGCTTAAAGAACCAGTAAACAAATTTAAGCCTCAAGTTGTAACACTAAAGATCTCGGAACAAAAAAGATTGCAGGAGATATCAAAAAGAGATGGAGAGAATATACGCATCACTGTACCAAAAACAATTGGTCAACACTGAACCATTTCAGGTTGTAGCATATGATCAAAAACCAATAGTTAAGAGTAGGGTATTAATCATTTTCAAAGGAAATTTATCCTAAGAGAACAGGATTGTTAAAAAACATCTCAATTATTTAGCATTTCTATTTGGGAAGCTGTATTAGATATTCAACTTACAGCTTTCTAAATTGCTTTGATGCTTTGTATGATCTTTTAGATAGTAACAGATTACTATTCATGCCTCCCAGTATTCTGGAGAGTTAAGAATTGGA
This sequence comes from Elephantulus edwardii, assembly GCF_000299155.1. Lineage (NCBI taxonomy): Eukaryota > Metazoa > Chordata > Mammalia > Macroscelidea > Macroscelididae > Elephantulus > Elephantulus edwardii. Next base: position 3,619,996 of record NW_006399979.1, on the reverse strand, counting down.
GAACTAAAATGCAATTTTTCTTTTCATAAGAGGAGTACAACTTGAATAAAATAACTTTTGGTATCAATAAAGTGTTTTCCTGTGGTGGTTCATTCATTCGGTTTTTGGCCTAAGTCACCTGGGAATCACACATCTAGAAATACAGATTGTATAGATTCCACTTTTTCCCTTTTTTTAACTGACAGATATATGTTGTTGTTGTTGTTGTTGTTGTTGTTATGTGCTGTCGAGTAACTTACGACTCATAGCGAGCTTATGCACAATAGCTCTAAACCCTGCTCTATCCTGTGCCAACATTACTGTCTTTGACACACCTACCTCCATTATCCCAGTCATTGAGTCAATCTACTTCATTCAGGATCTTCCTCTCTTGTGCTGTCTCTCCACCCTCCCAAGCACGATGTCCCTCTCCAAAGACTGGTCCCACCTTGCAACATGATCAAAGTATGTCAGATGAAGTTTCAGAATTCTTGCCTCTGAGGAGCAGCCTGGTCTTATCCTCTCTCGGATGAGAAACTGTTTGTTCTCCTAAGCAGTTCATGGTATACTCAACACTCTTTTCCAGCACCACAACTCAAAGGCATTAATTCTCCTTCTATCATCCCTAGTCATTGTCCAGCTTTCTGATGCATAGCAAGTAATTGCAAAGACTATGGCCTGGATTAGGTGCACCTTAGTCTCCAGACTGACATTGTTGCTTTTCAGTACTTTGGAGAGGTTTCTGAAAGTACACTTTCAATTTCCTTGCTGCTGGTACCAAGAGTGTTGATTGTGGAGTCAAGCAAATAGAAACTGTTAACAATCTCAATCTCTTCACTGTCAATCATGATGCTGCCAATCAGCCCAGTGGTGAGAATCTGTTTTCTTGATGTTGAGATTCAGTCCATATTGAAGGCTGCAGTCCTTGACCTCCTTCAGTAAGGACTTCAGGTCCACCAAAGAGGAGGAAATAGAAGATTTCTATCAACTTTTGCAGTCAGAAATAGATAAAACATGCAATCAAAATGCATTAATAATAATGGTTGACTGGAATGCAAAAGTTGGAAACAAGAAGGATCAGTAGTTGGAACACATGAATTTACCGACAGAAATGAAGCTGCTGAAGATAGAATGATAGAGTTCTGTGCAATTGGTGATTTAGTCATTGAAAATACTTTTTATGACAAGCATAAACTCAGGCTATGCACATGGATTTCATCTGATGGTATGCATAGGAATCAGATCTATTACATCTGTGGAAATAGTCACTGGAGAAACTCAATATCAGCTGTGAAAACTAGGCCATATGTGTATTGTGGAACAGACCACCAACATTTCATGTGAGAGTTCAAGCTGAAGTTAAGGAAAGTTAAATCAAATCTATAGGAAACAAAATTTGACCTTGAGTCTATCCCATATCTGATTTTCAAAACCATCTCAGGAGCAGGTTTTAGGCCTTGAACACTAATGAGTGAAGACCAGATGAACTGTGGGAGGATATTAAGAATATCATCCAGGAAAAATGCAGAAGGTCATTACAAAGAGATAGATAGATAGATGATAGATAGATAGATAGATAGATAGATAGATAGATAGATAGATAGATAGATAGATAGATATAGATAGATTATATATTTATAAAATTGTCCACTTAAATAGTCCCCTAGTGCTTATGAACCAATATTTTATAATATGAAAGTTATTTCAGGTATGATTCATACAAATTTAATATCTTTTTTAAATCTCCTCTGATTCTTCGTTGTTTATAGGTAATCTTCATGTACAGGTTTCTAATGCAGAGCAATTAGAAGAAATATGTTCATGCTTCATTGAAGCAACAAAGAACAGAAAGCGTACTGACAATCCCTCACACCTAGCCACATGTTGGAAAGTCTAATTCATCTCAGATTCATTTTCTAAGACTTAATATATACCCTGAAAAATAATATGTATCAATAATCTTTGGCAAAAATAAAAATGGAAACATTAACCTCTAGAAACATATCTCTTTTAGGAAGTTTATGGCTGGCAATTAAACACTTAAAGTGCTAAAATATTTTAAGAAATCTTAGCATGTTCTATTTAAATAAGTGACAACAATAGAAAAATAAGCAAAATTTTATTTTACAAGAGCTAGGCAATGAAAAGTGAACTGAAATATAGAATCGTGTGTATTTTTTTAAAAAAATGTATATCTATTTATATGAAAAATTAAAATTAGAGATTTTCTTCATTAAAAAAGTGGATGAGTGGTAAAGGAAAATAACACAAAAAAGAAATCTAACCATATAAGATACTGATTATATAATCATGTTTATTGTAACTCACTGGTTCCTTTGCAATGTGTAACTCTGAGAAGGAACATGTATAATCTACTACTGCCATCTTATGTAATGTTTTGTCACTGCACAATATAAAAGAAAGAAGATAAAGAAAAACTAAGAATATTTTCTGAAAATATGTCAAACTCACATTTTTTTCACATAATTATCTTTATTTCTCCATGCTTTGCATTAAGATTAAAAAGACTTTGACCATTGAGTGAATTATTTAAACGTTCTTCCCAATTAATTGTATATTGTCTATTCTAATCAAATGTATTACCTCTTATGTATAATTGTTATAAAATACTATTGTTGTTGTTATGTGCTGTTTAGACAGAGACAACTCATAGCTGATCCTGCAGTGGGTTTTCAGAGGCAGTAAATCAAGTCTTTCTTTTTCACAACAGCTGGTAGATTCAAACTACCTGTCTTAGGGGTTCACAGCGCAATTTTTTGTCCACTAGGGATTCAGAGTTTCTGTATTTTATTTAGATGCCTAAGTAAGTCAAGGGTTTAGTTTAAAATTTACAAAAATAAAGCAGAAACTAAGTAAAGCTCTTTTAAACTAAGTTAGTAAGAAACTAAACAAAGTTATTTTAAAGTAACTAAAGTGAATGGGGGCTTCTCCAGCAGTTCCTTCCACAGATGTAGTCGATCTGATTCCTATG
>NW_006399979.1:3599107-3612445 GCF_000299155.1 Elephantulus edwardii | reverse complement strand
TTCTGGGGCTTCGTCTGACATACTTTGGACATGTTGCCAGGAGGGACGGGTCCTTGGAGAAGGACATCATGCTTGGGAGGGTGGAGGGATGGTGCAGGAGGGGAAGACCCTTTATGAGATGGATTGACTCGGTGACTGGGGTAATCGGGATGGGTGTGTCAGAAGCAGTGCGGTTGGCGCAGGATAGAGCAGGGTTTAGGGCTCTTGTGCATAGGGTCGCTATGAGTCACAAACGACTCGACGGCACATAACAACAACAACAAAGTGAATGGACTCTTAAAATAGTTTGTCCAGACATTATCCAAGTCACAAAATCATCAAATGTCTAATAGTAGAGCTTTAAGTTAACATATCACAGGCATATATCAATATGTAAACCTAAAACACATAGTGGGCATAATTCACACCAATATTGCTCTTTCTCTGAATTTTACTAACAATTCTTGTCTAATAAATGTCATTAATCAATCACTATTCAAAATTATCATATAAAAATAACATATAACTCATTACAACTTAGAAAACTATCAATTGACTATCTAAACTGACATTCCAACTATTTAAAAAAATATCACAATCTACATAGGGAGGAATGGATACAGGGAAAAATGTAACAAGGAATGAATTAACACGGATAGGACTCCTCTTTCTCTCTCCAAAACAAAGCAGCACTGCAGAAACTATTAGGAAGAAAAAAGGAGGGGGGGTGAAAATTGCAAAACTTGAAGCAAATAATGGAAATTATCAATTACCATGAATGAAATAAGAACAAATAATAACGCTTAGGAGCTAAAGTCCAAATCCTACAGAAACATGAAAATCATTGTTCCCAATAAGGATAAGTGGAGATGCCAGATCATGCACAGATAAGAACAAACACTAATCTGGGAGCTGAGAGGGACAGTAACCTCTTACCAATGCAAAGACCGATACAGATGTCGAACATTTGTACCAGGTCTTAGACAATCCCATCTTCATTCAACTCACTCACCTAGCAACCTTAGGGAGGAACTAATGTAAATCAGCATCTAGAACAGGTTTTCTGTAGATTCTGATGAAACCAGAAAACTTTCCCAAAAGAATACTTCATAAAACAGGTCATATAGCAAATAATTGCTGTGAAAAATGAACTCACTGGAAAATCAGGTAAAGGAATGCCCTAGGTAGCACAGAAAAAAAAGATAAATTATCCTCAGATAATAATATGAAATAAAATAACCACTGCTATAGAGTCTATTTTGAATCATCAATACTTCTAGTTCCTTAAATAATTTCCTGTATATCAAGGAATAAGTATCACAGTAAACAAGCAAGGAACAGTTTCTGAACAACAATCATGGCCTGCTCCATTAAATAAAGAAACTACAAAAATTGAACAACGAAGTTACAAATGGATATATATTTTACATTTTCTCACACATAGCAATAAAACCACATAAAAACTAGACAAAAGTCAATCAAGGTAATATATGACACACATGTAAGCAAGATTCTTCTGAAGATTATCCCAAAACAATGGGAACAGCACATCAACAGAGAACTGCCAGATGTGCAGGCTGGGTTTACAAGAGGCTGTGGCACTGGGAACATTATCTCCAATATTAGAGGGATCTTAGCTGAAAGCAGAGAATACCAGAGGAGTGTCTACCTGTGTTTCATCAACTATGTAAGTCTGTCTAGAAGAAGATGAAACTTAGTTGTTCCTCGGAGCCAAGGATTTTGGGCACATTGCAAGGAAGATCCAGTCCTTAGAGATCTACATCAGGCTTGGGAGGGTGGAGAGACAGCACAAGAAAAGAAGAACCTGGATGAGATGGATTGATTCCGTGACTAGGATAATGGGGGTAGGCGTGTCAGAGACAATAAGTTTTACTCAGGATAGAACAGGGTTCAGAGCTGTTGTACATAGGGTCACTATGAGTCTCAAGGGACTTGATAGCACATAGCAACAACAACAACACAACTGGCTAAGACAGTAACATATACAGAAATACATACATATGGAACAGATTTATTTTCAGCCTGGAAGCCTATTCAAATCCCAGTTACATCAACTTTAAATACCACCTTAGTTTAAACAAAATTGGGCCCAAAGTCATAAAAGTCTTCTCTGGGTTCTTAGAGAAATGGAATTCTTGATATAGTGGTAAGGAGCTGCTCTGCGACTCCTTTTCATTTTCTTTCCATGAACAGGCAATCAGTTTGAATCCACCAGAAGAGAGAAAATGTGCAATCTCCTGCCATTCTATTCACAGCCTCTGAAAACACCCTGGAAGGTGAGTTATTAAATCAGTTCGGATTAAATGGTATATAACAAAAACAAAAGTGGCATAGCAGGTAAGGAGTTACATTGCCAACCCAATCAAAAACAGATTTAAATTTACCACAAGAGAAAGATTGGCAATCTACTGTGTGATTTATAGCCTCTGAAAACGCGTAGGTGGGTCAGTTAGCTAAAAATGTAGTAAGTGATTGAGCAAACCATGGTCTGAATCACCTTATTCCTCAAACTAACATCATAGCTCCTCAATATTTAGAATTTTCTCTTTTGTCATGGATTGCTTATATTCTTTGCCCACTTTATCAAGTTTGCTTTATTATTTTCAGACAGTTTTTCTGGCTGTTGTGTATCATCAAGTCAGTAATGACCCATAGCTGACCACCCAAGGGTTTTCAGAAGCAGTAAATCACACAGGAGATTTTGTATCTTTTTTCTGTGGAGTACCTGGTGAGTTTGAATCACAAACATTTTGGGTAACAGTGCAATTCCTCACCATTAGGCCATTAGAGCCTCATTTTTAATTTGTAGGCATTCTTTATGTAGGTAAAATTAGGTAAAAAAAAAAAGGTAAGTAAAATTAAGAATACTTTGTCTCCATCATCAACAATATCATAAATATCACAGGCAAGTAAGATCCTGCTGAAGATTATTCAAAAAATATTAGAACAGTGTATCAACAGAGAACTGTCAGATGTGCAAGTTGGGTTTAGTAAAGACTGTTGCACTGAAAGTATCATAGCCATGGATGTTAGATGGATCTTGGCCAAAAGCAGAGAGTACCAGAAGCATGTCTATTTGTGTTTCATTGATGATGCAAAGGCATTTGTCACACAAGAAATTGTGGCTAACAAGAGGTGAATGGGAATTCCAGATCACTAAATTGTGCTCATGCAAAACCTATACTTGAATCTGGAGACAGTCCTCAGAACACAGCAGAGAAACACTGCATGGTTCAGGATCAGGAAAGATGTGCTTTAGGGAGGCGTCCTAACCCCCTAACTTTTCAATCTATATGCAGAACAAATAATTCTGGAAGCCAGTATTTATGAGGAGGAATGTGGCATCAAAATTAGGGGAATACTCATCAACAACTTGCTTTGTTGTGTTTTTTTCCTCCAGTTTCTTTTTTTAATTTTTTTTTTATTTTAATGAAAGTTTACAGAGACTGGATTTCCATTCATTCATTACTGCACACTTTCCTCCTTGCACACTCCTCCCCCGTAGTTCGCTTTTCTCTATGAAAAACATTAAAAAAAATTCTTTTCATTGTTATACAATCCCTCCTGCCACCCAGGCCACTCCACATGGCAGCTTTAATTCTGGACTCTTGTCATGGCAATAATATCAAATCATATATTCCTCCTAAACAGTTCTCTCCCTCATTTTCAATGCAGTATACATTATTTATAGCCATCAGTGTCCCCCAAACCCTGATGTTAGTCCCACTTTATAACAGTGGCACTGTGCAGTATTTGTCCTTTTGTGACTGAGATATTTCACTCAGCATAATGTCCTCCAGGGTCACCCATTTTGTATATTTCATGAGTTCCCTTTTTTCCAGTGTAGCATAGTATTCCATTGTGTGAATATACCAGAGCTTCTCTATCGATTCATTTGCTGATGGGCACTTGGTTTGTTCCCAACTCTTTGCTGTTGTGAACAAAGCCTCAATAAACATGGCTGTGCACATATCTGCTTGGGTGGTAGTTATTATTTCCTTAGGGTATATTCTCAGTAGTGGAATTGCTAGGTCAGGTGATATTTCTATTTTCAACTTTTTGAGAAAGTGCCACACTGCCTTCCATACTGGTTGCAACATTTCACACTCCCATCAACAGTGAATAAGGGTTCCATTTTCTCCACAACCTCACCAGCATTTGTTGTTTGTTGTTTTGTTAAATATTGCTATTCTTACTGTTGTTGTTGTTGTTATGTGCCATCAAGTCACTTGCGACTCATAGCGACCCTATGTACAACAGCCCTAAACTCTGCTCTGTCCTGTGTCAATCGCACCATCTCTGATACACCCATCTCAATCACCCCAGCCACTGAATCAATCCACGTCATAGACGGCCTTCCCCTCCTTCGCTGTCCCTCCACCCTACCAAGCATGATGTCCCTCTCCAAGGACCTGTCCCTCCTTACAACATGTCCAAAATATGTTAGACAGAGCCTCAGAATCCTTGCCTCCAAGGAGCAGGCCGGTTTGACCCTTTCCAGGATGAATCTGTTTGTTTTCCTAGCAGTCCATGGTACCCTCAATACTCTTCTCCAGCACCACAGCTCAAAGGCATCAATTCTCCTCTATCCTCCTTGGTCATTGTCCAACTCTTTGATGCATAACAAGTGATTTTAAAGACCATGGCCTGTATCAGACACACCTTAGTCTCCAGAGAGACACCATTGCTCTTCAGTACTTTGGAGCTCTCGGACAGCTGGCTTTCCCCAATGCAATATGTCTTTTAATTTCCTGGCTACTGGTGCCGAGAGTGTTGACTGTGGAGCCAAGCAAACTAAAGCTGTTAATAATCTCAATTGCTTCACCATCCATCCTGATGCTGCCAATTGGTCCAGTGGTGAGAATCTTTGTCTTCGTGACATTGAGCCTCAAGCTATATTGGAGGCTACAGTCCTTGACCCTCTGCAGCAGGCACTTCAGGTTCTCCTCAGTTTCAGCAAGCAGGGTTGGGTCATCTGCATAACACAGATTGTTGATAGATCTTCCACCAGTCTTGACCCCACATTCCTTCTCATAGAGCCCAGCCTCCCGGATAATCTGTTCTGCATACAGGTTGAAAAAGTATGGAGGCAGGACACATCCTTGGCGTACACCCTTCCCAATTTTGAACCATGCAGTGTTTCCTTGCTCTGTTCTGACAACTGCCTCTTGGCCCAAGTATATGTTTCTCATTAGCAAAATCATAATATTTTGTTTTTATTTTAGTTGGTTCTGTTGTGACGTTACCCATTTCATCTTTGTTCGGATTATTTGTGTCTTTTCCTTCTTTTCCTTTGTTAATTTTGCTAGTGGTTTGTCAATTTTATTGACCTTTTAAAATAGTCAACTCCTAGTTTTGTTGATGGTTTCAATTGTTTTTCTATTTTCTATTTCATTTATTCTGCTTTAATTTTTATAATTTCAGGTTTTTTAGACAGTGTTGGAGTTTCTGGCTGTTCTTTTTCAATTTGTTGGTGATGTTGAGTTAGAGAGTCAATGGTCATTTTTTCCTGCCTTTTGATGTGTTTGTTTATTGCTATAAATTGACCTCTGATAACTGCTTTCGCTGTTTCCCAGAGGTTTTGGTAAGCGGTGTTTTCATTGTCAATTGTTTCAAGAAACTTTTTTATTTCTTCTAGTACCCAGTCATGTTCAAAGTGTTGTTCAGTTTCCAAATGTATGGTTTTTTCCTCGTTTATCCTCTTGTTATTAATTTCTAATTTTGTAGCTTTGTGGTCTGAGTAGATACATTGTATTTCTGGGTTTTTTATGTGGTTTTTTTTTAAATTTATTGATGCTTGCCTTGTGACCTAAAAAAGTGATCTATTCTGGAGAATGTTCCATGCACATTAAAGAATAAGGAGTACTGTGCTTTTTGGGGGTGCATTAGTCTATAAATATCTATGTGGTCAAATTGGTTTATTGTGTGATTTAATTCTTTAGCATCTCTGTTGAGTTTCTTTCTGGTAATTCTATCTTTTCTGAGAGTGGTGTATTGAAGTCTCCAATTGCTATAGTAGGGTTGCCTATTTCCTTTTTTAGTTTTGTAAATGTTTGTTTTATATATTTTTGCAGGTCTTTCATTTGGTGCATAGATATTTATTATTGTTTTATCTTCTTGTTCTACTTACCCTTTAAGCATTATTTAGTGATCTTCCTTGTCCTTTGTAATGGTTTTTGCTTTAAAATTTATTTTACCAAAGATTAACATTGTTACTCCTGCTTATTCCTGATTGCCATTTGCTTAGTATATTTTTTCCCACATTTTTGTTTTTAGTCTTTCTTTATCTTCATTTTTCAGGTGTGCCTCTTGTAGGCAGCATATTGATGTAATTTATTTTTTTTATCCAATCTGCTACTCTTTTTCTCTTCAGTAGTGCATTCAAACCATTCACATTCAGTGTCGTTATTGAGAGGCAAGGTTTTATTGCTATCATTTTGATGAGTTCGTTTTGGTGTTGTTGCTAATTACTTTGGTCCATCCTGTTTTCTGTGGCACATCTGTAAGAAGCACAACTCTTAGTGTTTCCTGCAATGCTGGTCTTTTTTTAAATAAACTCCCTTAGGTTCTGTTTCTCTGGGAATATCTTGATCTCTCCCTTCATATTTGATGGACAATTTTACTCGGTACAGTATTTTTTGTGGACAGTTGTGTTCTTTGAGTGTTCAATATATGTCATACCACTATCATCTTGCTCAAATGGTTTCTGCTGAAAAATTGGCAATTAATCTTATCTGTTGTCCCTTATAGTTTACTCCTTGTTTCTCCCACTCTGCTTTCTGAATTCTCTCCTTAACTTTGGTTCTGGCAAATTTGACTATGATATGCCTTGGTGTTTTTCTTTTGGGGTCTGTTCTATATGGTGTTCACTCAGGTTCTAAAACATATATTCTTACATTCTTCATTATGCCTGGGATGTTTTCTTACAGTAATTTTTCCACAACTTTTTCAGTGCCTTTAGTTATATCTTCCTGTTCTAGAATTCCAATGATACACATGTCATTTCTCTTGATGATATCCCACATTATTCTTAGGTTTTCTTTTCTTTCCTTCCTTTTTGATTCTGCTTTTTGCTCTAGCAGATCAGTAGTGACAATTCTATCTTCTATCTCACTGGTTCTGTGTTCCATCTCTTCAAGCCTGTTCATGTAATCCTCCATCATGTTGACAGCATCTGAAATATTTGATCCTCATATTTTGAATTGTGGTTTCTTGTTTTTTCCAGAGTCTAATGAATGCCTCATTTGTTTTATCTGCATTGTTTTGGAATTTTTTGTTTAAGCTCCTCCTGGTTTTTGCTTGTGGTGTCTTAAAATTGTCCAAGTTTGTCTTTCACCCATTGAAAATATTCAATCATTGTTTTTTTAAATTCTGTGTCAGAAAGTTTCATCAGACTTTCTGGCTTCAGAAAAATCCATTGCTACTGTATCACTTTTGAGGGTGATATCTTGCTTTGGGCTTTTGTAGGGGGTAGCTTACTTCTTATGTGACATTGTTGTGGTAGAGGTTTTCATGTCTGAGGTGACAGTCACCACTCCAGAAAAAGATATGGCAGCTACCCTGCCTGGTTTTCTCTGTTCAATAGGGAAAAGGCTTGTGGAAGCAGCCTCCTCTGTCAGACAACTACTACAGCTAGGGTAGCCCAAGGTGCTCTGGGCTAAAGGCAGTTGATGGACTGGGAATGAGGAAACACAAAGCAGAGCACAGAGACCTGATTGGAAAACCAGGAAACCTTATTTTTCCCTTCAAGAATGAGCTCCAGATGTCTCACTCCTTTCTGATTGGGCTTAAGGGGTCCCCTGTGATGCAGCCAAAGAGCAGTGACCCTCTCCCCCAAAGTACCTCACTCAAGTCCCAGAGTCACTCCTGGGGCATATTAGGAACATTGTTCTGGGCATGGACTGGCAGTGTCAGGACAGGAGTTCAGGGCACATGCCAGTGATGATGGCACTGGAGTTCTGGACTCACAGTAACTCAGATTTCAACTTTTCTGCTCACCCCGGTTCATTGTTCCCCAACACGTTGCTTCCCAACATGTGTCAGCAGCTCATCAGTGCATACATGGCATCAGCAATCAGCTCCAGAATGCGTGCCTGGTGTCAGCAAGCAGCTCCCAGGAGCAAGCCTGGTGTCAAGAAACAGCTTCCTGGTAGGTACATGACATTAGCAGGCAGCTCCCCAACATGGGCTTGGTGTCAGCAGGCTGCTCCCTGTCATGTGCAGACAGTTGCTTTTGACTTATCTCACTCAAATTCCAGCAGTGTTTCAGTGCCATGTCTCATTGCCAGGGCTGCTGGTCCATCAGGGTTTCTGGTCCATCAAGGCTGCTGATCTGTCAGGACTGCCAGTCCATCAACAACTTATATAGATGACACCATCTTGATTGCTAAAACTGAGAAGGACATGAAGTGTTTGCTGCAGGTCAAGGACTGTAGTCTTTAATATGGACTGAAGCTCAACATCAAGAAAACAAAGATTCTCACAGCTGGGCCAATTGGCAGCACCATCACATATGGAGAAGTGATTGAGTTTGTTAACAATTATAACATGTTTGGATCCACAACCAACACTCTTGAAATTAGCAGTCAGAAAATCAAAAGATTAATTGCACTAGGAAAATCTATTGCCAAGAAACTTTCCAGAATATTGAAAAGCAAAAATGTTAGCCTGGAGACTAAGGTGCACCTGATCCTGTCCATGGTCTACACAATTACTTGCTATGCATCAGAGAGCTGGATAATGACTAAAGATGAGAGAAGAATGACAGGATAAGGAACACAGATGTTTTTGAGGAAATGTGTGGCATCAAGATTAGAGGAAGACTCATCAATAATCTGCATTATGTAGATGACATAATCCTGCTTGCTGAAACTGAGGAGGACCTGAAGCACTTGCTGCAGAAGGTCAAGGACTGCAGCCTTCAGTATGGACTGAAGCTCAATATCAAGAAAACAAAGATTCTCATCACTGGGCTGATTGGCAGCATGATAGATGGTGAAGAGATTGAGATTGTTGACAGCTTCATTTGCTTAGCTCCACAGTCAATACTCTTGGTACCAGCAGCCAGGAAATTAAAAGACAAATTGCATTGGGAAAATCTGCTGTCAGAGACCTCTGCAAGTACTGAAAAGCAACGATGTCAGTCTGGAGACTAAAGTGGTCCTGATAGAGGCCATGGTCTTTACAATTACTTGCTATGCATCAGGGAGCTGGACAATGACTAAGGATAATGGAAGGAGAGTTGATACCTTTGAGCTGTGGTGCTGTAGAAGTGTATTGAATATACCATTGACAGGTAGGAGAACAAAAAAGTTCGTCCTAGGGAGGGTGAAGACAGGCTACTCCTTGGAGGCACGGATTCTGAAGCTTCATCTGACATATTTTGGATGTGTTGCAAGACAGGATCACTCCTTGGAGAGGAACATCATGCTTGGGAGGGTGGAAAGACAGCACAGGAGAAGAAGACCCTCAATGAGGATATGTGTGTCCGAGACAAGATTGGCAAGGGATAGAGCAGGGTTTAAGGATGCTGTACGTAGGGTCACTATGAGTTGCAGGTAACTCAATGGCAAAAACAACAACAGTAATACCGAAGAAATCAAATAAAGAAAAAGTAGTACATATAAGAGTAAGCAAAAGTTATGCATTTCAGACTATAACTTTGCTCTCTGTGCCTCAATTTCCACACTGTAACTTTGGGATAACAATGGCTATTCCTAGGCATTGGTGAGAGAATTAAAGGAGTGAGTGTCATTTGGAGAGCATTTGGTACAGCACCTGCCACAGTGTTCAGCACATCCATGATCAGCTCTAGGAAAAGTAGAGGCTCTTTCTGCTTTTCTATACAGAGACTCTTGCAAGTTTAGATGGACTATGAGTGTTTATACCCAACTATTTAAATATTTTTCATTTTTAACATGACAAAAACGCCAATAAAACTACTGAAAGGCAAGTTATATTCAAATATTTTATATGTACTATATAGATTAACCTTGAAAACAAGCAAAATAAGTCAGTTATAGTCAGCCACAAAGGAAAAATATTGTTATGATGCCAGTTCAAACACAGTATTTGTGTGTGTGTGTGTGTGTGTGTGTGTGTGTGTGTGTGTGTGTAGTCGTTGTTTTTGTGTTGCATCAAATCAGAACCAATCCATAGCTGACCTTTCACTGACCCTCCAGCAGGTTTCCAGAGGCAGTCAATAGCACGGAAGGAGATTGTCCATTTTGCTCCTGTGGAGCAGCTGGTGGATTCCACCTGCATGCCTTCGGAATTAAAGCTCAGTTTCTTGCCTATAAGGCACCAGAGCTCCAAATATGTAGTATGATCACATTTATAAGAAATACCTACAACGGTTATTGTTAGGTAAAACAGGTGCAGAAATTGAAAGTAAGCAAAGAAGCTTTTATTGTGGCTCTCCGGCTCTCTTTTCTAACCCAGGCTGAAGAGACAGAGAGACAGGCTTGCAGAAGGGGTCAGAAAAATTTGCACATGGCCAAGAAGAAGTGGTCTTTCAAAAGGCTTGGGGAGGAAGGGGCCGTCTCCTGGAAGAGGAAGTAATCATGTAGTTCGTCGTAGATTGGCTGCAGCTGCCAAAGCTAGTGGTGACCCGTTAAATGGCCAGTCTTTGGGCAAAAGTAGTCGTGGGGCATGCTGATTGGCTGTGGTGGTTATCAGCCAGATAGGTTGTCACTGGAAGCTAGTCAGCCCTGAAGGGCCTATCAATTAAGTTGTATGGGAAAAGAACAGTAAGCGCTCCAGTTACTAAAAAATAAGGTAGTTTATTCTGGCATTATTCTGTAGGAAAGGAAAAAGATAAATGAGTGGGGAAATCTAACAGGCAGCAAGCCAGCTCAATCTAAAAACTCCTCCCAAAAGTCACATTTTACAGAAAGATTTATATAAAGTTACACTATTAAAGTTCCATTTACATCAACAAAGAAAAAGGGGTTTTTCTACATTTAAGTGTCCACTTCTTGAAGAAAAGACCTTTTGAAATGAATGGCCTCGTGTCTTCAGCTTATCAGAGACCAGGATATTCACATAACACACAAAGGGGGCAGGCACAAGAGGTGTTACCAAAAGAGGTAGAGAATCAGATGAATCCACCCAGGCTGATAGGGCATAGAAGTGTAAAGGCAGCACACTACAGTTTTTAGGGGCTACTCTGCTTTTTAGAGGTTAATACTGTGTGTGCGTAATAAGGGAGCTAGTAAGTAGGTGAAACTCAAGAACTGATAAACATAGAGGTTTCTCTGAATTGGATCTAAGTCATATGATTTCAGAATCAACTCTATTCAACAGCTATCATTGCTGGGCAATATGCATGACTGTTTTACATAAAAATAATTCTGAAAATAGAGACCAATATATGTAATTGTTATAAGGGCTGGAGTGAGATGGAGTGGAGAGTCATTATTTAAAGAACACTGATTTTCTGTTAAAGATGAAAGGAAAATTTGAGGCTAAATGGTGGGGGTGATTACACATTATGAAGGATATAATTAATAGTACTGAATTATACTTGTAACAAATACTGAAATATTAAATATATATATTAGGGTTTTTTAAAAAAATATACTCTGAACCTTGAAACATCAGTCTCTTACATTGATCTGTAATTATTGAATTCATTAATAAATTGACAACTGAATGAAAATAAAAGTTAAGTTTTTCTTGGTTTTTTAGGTTTTTTTTTGTGTATGTGTGGTTTTAGTTTTTGAGGGTTTTTTGCTATGCTAGGAATAAACCTTTGATATATTGCCTTATTCTTTCTGTTTTGTACTTTTCTAAAGACATGGATGAGCACCAGGTGTTTGGTAGAATGGAAAACTTGTCTGTTTGAATTGGAGGGAAGAGTTGGAGTAATGTGAATCTTCTGGCTTGAAACCTTTTGAAGTGTTAATAGCCTCTTGTTTCAGGAAGGAAAATAAGCACTTGTCAACCTGAGTTAGATCAAACATTTCAACACCATTGTCCTTTGAATGCTTGGTAAGAATAAAAAGTAGAACCACAACACAATTGTTCTTTTAAAAGCTACCTCCCTGCAACAAGAAATAGACTTGATAAATCAGACCCTAGCATAGTTGGTTAGGCAGAACCCTCATGGCCCAGTGATCAAGCAATCAGCAGTTAATTGAAAAGTTAGTGATTCAGATCCACTAGAAGAAGCTCTACAGAAGAAAAAAAGCAGGCAGTTTGCTTCACTAGAGATTTACAAACTGGAAAATGGTAGGAGTCATTTCTACTGTGTTATGTAGGATGTTTTGAACCACAATTGACATGAAAACACACAACATATTTAAAGGTAGGCATAAGATGTATCATATTATACTTTATAAAATATTTCCTGTTAGCAAATTCTTTTTTTGAGAACTCCATGTTATCTTCTATCTTCTTTTAATGCTTTCTGGATCATTCAAGATTTTGCCCACAGCATCTCTAAGTTTTGCAACTCAAGGCTTGAACTTATTCTTCAGTTCTTTCAGCTTGAGAAATAGTGATGAGTGCTTCCCTTTTTATTCTCTTACTCCAACGCAAAAGGTTTACTGAAGGTAAAGGTTCTTTCCTTAGTCAATTGCCAATAAGACAGATTGCAATATCCATATGCACTTTATTACAGATCTGGGAGGACAGTGAGTTGGCCTCAAAGTCTACCTTCCCATCTGGGAGTGGTCATTAGGCTTTTATAACAGGGTGAGACACCATCTCACTTACCAATGCATTTTGGTTAGCAAAATCAAAGAATTTCTACATTTGAAAAAGAAAAAAATCCACATAGAGATACCAGTGAACAGGCAACCTATAAACTATAAACTAGTTAACACATGTTGTTGTTGTTGTTAAGTGCCAGCGAGTCATAGGGCAACTCGTAGCGACCCTATGAACAAAATTCCACAACACTTGTGTGACTTTCTTCCTTTCTCCAGGTTGATAGGGTCTTCAGAGGCAAGCTATTGCAGAAGTGGATGCCATTCCTGCTTCCAAGCTTGCTTTATCAGGGAATACCACCAAATACTGTCCGCTATGGGTAACACATTTGGCATATCAGTGTCACAGTGTTCAGCTTCACAGCAACCACAAGTTGAGTAAACAGATTTTGGAAAGATACAAGTTAATTAAATATTTTCTTTCCTGGTAAACAGGCAGATTAAGTTATAATTTACATATGACTGGGGCCACATATCTAGGAAATTCATTTCCTTTCCTGGTAAACAGATTAAACTACTTTACATGACCAAAAAAAGGAAACTAAGAATTCTAAGACCAAGTAACTAGTTTTGAACTCTGGAGAAACTAATGTTTTATAACTATAGTTTTCTTTGTTGTTTTTTTAGC
>NW_006399979.1:3580726-3597254 GCF_000299155.1 Elephantulus edwardii | reverse complement strand
AGAGAAATCCAACTGATTTTTGTATGTTGATCTTGTATCCTGCTACTTTGCTGAATTGGTCAACTATGTCCAATTGTTTTCTTGCTGAGTCTTTAGGGTTTTCTAGGTATACTATCATATCATCTGCATAGAGAGATAATTTTACTTCCTCTTTGCCAATTTGGATACCTCTTATTTTCTTCTCTTGTCTTATTGCTCTTGCTAAGACCTCCAATACAATATTGAATAAGAGAGGTGAGAGTGGGCATCCTTGCTTAGTTCCTGTTCTTAAAGGGAATGCCTTTAACCTCTCTCCATTGAGAACAATGTTGGCTCTTGGCTTTTCATAAATACTTTTTACTGTGTTGAAGAAATTCCCCTCTAATCCTATTTTGTTGAGTGTTTTCAACAGGAAAGGGTGTTGGATTTTGTCAAAGGCCTTTTCTGCATCAATTGATAGGATCATGTGGTTCTTTTTCTTTGCTTTGTTAATATGATGAATTACATTGATTGTTTTCCTTATGTTGAGCCACCCTTGCATACCTGTTATAAAGCCCACTTGATCATGATGGATTATTTTTTTTATGTATCGTTGGATTCTACTGGCCAGGATTTTATTCAGTATTTTTGCATCTATGTTCATAAGAGATATTGGCCTATAGTTGTTTCGGGTTTGGTTTTTTGTTTTGTTTTGTTTTGTTTTGTTTTTTGGTGGTGTCCTTTCCTGGCTTTGGTATCAAGAATATGTTTGCTTCATAGAATGAATCTGGGAGAATTCCATCTTTCTCTATTTCCTGAAATAGTCTATGTAGAATTGGTGACAATTCCTCTTTGAATGTTTGATAAAATTCACTAGTAAAACCATCTGGTCCAGGGCTTTTTTTGGTCGTAAGTTGTTGTATTATAACTATAGTTTCATGACTGACAGATATATAGAGAATTCTAAACTTATTAATAGTACCCCATCACAACTTGTTGTACTTTCTGTTAATATTTTGTCTTTTTGGGCTGTCCTTTGAAATCTTCTACTTCTCCTTTTTACTTCACAGTATTTCACATTGTAACAAAAAAAGTTGTTCAAGCTGTAATGAAGATATTGAAAAAAAAAAAAAGGCCTCAGGAATTGAAGAGGCATCAATTGACATGTTTCAAAGAAAAGGTTCAGCCCTAAATGTGCTCACCAGTTTGTGCTAGGAAATTTGAAAGACAACTACTTGACCAACTGACTGGGAGAGAATCATATTTATTCCCAAGAAAGATGATCCAAAAGAGTGTGGAATTATCAAACAATAACACTATGTCCTACTACACTAAGGATTGTAAGAGCACTTTTCCTCTTTGAAAGGCCTTTCCATATCTTCTGTCCATTTTGTAATTGATTTATTAGACTTCTTCCTGTGAAGGCCCTCTAGTATTCTGTAAATTGTTGTTATAAGACCTTTGTCTCAGATGTCTTTGCAAATTTTTTCTCAATGAGTTGTTTTTCTTTTCACACTATTGGAAAAAAGACTTTTGATGCACACAGACACATGAAACAATGTTCAAAATCATTGGCAATAAAAGATATGCAAATCAAAACTGCAATGAGATACCATCTCACCTCAGTAGCAGTAGCGAAGTTTAACAGGACAGCAACCAATATATGTTGGAAAGGGTGTAGAAAGATTAAACTCTCATACACTGTTGATGGGATTGAAAAATGGCACAACCACTCTGGAAGGCAGTTTAGTGTTTCCTCAAAAAGCTAAACATGGAGATTTCATATGACCCAACTATATCACTGCTAGAAAGAATATACCCAAGGAAAACAGAACTGAATTACAAATGGAGATTTTTACATTGATGTTCATAATTATATAATCTACAAAAGCAAGAACATGGAAAGAGCCCAAATGTCAATCAGCAAATGACTGGACTGAGAAACTATGATACCTTCACACAATGGATTACTGTGCAACACTCAGGAGCAATGAGAGGCAGTGCAATTGGCACAGGATAGAGCAGGGTTTAGGGCTGCTGTACATAGGGTCGCTATGAGTCACAAGCAACTCGACGGCACATAACAACATATAACATGGGAAATTTTTTTAAAACATTGATCACTTTATTTTATTAAAAGCTAATAAGTCTACTAAAATACTGTATTAAGACACATCAAAAGGAAAGTAATACTAAATGTCAGTTGTTGATGTTGTTGTTGTTGTTGTTATATGCCTTCAAGTACAACTCGTAGAGGTCCTATGAACAGCAGATCTGAGCCCTGTCATGTACTTGAGCCCATTGCTGCAGTCACTGTGTCAATCCCTCTTGTTGAGGTCTTTCTCTCCTTGGTTTACTCTTCACCTTTCCAGGCATGATATCCCTTTCTAAGGAATGTTGTTGTGTGCCATCAAGTCGGAACCACCTCATAGCTGCCCCTCCAGTAGGTTTTCAGAGACAGTTAATCACACAGGAGGAGATTGTCTATTCTTTCTCCAAGGAACAGCTGGTGGATTTGAATCGCAAACCTTTCGGTTGCCAGTGCAACTCCTTACCACCAAAGCTTCCTTTTCCAAGGAATAGTTTCTCGTAGGAGAGGTTATTTCTTAGAGGCACCATACTTGAGAAGGTGGAGGGACTGTGCAGGAGAGGAAACACTCAACCAGGTAAACTGACAGGATAACTGTGGCAATGGGCTTGAGGGCATCAGAGATTGTGAAGATGGCACGGAATAGTACAGTGTTCTCATGGTTTGTTCATAGGGTTAATATTAGTTGTACTTGCCTCGACAGCACCTAACAATAACAATATGCCTAAAGTATGTGAGACAAAGCATCCCAAATTTTGTTTCTAAGAAGCACTCTGGCTGCACTTTCTCCAAGACATAGCTATCTGTTCTTTTGGCAGTCCATGGAACATGCATTACTTTCCTCCAGCACCATAACTCAGAAAAATTGATTCTTCTTTTGCCGTCCTTATTCATTGGTCAGCTCTCAGCTGCATAGCTGGTGATTGGAAAGACTATGACTAAATCAGGCACACCTTAGTCTTCAAACCGATATCATTATCATTGCTTTTCAGGACTTTGGAAATGTCCTCACAGAAAAATTTTCCGAAGTTTTACATCTCCTTGTCTCCAGACTGCTGGTACCAACAATGTTGATTGTGAATCCAAGTAAGTTGAAATCATGGACAATTTTACTCTTCTCCATCTATCATGATTTTTGGTGAGGATTTTTTGGTTTTTTTTTTTATGTAGAGATGCAATCTACACTAAAGGCTGTAATCATTGATCTTCTGCAGCAAACACCTCAAATCTTCCTAAATTTCAGTAAATTGAAGTTAAGTCATCTACATAATGCAGGTTGTTGAAGAATATGCTTCTGACACTGATGCCACATTCCTCTTCATAGAGTGCAACTTTTCAAATGATTTGCTTAACATACAGATCGAATATGTACGGAGAAAGGCTACAGCCTTCATGTATACCTTTCTTGATTTTAAACCCTTTCACTCTGTTCAAACAACACTTTCTCTGTCCAAGTATAGATAATTCGATGTTCTGGAATTCTCATTCTTCTCAATGTTAGCCCAATTTGTTATGGTCCACACAGCTGTATATGTGTAAATGTCAGTAGTTGAGAGTATATCCTCACTCTACATGTAAGGGTGGTGTATTAGTATAGTCAGTAGCTCTGTGGCATAGTCCAAAGGGTGTTGCACTGATGATCCAAAGGCTACCCTTCTCTGGCAGTTTGAGTTCACCAATGGCTCCACAAAAGATAATGGACCATCAGCTCTTGTTTGATTTACAGCTTTATAAACCCACTGAGGCTCAGCAATGAGTCAATTCTGGCTCAATTATATTGCACAAAATAATACAGCCAGGTTACATGGGAGACATAAAGGGAAACTAGAAAGATAAATGCTTTTTAATCTCTCTCAGTGGCAACCTAGCCTCTTGTCTCTTCTATTCTTACAAAGTAGTTGATATTTATATAATAAATCTTATATTTAATCTCTATTCTAACCTATGCTATCTGTTTAACTATAGACAAGCTGTTTAACCTCTTGAAGCTTCAACTTCTTCGTGTAAAGTGAAATAATGATAGTACTTATCTTATAAATAGTAATAATTCACTCAAAATACAGACTAAGGATATACTCAGTACCCCCAGCAAAGCAGTGGCATCAAGATAAAAAATTTTTTAAATCTATTAAAAAGCATCAAAGTAGTTCTAAAAGTAGTGATTTTTCCAGTCTAATAGGTATTATTTGACTTTTTAAATTTTTTTATTAATGGAGTGGCAAAAGAACATCTTAATTTTTCAGAGTTTATTGTAGGTCTTATTCCTAGCACATGGTAGGGCTATGGTCTTATTCCTAGTACAGTTCCAGAGAGTAAAGGAGACTATGCATTTCCTATGTTTAGAGAAATATTTGGACCAAAAGAAGCACTTAGAGACTGTTCATTCTCTTCTTCTATCCGGCTTCTTCTTCTCAATCCTACCTTCCATTTCCCCATAACTTTGGTTTTCTGTGAAGCCTTGCTCTATAGAAGAAAAACTTTCCACTTAATTTTATCAGAACTTAATATTCTTGGTGGTGTTGTTATGTGCCATTGATTCGACAGCGAATCATGGTAATCCAATGTACAATTGCTCTAAATCGTGCTCTAAACGGAACCAATCTCACTGTCTCTGACACACCCACCTTCATTACTCCAGTTACTGTGTCAATCCATCTCATCAGGGGTCTTTCTCTCCTGTGCTGTCCTTCCACCCTTCCTACCATGATATCCTCCTCCAAGAACATGTCCCTCCTGGCCACATACCCAAAGTATGTGAGACAGAGCTTCAAAATCCTTACCTCCAAGGTGCACCTGGGCTTCACCCTCTTCAGGACAGATTTGTTAATTTTCTTGGCACTTCATGTTATGCTCAATACTCTTTTCCAGAACCAAAACTCAAAGTCATCAATTCTTCTTTTGTCATCTTTAGTCATTGTCCTGCTTTCTGATGCATAATAAGTAATTGAAAATATCATGAGCTGAATTGCACCTTTCTCTCTCGACTGACATCGTTGTTCTGGAAATGTCCCTAACAGCAGATTTACCCAATGCAATCCGTCTTTTGATTTCCTGACTGCTGATGCCTTGAGTTATTGATTGTGGAATCAAGCAAGCTTAAATTGTTAACAACCTCAATCTCATCTCCATCTCTCGTGGTGTTGCAGATTGGCCCAGTGGGGAGAATCTGGTTTGAATTTAGTTCAAATCCTCATTCACAATAGCAAAGAGATGGAAACACCCAAGTGCCCATCAACAAATGAATAGAGAAGCTGTGGTATATTCACACAACAGAATACTATGCAGCACTGAAAAGCAAGAAACTCATGAAATATCATACAAAATGGACCTTGGAAGACATTATGCTGAGTGAAATATCTCAGTCACAAAAGGACAAATACTGCATATTGCCACTGTTCTAAAACAAGACTGACATGAGGTTGGTGAAGAACTAAGAAAAGAGAAGATAAATAATGTACACTGCATTGAAAAAGATGAGGGAAAGAACTGCTTAAAGGGAACATATGATTAGGTTTTATTTGCATGACAATAGTCCAAAATAAGAGCTGCATAATGAAGTGGACTGGAGTTGAGGCAGGGGTGGAATGGGTGGGGGAGGGAAACAGGAAATTGTACAACAATGAAAGAACTGTTTTCTCAAAGAGAAAAGTGAACTGGGGGTGAGGGTGGACAGGGAGGAAAATGTTCAACAATGAATTAATGGAAATCCAATTTCTTTATACACTTTTATTAAAATCTCAATTTTTGAAAAAAGCAGGGAAATAGTAAAAATTTTAGTAGATTGATCAAAGTAACTGTGGATTAAATGAAGATTGAACAGATAAAGTTTAGGGGCACCCTACCTAGTTGTTGTTATTGTATACCATGAAGTCAGAACTGACCAATAGCTGACCCTCCATTAGGCTTTCAGAGACAGTAAATCACACTGCAGGAGATTGTCCATCCTTCTCCAGTGGAGCAGCTTGTGGATTGGAACTACATGCCTTTGGGATTGCAGCAGTTTCTTACCACCAGGCCATTAGAGTTCCCTACTCCACCTGGAGTTAACTTTGCCCCCTCAAACAGTTTGAAAAGTTTCTGTACATTTAAGCTACCTTATGCTGCAGTGAAGAGCAACATTGGAATTATTTACAACAATAAACCTTTATTTTTCGTCATCTCACATATCGTATGTTGAGTGTAAGATGACTGTTCAATGTCTTGTTCATTGTAAAATTCAAATTTTGAAATTAGAAGTCGTTCAGGAGCAGAGGGAAAAGAGTAATGGTAGACAATTAGTGGTTAGCAAAGCTTCTATCAGTAGTCCTTAGATGGTCAAATAGATATGCAATTGACTATTAGTTACAAGGCTGATGGCTCCAACCCACCCAGAAGTGCCTTAGAAAACAAACTAAGCACTCTGCTTAAAGAAGAGTGAAGCAGCCTTCAAAACTGTATGAAGCAGTTCTGCTTTGCACACTTGAGGTTGTCATGAGACAGAATCAATCCAATGACAACCAACAGCAACAGCAAAGTTTTGGCTTAGACGAACAAATTTAAGCCTCGAGTTACAATACTTAAGGATGCTTTGGGTAGAACAGTAAATGATCCAGGAAGGATTAAAAGAAGATGGAAAGAGTATACAGAGTGATGGTACCAAAAGGAATTAGCAGACACAGAAGAATTTCATTAAACAACATATGAGCAAGAGCCTGTGGTGATGAAGGAAGAGGTTCCAGCTGCTCTGAAAGAATTGGCAAAAACAAGGCCCCAGAAACTGACGGCATACCAATTGGCATATTTCAACAAACAGACGCTTTCCTGGATGTGCTCATCAAGTTGTGCCAAGAAATCTGGAGGACAACCACCTGGTCAACTGACTGGAAGAGATCCATGTTTGTTCACATTTCCCAAAGAAATTATGGTTTGGGGCTTTCCTCCCAGGTATATGATCCACCTTGAGTTGATTTTTTTAGCATGATGTGAGATGTGGATCCTGTTTCAGCTTTCTGCAAGTAGAAGTCCAATTTTTCCAGCACCATTTGTTGAAGAGGTTGTTATTTCCCCATTGATATGTTTTATTTCCTTGTCAAATATCAGTTAACCATAGACAGCTGGCCCTATTTCTGGGTTCTCAATTCTGTTCCACTGATCGATGTGCCATTGTACCAGTGCCATGATATTTTGGTTACTATCGCTGTATAGTAGATTTTGAGTTCAGGGTATACTATTCATCCCACTTGATTTTTATTTTTCAGAAGTATTTTGCTTATTAGGGATCTCTTTCCTCTCCAAATAAACTTGACAATTTCCCTTTTGATCTCCTTGAAAAAGAAATTTGGTGTCTGTATTGAGATTGCCTTGAACATGTAGATTGCTTTTGGTAGGACTATGATTTTCACAACATTGAGCCTTCCTATCCATGAACAGGGGATATTTTTTCTATTTGTTTAGATCTTTTATTGTGTCTCACAGAAATGTTCTGTATTTTTCTTTATATAGGTCTTTTGTGTCTCTTGTTACTTTCCCTCCTAACTCAATTTGATAACTCAAAGTATCTTAATTTTTGATTGGCCATTGTAAATTATATTGCTTTCTTGATTTCCCTCTCTGAGTTCACTTAGTTACTGTAGAGAAATCCCAATGATCTTTGGATATTGATCTTGTATCCTGCCACTTTACTAAATTGATCTCTCTTTAATGGTTTTTTTGTTGAGTCCTTGGGGTTTTCTGTGTACAAAAAACTATTGGATCATTTTTGGGGGAGTGAGAATAAAAATGGATCTCTTCTTCCAGTCAGTCAGCCAGACAGCTGTCCTCCAAATTTCCTAGCACAAACTGGTGACCACATCCAGGGTTGCATACGTTTGCGTAAACATGTCAATTGGTATCCCATCTATTCCTGTGGCCTTCTTTTAGCCAGTGTCTTCAGCACAGCTTGAACTTCTTCCATGTTTGCTATTGGCTCTTTTTCATATGGTACTTCCTGACATTTCTCAGTGTTGACCAGTTCCTTTTAATACAGTCACTCTGTATTCTCTCCATCTACTCTTAATGCTTCCTAAACCATTCAAGATTTTGCTCAGGCATCTTTCAGTATTGCAACTCAAGGCTTGAATTTGTATTTTACTGACTGCAGTCTGAGAAATGCTGAGCAAGTTCTTCCCTTTTTATTTCTGACTCCAGCTTCAGAAAGGTGTCCTGTGCCATGTTATTTGTATTACTGATTGTCTTTATGGTTTACAGTTAGTGTTACAATATCTACCTGTCTATTTGTTATATCAAGAATTTATTTGCATGCTGCTTTTTACTTTATCAAATGAGATCAGGTGTGTTCAGGGTGGTATTACTTTGTAAATGAGTGTTTGCATGCTTGCTTGTTTGTTGTTTACCCTTGTTGGTACAGTACTTGTTTGTAAGTTGTGTGTAAAATGTGAGTTACCGTGCTGCAGAAACTGTGCCATCTGTGTGTCAGTGCCAGGAAGGTCATCCATGGTGCACAGATTGCAGTAAAGCTCCTAAAATAAGACAGACTAGGAAGCAGGACTAGCCATCTGCTTCTGAAACAAAATGCCTTTGAAAAATCCATGAATAACAGAGAGAGCCAGATAGCTATAATATTAAACATAGATCACAGATGAGAATTCACTCAAGTATCAAGAAAAACAGCTCCAAACAACCATTAATAATTGGAGTGTAGAATGTGCAAACTATGAATGTAGGGAAACTGGAAGTTGTGAAATATGAAATGGAAATGCATGAAGATCGACACTCTAGGAATTAGTGAACTGAAATGTACTGGTACAGGCCACTTTGAATCATATTATCTACTACGCTAGGAATGAAAAACTGAGGAAGAATGGTGTGGTTTTCATAATGAAAAGGACAATTCCAAGGTCTATCCAGAAGGACAAAGTTGTGAGTGATCCATACTCATACAAGGCCAACCTGTTAGCATGACTGTTATTCAAATATATGCACCAACATCTAAAGCCAAAGAGGAGGAAATTGAGGATTTCTAACAACTTTCACAGTTAGAAATTGATTAATGCAATCAAGAAGCATTAATAATTATTGCAGACTGGAAAGTAAAAGTTATGAGTTTCTTACTCTTCTCCATGTTAGCCATAATTTTTTTTCTATCCACTAATAAATGCTTCTATATAGTCAATAAAACACAAATAAACAACTCTCTAATATTATCTGCTTTCAGTCAAATTTCCCTCTAATATCGGCAGTGATAGCCTTTATTCCATGAATTGTTCTCAATCTGGCTTGAAAATTTGCAAGTACCCTGAAAAGAACAAGGAACAGAATATTGCTTTTTTCATTTTGTTTCATTCAACTAATGCAGAAATAGTCTTCTAAGAGTTACACAACCACTTGGCCAACTGACTGGAAGAGATCTATATTTGTTCCCAATCCAAAGAAAGGTGACCCAACAGAGTGTGGAAACTATAGAACAATCTCATTGATTTCACATGCAAACAAGATTTTACTGAAGATTATCCAAAAACGACTGGAACAGCACATCAGCAGAGAACTACCAGAAGTCCAGGCTGGGTTCGAAGGGGTCGTGGTACTAGAGATATTGTAGCTGATATTAGATGGATCTTAGCTGAAAGCAGGGAATACCAGAGGAATGTCTATCTGTGTTTCATTGACTATGCAAAGGCATTTAACTATGTGGATCATAACAAACTGTGGCTAACTCGGAGAAGAATGAGAATCCCAGAACACTTGACAGTTTTAATGCAAAACCTATACTTGGGCCAGGAGGCAGTCGTCAGAACAGAGCACGGGAACACTGCATAGTTCAAAACTGGGAAGGGTGTATGACAGGGATGCATCCTATTTCCATACCTTTTCAACCTGTATGCAGAACAGATCATCTGGGAGGCTGGGCTCTATGAGGAGAAATGTGGGGTCAAGATTGGTGGAAGATCTATCAACAATCTGCATTATGCAGATGACACAACCCTGCTTGCTGAAACTGAGGAGGACCTGAAGCACCTGCTGCAGAGGGTCAAGGACTGTAGCCTCCAATATGGCTTGAGGCTCAATGTCAAGAAGACAAAGATTCTCACCACTGGGCCAATTGGAAGCATCAGGTTGGATGGTGTAGAGATTGAGATTGTTCACAGCTTTAGTTTGCTTGGCTCCACAGTCAACACTCTCGGCACCAGTAGCCAGGAAATTAAAAGCCACATTGCCATGGGAAAGTCTGCTGTTAGGGACCTCTCCAAAGTACTGAAGAGCAGTGGTGTCTCTCTGGAGACTAAGGTGTGTCTGATACAGGCCATGGTCTTCGCAATCACTTGTTATGCAACAGAGAGTTGGACAATGACCAAGGAAGACAGAAGGAGAATTGATGCCTTTGAGCTGTGGTGCTGGAGAAGAGTATTGAGGGTACCATGGACTGCTAGGAAAACAAACAGATTCATCCTGGAAAGGGTTAAACAGCGTGGCTCTTTGGAGGCAAGGATTCTGAGGCTCCATCTAACATACTTTGGACATGTTGTAAGAAGAGACCGGTCCTTCGAGAAGGAAATCATGCTGGGGAGGTTGGATAGACAGCGCAGGAGGGGAAGGCCCTCTATGAGGTGGATTTATTTGGTGACTGGGGTTATCGGAATGGGAGTGTCAGAGACAGTGCGATTGGCACAAGACAGAGCAGAGTTTAGGGCTGTTGTGCATAGGGTCGCTATGAGTCGCAAGTGACTTGATGGCACACAACAACAACAACAACATTATGAACCTAACTAAAACGCAAGGCAATTTTATCCACCAAACATTGTAGTCACAGTGACAAAAGCCTAAATTTAATGACAACAAAATATAATTCATAAAGCTTTTCTTACTTAAATCTTGTTTATATAACACTTTCATGCACATAATGAGAATGAAAAAGAATGAATTTTAACAGCAAACAAGTTCATTATACAAAGCAAAGCTTTAATAATCATAGTCAGAAAATGCCTTAAGGTCAGAATTCACTAATACTACCTAGACTTCAATAATACCATTAATGTAGCAGCCGTGTTATCAGTTACCATCAAGTAAAATCTGATTCATAGCAACCAATTTGTGCAAGGTAGAAACTGCACCTCACACACAGGCTTTTCAAAACAATAACTTTGTGGGGAGGGGATCACCACATTCTACTTTTGCAGTGGTTCTGGTGGCGGGTTTGAAAAACTAACCTTTTGATTAAAAGTCCAGTGCGTAAACATTTATGGCACTCAGAGATTATGAAAGCAACCACAATTCTGAAAGATTCTTAAAACAAACAAAAGAAAATCAACCACTAACCTATTACCGCTGCCTTGCAGTCAATCCTGACTCACAGAGATTGTAGAGAATAAAGAAAACCTGTCCTTTAGTATTTCCAAGGCTGTAAATCTTTACAGAAGCAGACTTCCTCACATTTCTCCCATTGAGAGGCTGGTGGGTTTGAACTGTTAAGTTTAGCAGCCGAGTATTTTAACCAGCACACTAAGAGAGCTCCTTAAAGCAACCATAGAATGTCTAACTTTAATCAGTCTTTTCTGGAGAATACTTCAAAGAATAAAACATTGGAAAATATATTCATGGCAACATAACAAACTCATACTTGCTGATAGATACAAGCAAGTTAAAGGTTAAGAAATATCTCCTAAAAAAATAAAACAGACACTTTGTTTTTTAAATCTAGAACTCATTATTCTTGCCTAAATAATATAGCAGGAACAACACTTTAGAGAACTCTGGTGGCGGAGTCCCCGGAGAGTTGAACTGCAAACCCAAAGGCTGTGCTTTTCTGGTGTTCTGCACACGAAAAATGGGCAATCTCCTCTTATAGCATTTATAGCTTAGAAAATCCTCTTGGAGAGCCAAGCAAGTTGTTTTCGACTCCAGAGCAATGAATGAGTGAACACTTTGAAAGGCATTCTCACTCCTGCCTTGTGACTATGAAGTTATGGGGTTCTTAAGTGTAAACTAAGTGTGATGGCTAAGGTAGAGAAAATGACCAATGAATTTTCTAATCCAGGAGAGTCTTGAGCCATTAAGGTACAAGCAAAATAAATAAGTAAATGATCATACTAGAGTCTTAATTTACGCTTACTAGAAATTAACATCTTATTCTTTTAGGTCCAGTATTACTTCAGGGCCCACATTATTTGGGAATTTATTTCTAGGACAGACTGCTGGGTTCCATTCCCAGGAAAATTGATCTAGAAGAATTGGAGTAAGGCTTGACCAGCACAGATAAATGAACTCTCCTTCAGGACACACACACACACACACACACACACACACACACACACACAGCCAAAGAGTCCAGGTCAACTAATTCTCAAGGAGAAAATTAACAAAATTCTAATGGTCTTTACTCCAGTTTGGTATAGGCCTCTGTGTTCTTTATAAAAATGGAATCACTGATCCTTCCAAACCAAATATGGCGAACCATACCTGTGGAGCTGATAATACAGATGCAGTAGCAAGATATGGAGCGGACCATCAGCTTTATCAATAATTCTGATGAGAAGGAGAGGGTTTTTTGCAAGGGATTTCTATAGCTTGTCCCTTTTAGATAAGATTTGTAGGTAGATTAATCCAAGATAAGGGAAGTGGAAGTAACCCATCTGTAATTTTAATATTCAGTTTGTTAAACATGAATAGCTCCTTTACATTATCATTTAACAAGCTTTGTACCTTTAGCTTTATTCATTTTTCCTTATACCCTCTGATTTATAAATGCAATTTTTTATCCAAATTCTCTTCACTATGCCTAATATAGACAATCTCCTTCCTGGCTAGAAGAAGAAAACAAGATAATTCGCTTGGGGAGTTTGGCTTTTTTCTTAAAATCCTATCTCTGTTAAACATCAAATGTGTCTCTGGTTCTTCTAACACAATGTGTTAAATTCCCTTTGGTGCTCTGAATATCAAAGACACTATTTCCTTTTCATGAAATGACATCTTGAATAATCCATTTTCTATCAAACTTGTGACATATTATTTCCTTCCCAGTAGTCTGCCTGCCTGTCATCTTTAAAGTAACCATACTATTCAATCATTGTTTATCATGATAAATCTAATGTTTTTGAAATAAATTCTGGTGGTTTTGTTTTTGCTTTTGAATACTGAAAAACGACTGATTTCTATGCTTTCTTTGAAACAAGGATAAACATACATTTCAATATACAGTAATGGATTCCTAAGCCTACATTTTATTTAAAAAATTGTTGCTTTTGAAAACTGAGACCAGCAGAATTTAGTAAGGAAAAACTTTTGTTTGCTCATATAGACATTGGGATCATCAAATTTCAGACTCATAATTTCACTTAGCATGTGAGTTCAGATGGCAAGTTTTACTGAGTTATAAATATTTTTAATACATTTATAACTTTTGAACACGTAAGTTTGTAGGCATTGGTTATCCCATCAATGGTTCTTGCTAGAGACTTTCCCATATGCAAAGTATCACAGAGAGTGGAGCTACAAAAAAGCATTTTCATATTTACCGGCAGATAAACAACAAATTATATGTAAAATGTTATGTCTTGGACCAGGACTGGTAATGAAGTTTGTCTTCTCATGACTATTCTCCCAGAAATAAGAATAATACTAATATCACCCTTTCTATGTAAAGAAAATGCAACTAATTAAGCATCAGAGATTAATTATTCATTAGTTAATTAAGAATTGAGTGAGGAAATTACTTATTGAGCTATGGGGATATAGTCTATGGGGAGTTGTAAATATACCCATGTTTCTTTAGTATTTCAATTCCAACAGTTGCTCTATAGAAGAAAAGAGCAATTTTCCTGTGCCATTTACAGCCTCTGAAATGTCCTGGAAAGTCAGTAATGAGTGCTTCAACTCAATAGCAAAGTATGAGCCAAGCCGAGCCGAGCCCCACAAGTGGGAGTTCCAGAAAGGTGTGAATGACTAATGTACTTGTCTGCTAATAAAACAGTGTTGTTGTTGATGTGTGCCGTAGACTTGGAACTAACAGATGAGCAGATGATTGCTCATCCTTCTCCAGAGAAATAACTGGTGAATTCAAACAACTTGCCTTTGGGATAGCAGCACAGCTTCTTACCACTAGACCACCAGAGCTCAATAAAATAATAAAATTCGGGGAGGCTGAGATGTATCATTATATAGACTGTAGTTTGGGGGTTTCCTCCACTTTATTTTCATTTTGATTTGCATACGAAATTTGTATACATTGTGTATTATTCATGCATATTTCAAATGATCACTCAAGTACATTGTGGTTTATAAAATTAATCACCATTGATCTATGACTACTATTACCCCATCTTTTCAGGTCCCCATTGGATCATTCCTAAATCCTTCACCCACTCCATCTCCTCTCACCAAACTCTGCTATCCCAGTGATTTCCTCCTCCTCCCTCCTCTGCCACCCTGGCATCCTCCCCTTCCCATTTTGGACTTTTATCCACATCTTGCTAGTTATCCTATTTTTACAATCATGGTCTTTTTTTTAAATTTTTTAATTTTATTGGGTAAAACATATTGGGGGTTGGGGGCAGAAGGGTGAGGATGGGTAGGGATGCAGTTGCAGAGCTGCAGAAATTGGTTGGTGGGGGGAGCAGGTAAAGGAAATGAAAAGGATCCAGTGGGGACCAGATTCTACAGGGGAATGATAAACATTTTTCAATGGTAATTAAACCAACTGTCTTATTGATTTGGGAACTAGACGCAGACTCTCTGGCTTCTTCATGCTGAACAGGAGCATTGATGTGAAGGAGGAAAGGGAGATCACCTTACTGGTGATCTTGGGTTAAGGCTGCTTGCCTTCTTGTTCTATTAGAAGATATTTTCCTGTCATTTGCTCGCCTCTGGGCTGCAAAGTATTTTCCAACGTGGGTCCAGGTAGCCTAGATAAAATTCTCTGGACACCCTAGGCATTTTTATTTCCCCACCCAGGGGTCAGATGGCACAACCTGGGGACTGAGGAGCTCACCCTGAGGGCCATGACTGTTCACCCTGAGCCTAGAGCCAAAGACAGGCCGCCCTGTGCAGAGGGCTGGCCGACTCACCCCAGGCTGGGGGCCTAAGACAGCCCGTCCCGAGCAGGACAACACCCCCCCATGTGCTGGCTGGTACACTCCCCCTCTAATTGGCCCCACCCCAATCTGGTCCCCTTGCCTGACCTAGGACTATGTGTCCAGGGACAGCATCTCCAATTCCAGCACCTCCACTTTTACCCCCCCCCCATAAGTGGTCATAATATAATTTGAAGTAGGTGTCACTGCCCTCCCCCTTTATTAATGGCAAAGTGAACCTGAGAATTGTGAAAAGGCTCCCCCCAGGTCTAAACAGCTTTTGGAAGAAGCATTCAACAGATCAAAATATGTGGTGCATTTAGGATGTCGGTCTTCTTGGACATGCTGTCACTGTTAAGTGCCATCAAGTAGACAACTCACAGTGACTTTCAACAATCCATTGTATCGGTGATCATCTTCTCTGGCTATCCAAGGAAACCCAAACCTGCAGGTGGTGGGGCACACATCCCACATGAGGGTGGCTGGCGGGCATGCGCCGTCTCCCACCCATCATCTCCAGTGCGTAATGTCGTGTGCGAGTGGACGGTGGGCCATCTCCCACTCGTCATCTCTCGCTTGGGTGGTTGGGGGGCACGCTTCATTTCACGTGCGGGAGGCCAGTGGCCACCCTCTTCCCATGCCGCTGCCATCTTGGCTCCAAGAATTCTCCCCAGAACAAGTACACTTTGCGGCAGTGTGGCGGCTCTGCTGTACCAGTCTTGGGGAGGCCCGGTGCCTACCATCCATCTTGGGTGAGGGCTGTGGGAACCTCATGGAGCTGCTACTGCAGCACTGCATGGCGTGATTTGTGGGAGGAAGTTGGGAGCTGTGGGACTCACCCATTCCTCCTTGGGAATCCTTGAATTCCTGTTGTTGAGCCTCAATCTTCATTGAAGACCAGTCATCAACTGTTTAACTGTTCAATTATCAATAAACAGAAGTCTGTAGAAGGCCATAGTGGCCCTGTTCCAAGTGGTCCACTGCTCCTGCAGCTCACCTACAATCGTGGTCTTATGCAATATTTGTCCTTATGAAACTGAGTTAGCTCACTCAGCATAATGTTCTCTAGATCCACCAAGAAGCGTCTCAGAAAGCCTAAAATTTCCAAAATCTGTAAGAAACAAATAGATATTTGTACACCAATATTAATAACAATGTTATTCACCATTGTAATAACATGGAAACAGCCCAAATGTCCAACCACAACTGAAGAGATTGAGAAATAGTGGTACATTCTCACAATGGAATACTATGCAGCACTCAGGAGCAACAATATTAAAATAATACTACATAACTTGGGAATCACTTGTTATGCATCAGAGAGTTGGACAATGACTAGGGAGGATAGAAGGAGGATTGACGCCTTTGAGCTGTGGTGCTGGAGAAGAGTATTGAATGTACCATGGACTGCCAAGAAAACAAACAGATTCATCCTAGAGAG
>NW_006399979.1:3569342-3575844 GCF_000299155.1 Elephantulus edwardii | reverse complement strand
TCAGTTTCAGCAAGCAGGGTTGTGTCATCTGCATAAGGCAGATTATTAATAGATCTTCCACCAATCCTGACGCCACACTTCTCCTCACAGAGCCCAGCCTCTCAGATAACCTGTTCTGCACACAGGTTGAAAAGGTATGGAGATAGGACACATCCCTGGCGTACACCTTTCCCAATTTTGAACCATGCAGTAATTCCCTGCATAATTACATTACATTATAAAAAACTTATCCAGCCCAGTATCTGAAAAATCATATCCTAGCCAAGTTGACACATAATATTAACCACGGTGAGTCATGGGGTCACTTATTTGGGTGGGTGTTGTCGACCAAAGGAAAAGACAAAGATGGAGACACACAGGAATGGGGGTCAGACCAGAAAGTGTGAAGGCAGAGGGCTAACAGCTGAGAAAACTGTTGCATAAGGATTGGGGAAAAACTCATTAACAACATGCATTATGCAGATGACAAAACTTCACTTGCTAAAACTGAAGAGGACATGAGGCATTTCCTGCAGAAGATCAAGAACTGTAGCCTTCAATATGGACTGAAGCTCAATATCAAGGAAACAAAGATTCTCACCACGGGGCCAATAAGTAGATTCATGATGGATGAAGAGATGGAAATTGTTGATAACTTCAGCTTGTTTGGTTCCACAATCAGCACTCTTGCACCAAAAGTCAAGAAATCAAAAGACAAATTGCTTTGGTAAAATCTACAGTCAAGGATCTCTCTAGAGTCCTGAAGAGCAACAATGTTAATCTGGAGACTAAGGTGATCCTGATCCAGGTCTTTGCAATTACTTGCTATTCATCTGAGAGCTGGACAATAAATAAGGATGATAGAAGAAGGATTGACGCCTTTGAGTTGTGGTGCTGGAGAAGAATGTTGAATATACCATGGACTGCCAGGAGAACAAACAGCTTTATCCTCGAGAGGATAAAACCTAGCTGCTCCTTGGAGACAAGGATTTTCCTTCCTTCCTTCCTTTCCTCCTTCCTTCTTTCCTTCCTTCCTCTCTCTCCCTTCCTCTCTTTCTATTTTAATTGAAATTTTAATGAACTTTTTTAGAGAACTTGGATTTCCATCCATTCATTGTTGCACATTTTCCTCCCTACTGCCCCCTGCCCCCGAACCCACTTTTCTCTTTGAAAAAAAATTCTTTCATTGTTACATAATTTCATCCTCTCCTCCAGTCTACTTTGCTATGCAGCTCTTACTCTGGACTGTTGTCATGTAAATAATACCAATCATATATTTCTTTTAAATAGTTCTTTCCGTCATCTGTTTCAATGCAGTATGTATTATCTATCCCCTCTTTTCTTAGTTTTCCCCCAACCCCCATGTCAGTCCTGTTCTATAACAGTGCCATTATGCAGTATTTTTCCTTTTGCGACTGAGATATTTCACTCAGCATAATGTCCTCCCGGATCACCCATTTTGTATATTTTATTAGTTCCTTGTCTTTCAGTGCTGTATAATATTCCATTGTGTGACTATACCACAGCTTCTCTAGCCATTTGTTTGTTGATGGCGATGATTAATTTTGTAAAACAAGATTATGGGAATGATTGTAGTAAATACAATATAAATGAAGGAGTGTATAAAACACAATGTATATTAATTAAATACAAAATATATTAATTTTGTATGCATATCAATTTGAAATAAAATAATTTTTAAAGTGTGTAAGTCAGACTACTGAAACAAGCATCTCCAAATTCCGGTATCTTAAAGTGCACATATAGTACCTGTATAGAGACCAAGAAGCAATTCTTCCAGCAGAACATGAAGATATTGTATGGTTTCAAAATGAGGAAAGATTTAGCTTTTCACAAATTTTATTTACTCTGAATGTTGAACAAATAATCTGGGAAACTGGACTATATGAAGAAGAATGCAGCATCAGCATTGGAATACTTGTTATCATCCTGTGCTATGCAGATGACACAGTCCTGATTGCTGAAAGTAGAGTGTTTGAAGTATTCACTGTCTTAGGCTGGTTTCTCTAGAGGAGTCAAACCGATGAAAAGTAGAGAAAGGCTATCCAAGGAAAAGATAAAAAAGATGTCAATAAAATATATGGTAAGGAACCTGTAAAGTTTGTAAGCAGTCATCCAAGGCACAATTGGTCTTTATTTGCCTGGAATGATGGAGAAAAAAGGAAAGTCTGAGGTGGAAACACAATTTGAGTCTAATTGCCTCCTTTGCTGGGACAAGAATTGAATGGTGCTCAGCTACCAACCATACCTAGAAATATTTTTAAAATTTTAGTTTGAGTGAAAGTTTACAAGACTTATTTGTTTTCATTCAACCATTCGTACACATTTTGTTTTATAACATGAATTACAATACTCAAAATGAAACCTCACTCTTCCCATTTTCTCCCTATAATTTTCCCATCCATCCCACTATTGTACCTCTCTCTTCTTTAGAATTTTGTCCTTTAGATGCAGCCCTTTCCTCTGTATAGGGAAAGACTAATAATCTTCCTTATTGCCAGTCTTATATTTTTCTTTTTTTCCTTTTTTGCATTTGTGTATCTGGGTGGTTTCTGAATGAGGTGGTTATATGCATTAATTTTGAACTGATGTCCGTCTTTGCTGGTTCTCAATGTCAAAAATTCCCTTTTGTATTTCTTGTAAATTTGGTTTCATTTTCACATTCTCTTACTATTACTTCTCTGGAAAAGTTCTAATTTCAACAACAAAGTTGAAAGACAATTTCGCCAGATATATAATTAATGAGTAACACTTTTTTTTTTCTCTTACTATTTTATACATGTTATCCCCATGGATTCTTGCCTACATTGTTTCTGTTGAGGGCAAAGAGCCAAGTCATACTGGTTCTGTTTTGTGAGTGTGGTTTTAGACAGACTAAAGTGGTCTTTTTTTAGCCATTTACCTTCTGGTTTCCAGTTACCTTAATTCCAGACACAAGGTCTTGCAAATCAGGATGATCTTAAAATCATCAATAGCTGTGGAACTAGGATAAGAGAAAGAATGCTTCCCACATTGAGCAGCAAGACTTGAGGCAAGAAAGACTTGAGGCAAGCTC
This sequence comes from Elephantulus edwardii, assembly GCF_000299155.1. Lineage (NCBI taxonomy): Eukaryota > Metazoa > Chordata > Mammalia > Macroscelidea > Macroscelididae > Elephantulus > Elephantulus edwardii. The sequence goes on along the minus strand of NW_006399979.1, from coordinate 3,572,789 downwards.
AGCTTGTAGCAGCAACACTGGAGGTGAGCAAGGTTTGTGGCAACAACATCCTGGTGAGAATAAGACCCTGGTGGTGGAGAAACTAGCATAGTTTGGAGAAACTATGGCAAGTTGTGACCTGAGGCTTCTTGCATTTGTGCTGGCCACAGTTAAAGGTTTCCCTGTTCTTGGCAGATACTTGAAGGAGAAGCTGACTTATAACTGCTCTGAGGCAAATCTTGCTGGGTGATTTGTATTTGACTACTAAACTGAAACCAGAATCTGAACTTATTGAGGAATTGTGACTTGAAACTTTTGGGCTAAAGACTGGACTTGTACTGTGAGATATTCTTTGCCTCTCCTACTCACTTCCCTAATAAACCCCCTTGTTGTTACCATAACTGTGAATCTGTGAGTCAGCAATTAATAAACAGACTTCTTGTTGGTGTAGTTCTAGAGGTAACATGGAAATGGGCTATTGGCTCTTTATCTTTTTTCTATTCTGGTGCAATTAGGGGCTATTCTGCTCTTGCTCTCTTTGGCACTTTCCGGAAGTAACTCATGGCCTTGTGTCCCAATGTCCCATTTTCTTCTATTTAGATGGTGGATAACTCTTCATTTTTACCTAGATGCCTTTTCTGTCTTTGTATTTAATTTTGGGAAATTTTATTATTATATGTCTTAATGTTTTTCTTTTAGGATTTATCCTGTTTGATAGGTACTCAGCTTCTGGAATACATATTTTTCTCATTTTTCATAATATTTGGCAAGATGCTGTTTTCTATTTTTCCCTGTGCTATCTTTCTATTTTAATTTTCATGTTCTGGAATTGCAATTACACATAAAAATTCCTCTTTATTTTGTCCCATATAATTCTTACACTATCTTCATTTTCCTTCCTTCTTTTTTGCTGATAGTTCTTCTAACAGATGGGTACTGAGTGATTTGTCTTCCACCTCATTAATTATGTGTTCCATTGAATCAATTCTCATATAGTTTTCATTTCAATGTATTATATAGTTCTGGTACTTTAGTCTTAATATTCTGAATTGCAGTTTGCTGGTTTTGTATGTCTTCTAATTTTCCATTTACTTAATTTATTTGGATACACACTTTTCCCCAAATTTTATATTTTCTGTATTTTTATCTTTTTCTTCATCTGTTGAAAGCACTTAATCATTATTCTTTTGAATTCTTTTTCAGAAAGGTCAAGTAAAATTTCTTCCCCTAAAAGGTTATTCTAGATCTGTATTTTAGCCATTTGTTTTTTTCATCTTGTTCTGTTCTTTTGTGTGTTTTGCCTCTGAGTCCTTGTAGTGCTACAGTGTTTGTATTGCTTACTTTTGATATGTCTGACTAAACCATATGAGTATGCCACACAGTTTTCCAGTTTAGTCTTTCACTTCTTTTCTTCTGATGATATGACACATGTTGGAGAGGTGGGTGTATGTGTGTGTGTCTGAGTAAATTATTTATTCATTGTTCATGTGGAGCAATTAAGAGAAGACTGGGCTGGTGTTGGCACAGCCTGACATCAATCAGATAGATAAGAGACAGCCAACTCAGAGGTAAAAAAAATGAGTCTCTGAATGTGAAATTGTGTGAGCTCCTGATGCCAGGTAGAAAATAATATAACCTCAGGCTCAAGGAGAGCTGGAATAGGACCAGAGAAGCACTGCCAAAAACGTGGTAAATGGTGGAAATGGAGAGGAAGGGGAGTCATTCCCCCAAGAGGATGGGAATAAGGGAGAGATCACAACTTTCTTGCCATTGGCCAGTCACTAATTTGAACACTACTGTAGTTCTGGACTCCTGTACCAATCAGAAATTTACTTGTAAGCTTTTATAATAACTTCATTGTGCCAGGTCTGTTCACAATTTATTTCCCTGTTTTCTTATTCAATTTATTCCTTCTGCCAGTGTTTAAACTAGTTCACTATCATTTCCAGGATTTGCATCCATAACTGTAATTTTGTTTTCTTATATAATATTTGAATATAGAGAGGGTCTGCCTAGAATTCCATTCCTGAATATTTTGATGAAAGATTCTTTAAAAGAATACTGATTGTTGTTGTTTTTATGTGCCATTGAGTCGCTTGTGACTCATAGCGGCCCTATGTACAATAGCTCTAAACACCGTTCTATCTTGTGCCAACCTAGTCATCTCAAACGCACTCATTCCCACCACTCCAGTCACAGAATCGATCCATCTCATCAAAGGTCTTCCTCTCGTGTGCCGTCCCTCCACTCTGCCAAACATGATGTCCCTCTCAAAGGACCTCGTTACAACGTGCCCAAAGTATGTCAGACGAAGCTTCAGCATTCTTGACTCAAAGGAGCATTCCAGCTTCACCTTCTCCAGGTCAAACCTGTTTGTTCTCCAAGCAGTCCATGGTATATTCAACACCTTCTCCAGCACCACAGCTCAAAGGCATAAATTCTCTTTCTATCATCCCTATTCACTGTCCAACTCTCTGATTTATAGCACGTAATTGCGAAAACAATAGCCCGGATCAGGTGCACCTTAGTCTCCAGCCTGACATTGTTGCTCTTCAGTACTCTTGAGAGGTCCCTCACAGCTGACTTTCCCAATGAAATTCATCTCTTGATTTCCTGGCTGCTGTTACCAAGAGTTTTGACTGTGGAACCAAGTAAACTAAAACTGTTAACTATCTCAAGGAGGAAAATGGAGAAGAAAATAATTTAAATTTGTCATGAACTCTAGACTTTCTTGAGCCAAGAAGCCTAGATAAATCCCTGGATCTATTGTCCTCCCCTAATATCCAAACTCAAAAAAAAACAAACAAAATACCATGAAGTAATACTAAAGGCAAACAATAGTGATTTTATGTTAATTTATTTTGAGAAAGAGTTTCATGAGGCCCTATATATCATCAGTTTTTTCCAGGAAATCATTTTACTTCTGGAGAAGGATCGCTACTTGGGCAGATCTAAGTCTGACCAATAAGCACTGTATATGTAATAATCACAGATCATTAGGATGCAGCATGGCAAAGAAGAAATTTTCATCTGCCTTAATCTGTATACTGTGCATATTATTTTTAAATTTTTATTTATTCTAGTATGATCAACTACAAAATAAGATTATACTTCAAATTTCCTCTTTTGTGTGTTTTGTTTTGTACAGTATTTCCTTTCACTTGATCAATTTTTATATATCATCCATTTTTCTTTCATAAGATTTTCCCAGAATCTATATTGCTGCAGGACCTAGCAGGCAGGCTTTGTATTTAAAAGGAGGTAGGGGTGTTAATTGCATTTGGGATGACCATTCTTTTAAGTGGTACAGCACTGGTCTGTCAATTTGTACTAAAGTAACTTGGGGTTGCGAAACCTATACTTGGACTAAGAGGCAGTCGTCAGAACAGAGCAGGGCAACACTGCATGGTTCAAAATTGGGAAGGGTGTACGCCAGGGATGTGTCTTGTCTCCATACCTTTTCAAACT
>NW_006399979.1:3567848-3569242 GCF_000299155.1 Elephantulus edwardii | reverse complement strand
AGAGGGACAGCGCAGGAGGGGAAGACCCTCTATGAGGTGTATCGATTCAGTGACTGGGGTAATCGGATGGGTGTGTCAGAGGCAATGAGACTGGCACAGGATAGAGCATGGTTTAGGGCTGTTATACATAGGATTGCTATGAGTCGCAAATGACTCGATGGCACATAACAACAACTAACAACAACAACTTGGGAAAGACTGGAGAGCATTACACTGAGTGAACTAAGTCTCATAAGGACAAATACTGCATAAGATCATTATTATAAAAATAGAATTATGACTAGTAAAATTTGTATGAGGATCCAATTTGGGAAGAGGTGGGAGCAGAGGCAGGAGAATGGGTAGGGTTGAAATCACAGGGTTGTACAATTTGGTGGGGGGAAGGAGAAGGTAAAGGAAGATTCAGTGAGAATCTGAAAAAAACAAACATGCAGGGTAATAGTGGACATAGTTCAATGGTGATTAATTTTATAAAATATCATGAATGGGAATGAGTGCATGAAACGGAATGAGAACGAAGAGTAATGTGAAACATAATGTATGCACAAGCTATGTAAGCAAATGGATATAAAATAAAAAATGTTTTTTTAAATCTCTGGAATTTACTCATTTGCAACAAATTCAGTTATCAGTGACACATGGCTTTGAGAGTGTTAGTCAGTTTCTGTTTGCTTGTTTTCCAGAAACGGTGACTGATTTTCTCCCACTTGTCTATTGCTGAGACATCCAATATGATAGTTCCTACCTAAATGTGTTTAAAGAGTATGTGAGATAAGCTTAATTCAGGTTGAGATATGCTGCCAGTGTCCTAAATCTCAATGAATGAGTAAAAACTGAAAATTATGTTGATAAAATGTTGAATGAATAATATTTTGGATTACGTTGGGTTAAATACTATTAAAATGTATTTCATTTGTTTCTAGGGGTTTTTTAACTTATTTGCTAGGAAAAAAATTAATTATATATGAGTATCATCATTTATTTCTACTGAACAGTTGTGATCTAGCCTTCCCTATGGGGTCCTGAATAGTACACAATTATAAAACATTTCATTTAATGATATTACATATTATAATGTCTTAATCTAGTTCCTCTAGAGGAATAAAACCAATAAAGCAGAGAGAGAAGGATTTGCTTCAAAGAAATAACTCATGCAATTGTAAAAGCTGACAGATTTCAAGTCCAATGATCTAGCGGCAGACTGGAGCTATCTGATAGCAGAGAGTTTCAGGGGTTGATGAATCTAAAATCTAATAATCAGGCAGTAGTCTGGAGACCTCTGCAGACTTATGTCCCAAGAGCAGGAGCTTATATGATAAGTAGGTAAAGCCAAGAAAGAGCAAGAACAAGGTTTGCCAAACCAAAATATTAATTTCTTTTTATTATTATTATTA